>NC_136068.1:78840731-78973366 GCF_964261635.1 Lissotriton helveticus | reverse complement strand
ACCAGAACCTATGGACATTGGAGCAGTAAGGGCTTCCTTAACTGTGAGTGAGAGGGATTATCGAAGAAAACAGGGCCCCTGTCTTTACTGCGGAAAAAAGGGACACTACCTCCGTGATTGTCCGATAAAACCTAAGGCAGGAAGATTCAGAGCCGGACAAGCCGTTGCAGGAACAACTGACAAGGGGCCGGAAAACTACAAAGCTTGAGGGTGGACGAAGGGGTGCCATCAAGCGAACAAGTTATCCCTTTCATAACGCCAGGTGGGGTGCAGGAGAAGAGCCATATGTTTCTTGATTTGATTATGGTTATCGCAGCTAAAGAAACTAATGTTAGTGCCATGGTGGATTCCGGCGCAACAGGGTGTTTCATGGACTGCGCAGAAGCCGAACGGCTGGGAGTGAGGCTTACAACCAAGAAACATCATGAAACGGTGTATGCAGTGGATGGTAAAGAATTGGAAGCAGGACCCATCAAATACCATACCCCAGAATACGAACCTATTTGTAATACATTCCATAGGGAATACCTGTCCTTTAACATCATCAATGCACCACAATACGGTATCATCTTGGGACTCCCTTGGTTGAAAAAACACGAACGCTCCATACATTGGTCCTCTGGAACGGTACAGTTTACATCCGCATTTTGTATGGAACATTGTGTTTCACTGTTTGATGGTCCCTCGAGGGCTTTGGCCTCCATCCAACACGTAGCCACCGCGGCTGAAAAAGACGTGTCATTACCGTCTTGTTATCTGGAGTACGAAGCGGTGTGCAGTGATACCCAGGCTGAGATGCTCCCACCACATAGGGAGTACGACTGCCGAATAGACCTTGTTCCGGGGGCAGTGGTCCCGAACGGAAGAATTTATGCTCTCACAATACCCGAGAACGAAATCCTGCGTACCTACTTGGATAAATACCTAGCGTTGGGATTCATACGACCCTCCAGATCCCCGGCTGCATCTCCTCTGTTTTTTATACCAAAGGCTAACGGAGAGAAAAGGTGTTGCATCGATTTCAGGGCTCTCAACACTATCACTGTGAAGAACCAGTACCCGCTGCCGCTAATCCCTGTACTGCTGGAGCAGGTGCGATCCGCTCGAATCTATACCAAGCTGGATCTAAGGGGCGCCTACCATCTCGTTCGCATACGCCAAGGGGACAAATGGAAAACGCCGTTTAAAACGCGGTACGGGCTTTTTGAATATCTGGTGATGCCCATCGGGCTCTGTAATGCCCCGGCCGCATACCAATACTTCTTAAATGAAGTATTGAGGGAATTTCTCGACCGATATGTCGTGGTATACATTGACGACATTTTAGTATATTCGGATACCACAGAAGAACACATAGAACACGTGAGTCGGGTGTTACAAGCATTAATGACTAACCATCTGTATTGCAAGATCACAAAGTGTGAGTTTCACGTCACCACGGTAGAATTCCTGGGCGTGATGCTCACGCCGTCTGGGCAAATCATGGCCGAAAGGAAGGTCAAAGCTGTGATGGAGTGGCCTCGCCCGTGCAATATCATGGATATTCAGAGCCTGTTAGGATTTGCCAATTTTTACAGGCGCTTCATTCAAGGATTCTCAGCTATGGTAACACCTTTGACCAAACTCACACGGAAAGATGTACCGTTCATATGGGATAAGGCAGCACAAAACGCTTTCGATCAGATGAAAGCTGCCTTCTCTACAGCCCCGGTCCTCATGCATGCCAATCCTCAACTTCCGTTCACAGTGGAAGCCGACGCATCTGAAGTTGCAATCGGGGCTGTGCTGTCTCAACGAAAGGAGACCACTGGACAACTGCATCCGATTGCCTTTATGTCGCGGAAATTAACTCCAGCAGAAATTAACTATACGATCGCTGAAAAGGAACTGCTGGCGATTCGGGAAGCGTTCCTGGAATGCAGACATTGGCTACTAGGTGCAAAACACCAAGTGACGGTATATACTGACCACCGTAATCTGCAATTTATGCGTGCGGCTTGTCATTTGACTCCTCGTCAGTTACGGTGGATGTTATTTTTTGAGGAATTCCGGTTTATCATCACATACAAACCTGGCGTTCAGAATAAGAAGGCGGACGCACTGACCAGACAAGAAAACCAAGAGATGCATACCAACAAACCTGTTTGGGCTATCATCGATTCCTCCAAAGTTTTGTGTGTCACTAGAACAGGGGATTTTTTGTTGGGTGTGAAAGCTGGAGCGCAATCATATGTATGGAGAACCTGGCTGAGGCATCACCAGAAATGGAAAGTGAAACAAGGTGTGCCTATGAAGGGAACACAAGTGCTCGTGCCTACGAAAGCTTTGAGGAGAACAGTGTTTTCTTGGTGTCATGAGTCCCCTTGTGCGGGTCACATGGGGTATGCAAAGACTCTTGAAAAGGCATTAAGACAGTTCTGGTGGCCTACCATTCGTCCGGATCTTTGTCGATGGGTGAAAGAGTGTTCCCAGTGTGCCCGAATGAAGTCAGATCGTCAACAACCACAGGGACTATTACAACCTATGCCCATGCCAGAAAACCCTTGGGAGAGATTCTCAGTGGATTTCATACTTGGCCTCCCCAAAGACCAAGGGAAGACTGCCATTATTGTAGTCATCGATTACCTCATCGCCTGTAACCAAGTCCCCACAGCGGGTCAGTTAGCTCACCTTCTTTTGACTCACATAGTCAGGTTGCGCGGGCTGTCGAGGGTGATAGTGTCTGATAGAGGGGCCCAGTTTACCGCACGGTTTTGGAAAACCTGGTGCTCGGAGCTGCAAATCACGTCATCTCTTTCCACCGCCTTTCACCCACAAACAGACGGTCAGACGGAGAGGCTGAACCAGACTCTTAAGCAGTTCTTGCGTTGTTACGTGCAAGAGAATAAAGATTTGTGGGTGAAATGGTTGTGGGTAGCAGAAATAGCCTACAATAGCTCTCAACACTCCTCCATGCTTCACTCCCCTTTTTTTAGTTCCTATGGGCATCATCCCAGGTTTAACCCCCTGTTGCTCCCGAATGCCAGCAACAAATTCCCAGAGGTCAAGGAAAGGTTGTTGCGTGTGCGCAAGGTGCTCCTTGCCACATGCAAGAATCTTGTACAAGCTAAAGCCAGATACAAAACACAGGTAGACAAAAGGCGCAGGCCTTGTCCAGGGTACAAGAAGGGTGACCTGGTGTGGTTGTCCACGAAACACATTAGGTTTAGGAAACACAGTGTGTTCAACCATAGGTTCATAGGGCCTTACAGGGTGGTAAAACACATCAATCCGGTGGCTGTGCGGCTGTGTTTGCGTGCTCACTTTTGAATCCATCCAGTTTTCCATGTATCCCTCTTGAAACCCTCTCACTGTCCGGTTCGTAGGGCTCCGCTGCCCATCTGGGTCCAACAGGACAGGGAATACGAGGTCAGGGGGGTTCTTGACTCTAAGTGGGTGAGGGGGCGCTTGATGTACCTACTCTCCTGGAAGGGCTACGGTCCGGAAAATAACTCATGGGAGCCTGCCAATGCCGTGCATGCTCCTGGTTTGGTGGCAAGGTTCCAATGTACGTTTCCGGGCAAGCCTGCTGCCGGTCAGCCCCCCTTGTGAAGGGGGGTGTACTGTCCGGAACTGAACGAAGGGGTCACTGATTGGCATCGGCAATGTCATGAACTTTGAAGATTGAAACCGAGTACTTTTGTGCAGAGATCTGGGAACCCCGTATCGGATTGGGTTCACGTACTGTTGGTTTCATGAGGTAGAGCTGCCTCATGTGAGATACCGTACAAATCGGTGCTCTCTCGGCTGAGAGAGCGTGAGCATAGTGGTTCCCCGTTGGCTGAAACAGTCATCCTGCTGTTTCTTTGGGGGGAACATAGAAGGGGACACGTGCAGATCGTGAGTGAGTAGAACAACGTTCGGTTGGGATTCCAGCCATACTCATATATCCTGCATGCAGCCTAACTTTGGAATACGGTCTGGGGTGTCCTAATTCGAATCATTTCAGGATTATTCACCTACAGCTGGCAATGTTAAGAAGTGATTAACCTATGCCCGCTGTGTTACTTTCCTTATCATCAATTGATGTACATCTTTATTTCCTAGCACAGGAGTGACGAACTGGGGGAGATACAGAGGGATTTATCTAACTACATGCCATGAACTCATGTATATATAGGTATGTTGTGAATACATTGACAGGACTGGTTTTGTACTAATGTTATGAGAGTTCCAACACCAGCTATCAGTTCTTCTGTTTCAGTTGATGAATCTCTGGTCTCACCTCATTCTTCACCCCCTGATTTACAGCTTCAATATTTTTTCTTTACAGGTAGGGAATAGGATAGTACAGGGTTCCGAAGCATAGTGTAATTGATGGTGTTATACTAGTATTTCTTAGAGTGTAAGTTCTAAGTGTATGCTCTTGTCATTTCAGGTCTCCCTCCCTGCCGTCCCCTTCCTTTCCTTCCCTCGCCTGACTATCCTAGCAGTCTGTGTATTTTCTCCAGACTCTTGGGGACGTCGTGAGGGGTAAGTTATAGGTACTTCAGCACAATCCCGAAGGAACAAGAAGGTGGAGCCTGACACAGGCTACAATGGCACACCTGAGAAGTGTTTAAAGGGCCACTTAAATGGGTGTCGCAATTAGTGCTGCGAACTCACTAGTGACTTTTCATTTACAGGCCAGAGGTCCATGTAGATCCACTTTACTAGGGACTTACAAGTACATTAAATGTGAAAATAGGGTGTAAGTCAATATCACCACGTTTAAAGGCGAGAGCACAAGCACTTTTGCACTGACTTGCAGTGATAAAGTGCACAGAGTCCTAAAACTTAAAATGCCACAAATTCAGAAAAATAGGAGGGGTGAAGCCAAAAAGTTTGGGGGTGACCCTGCAGATAGGACAAATTGCAAGAATAAAACGATATATCGCACCAACGATAATGTATGGATATTGGGTTTCAACAAGTGTTTATCATTTGTGCACCACCAAGTGTATTGATTTGTTTTGATCCTATTACATTCTTTGTTTCCATCACACTTCAGAATTACACGTGTTTCATTAGTGCTTTCTGAACTTCTGATTTATTTCGAAATATGTGAACAGTACATTTGGATCACTGAAATAATATCGAGGGACAGAATATCGACCATCAAAAATATCGTTGACAAAATATCGACAGTCAAAATATCGAGTTTCTATCTACAAACAGGTAAGTACAAAAATATCGAGTTAAAAATATCGTTTACAAAAATATCGTTGTAAAAAATATCGTATTTACTAAAAACAGTGTTAAATTAAATTAATATTAATAATTAATTACTAAAATATACTTAAAATTACTTAAATTAACTTATAATAATTAAATAATTAAGGAAAGTTAAATAAATATTTTTTTATTTCATATTTATTAAAACATATATATATATATAGTAACAAAATATAATAAAATAATACCCAAAAACTGAAAACTGACCCTGAACCCTAAAAATAAAAACGAGTTTTTTTACTATCTATATTATATACTTACATATTTTCACTTTCTATATTATTTACAGTCGATATTACTTCACTTACCTTAAAAACAATATTTTGGCTGTCTATATTCTGTCCTGTCTATATTTTGTCCAAACGATATTTTTGACTCGATATTCTGTCCAAACGATATTTTGGAGTCGATATTATGTCTGTGCACCAGTACATTTACAGGCATTTACATTTTGTTGTGGTTTAGAAAAAAATTGCATTCTACGGCCTTTCCTTTCTTACTCCCTGTACCCCAGCACGGTTGTCCAATGGTTCATTTTACAAAATTCTCTCACTTTGCAATTAAAGATGAAAAGAGAGCACCAATCTCCGTGTTAAAAGAATAAGCAGCCATTTGTCAGAAGACATACTCTGACATTGGGCCTCTGTTTTTGAACGCACAGCAAATGTGGCAAGATAAACACACAAAATGTACAGCTATTGTGACCTTAGATTGTAGGTAAGTGGTTCAGGAGTCAACAGAGAGGGTGAATATTAGGGTAAAAGATGGGGTGCAGAGTGAGACGGTGGTAGAGGGGAGGTGAGAGACAGGGTGAAGGAGAGGGCAGTAGTGGAAAGGGTGAAGAAGAGAGAACTGCCATGAAGGAGCGAGGAAAAGGGTCAAAGAAGAAAGGAACAGTGTAATGAGAGAGTTTGAGGAGTGAGAGGTGTTGATAGGAGTGAAAAGGGGATGGTATGAAAAAGAAGAGGAAGAGAACGCTGGCTGCTGAGAGGGAGCTGGAGGCGCGAGATGGTACAGGGAGAGAGAGAGGGGAGAGAGAGAGAGAGAGAGAGGAGGGAGAGAGAGAGGGGGGAGAGAGAGAGAGAGAGAGAGAGGAGGGAGAGAGAGAGGGGGAGAGAGAGAGAGAGAGAGAGAGGAGGGAGAGAGAGAGGGGGAGAGAGAGAGAGAGAGAGAGAGAGAGAGAGATAGACGAGAGAGAGGAGGGAAAGAGAGGAGAGAGAGTGAGAGAGGAGGGAGAGGGAGATAGAAGAGAGAGAGGAGGGAAAGAGAGGAGAGAGAGAGAGAGAGAGAGAGAGGAGGGAGAGAGAGAGAGAGAGAGAGAGGCAAGAGAGAGAGAGATAGAAGAGAGAGAGGAGGGAAAGAGAGGAGAGAGAGAGAGAGAGAGAGAGAGAGAGAGACAGAGAGAGAGAGAGAAAGAAGAGAGAGAGGAGGGAGAGAGGGAGAGAGAGAGAGAGAGAGAGAGAGAGAGAGGGAGAGAGAGAGAGAGAGAGAGAGGAGGGAGAGGGAGATAGAAGAGAGAGAGGGGCAAGAGAGAGAGAGAGAGAGAGAGAGAGGGGCAAGAGAGAGAGAGAGATAGAAGAGAGAGAGAGAGAGAGAGAGAGAGAGAGAGAGAGGAGGGAAAGAGAGTAGAGAGAGAGAGAGAGAGAGAGAGAGAGGAGGGAGAGAGAGAGAGAGAGAGGCAAGAGAGAGAGAGAGATAGAAGAGAGAGAGGAGGGAAAGAGAGGAGAGAGAGAGAGAGAGAGAGAGAGAGAAAGAAGAGAGAGAGGAGGGAGAGAGGGAGAGAGAGAGAGAGAGAGAGAGAGAGAGAGAGAGAGAGAGAAAGAAGAGAGAGACTGAGAGAGAGAGAGAGAGGGAAAGAGAGGAGAGAGAGAGAGAGAGAGAGAGGAGGGAGAGAGAGAGAGAGAGAGGCAAGAGAGAGAGAGAGATAGAAGAGAGAGAGGAGGGAAAGAGAGGAGAGAGAAGAGAGAGAGAGAGAGAGAGAGAGAGATAGAGAAGAGAGAGAGAGAGAGAAAGAGGAGAGAGAGAGAGATTAGAGAGAGAGAGAGGAAGAGAGGGAGAGGGAGAGAGAGAGAGAGGGAGAGAGAGAGAGAGAGAGAGAGACTGACTCTGGGGTCTGTCAGGATTGAGGCTTAATGGAAATCTCCTGTAAGGGCTTCAAAGTGCTACAGGCGGATAAACGCGCCTCTCCACCCCGCCCCTCAATAGGAACCTGAGACCCCCAGACCCCGGCGAGTGACGGGCACCCCTGGCAGCATGCCCCGGGGGGCCGAGGGGGGAGCCAGCTGGCTGCCAGGGCTGCGGTGCCCATCCTCCTCCTGCCACTGAAGCTGGGAGGGCAGGCTGGTGGGCGGGGCCGAGGAAGAAGAGGAGGCGGGAGGAAGGCAGGCCAACCAGTGCCCTGCCAGGGGGGACCCCTGCGCTGCCAGCGGCTCCGCCCTGGCAGATTAAACCCATATATATAGTATGCCCTCCCAGCTGTCACCAGCACCCTGCTCGGATCTCTGCCAGGCGCCCAGCATTCCCCGTGCGTGCTTCCAGGCGCCGTCTGCAGCCTCCTCCTCCTGTGCCAGTGCACCCAGCAGGGGGTCCTCTCGGCGCTGCCCTCCTCTCAGCCCCCACCCAAGCGAGCAGACTTCCAGGGGTGCCCCGGAACCCTCGACAGGTGACCCCAGGTGATCGCATCCTGCACACTGCCCAGGGTCCGAGGCAGCGCCTGGCACTTAGCGCGCGGACTCCCCCTGGCATCGAAGCGACCCGGGCACCCAGGACAGGGCACAGAGCAGCAGCACCGTGTGATCTGTGGCGAAGACCGCGAGCATGTCGGACTCGTCTCTCGATGCGGTGGTGGAGGTCAGCGCCAAGGTAAGGCTGGGGAAGTGGCACTGCCCTCCAGATGTGGGTGCGTGCCAGGTCGTGCCAGTTTCGGTCGCTCTCTTCTTGTCTGTTCTATTCTCGCTTTCTCTCTCGTCTTATCTTCTGGGCTCCTCCATTTCCTTCTCTTTCCATCCTGTCTTTCCTCCTGTTCCTCCCCTCTCTCTCTATTCCCCCTCGCCCACCACCTTCACTCTCTCCCCTCTCACCATCCGCCCCTTCTCCTTCACGTAACCTTCAGCGGTACCTGGTTTCCACTTCTCGACTCTCACCTTCCCTCTTACCTTCGCTCTCACCGCAGCTCTTCGGTGTCCCGCCTCCTGTCTCCTCTTCATGTTATCTCACCTTCCCTCCACCATTTACATTTTATGTTTTTGATGGCAACATGTACCATTGTAAAGCGCTCTGATACCGTCCGGTCTTGCAAGCGCTATAAAAAACACAAATAAATAAATTCTCCTCTGTAGCCTGTCCCCTCTCCTTTCTTCACGCTCGAGTCTCCCTTCTGCCAACCTTGGTCCTCCTTCACCTCTTCCCGTGCCCACCTCTTTCATTCATTATCAGTGTTAATCCCTCCAAGATTATTTCCTCTGTTTACCTCCCTTCTTTCCTGACCTTTTGCCCCCTCCCTCATAACATGTGTCTTTGTAAAGCGCCCGTTCACCCCCACAGGTGTCTTGGCGCTGAATAACATGATTATTGTTATCCAACTCAAGGGTACTCATTTCATCGACCTCAGAAGGATGAAAGGCTGTAGTGGTACCTCGGTGCTGAATAACAGATGTTTATTTTTATCCAACTCAATGGTACTCATTTCATCGACCTCAGAAGGATGAAAGGCTGAAGTGGTACCTCGGTGCTGAATAACAGGTGTTTATTGTTATCCAACTCAATGGTACTCATTTCATCGACCTCAGAAGGTTGAAAGGCTGAAGTGGTATCTCGGTGCTGAATAACAGATGTCTATTGTTACCCAACTCAATGGTACTCATTTTATCAACCTCAGAAGGATGAAAGGCTGAATGGTCCTGTTGGTATTTGAACCTGTGACCATGAGGTCAAACACAGGCCCCTACAGTGGACACATTAGTTCACTGAGCCACCAGACACGCCTCCTCTTCACCTTCACCCTGTTTACTTCGTTCTGTTTAAGCCTTCCTCGCACGTTTGTTTCCATTTCTCCCCCATGTCACCTTTCTTTCCCGTGTTCTCCCCCTCCCCCTGCACATCCCTCGATCCTTCTGCCTCACTCTCTTCCATCCCTCGCTCCAACCACCTGCTCAGGCCTCTCCCCTGAGTGTTCACACTCCCTGTCATGACAACACTAGGTTCCAGGTCTCAAAGCAACTCAGCATCGACACAAAAGCAAGCAGGAGGCCAAGATCACACGGGGTGAGCGCGGATAATCGGATTCTGGAATAAAAATAGACGCGGCACGGTACTCTAAATCAATCCTTTTCAATTTAATCGATCGTCTCCGTGCTAGTAGGTCAGAGTGGGGGTGTGATGGTGGCCTGGACGGGTGGGGGGATTGGAGAGAGGGCACAGCTGCCATCCACTTAATCCGCTCAGGCTGCTCCAGACGGTGTTATGAGGTGAGGATTTGGCTCAAGCCTCACCTGCCCGCGGGGTGCCACCGTTAAAAAGCGGGAATAGGGTGTGCAATCAGGGTCGAGGATTCTGGTTCTCTGTCCAACCACTGGGCAGGGAATTAAGCTCGCGCGCTGGAGACAGGCCCGCCCCTCCAGGGCTTAAAGTGTGCCGGGGCCTGCCGGTGCTCAGCAACAGCACTTCTATAAAGCAGGTGCTGAGATGTGTCTCCATCAAGCTCCCCATTTTTGCCCTCACTCTCACGATGGAAAAAAAACAATTTTACCTCTGGGGCAGGCAGTGCCACCCTTCACTGCCTCTGATGAAACTTCAAACAGACTCGTTATAGTTCTTTCATAGTTTCATCATTTTAGAACTGAAGCATTTTCAATATTATATACCACGAAGCCATAGTTGTTGCTTTTTTATCTTATGCAGCTAACAACCATTGGCAAAGCCAATAGCCCTGGCTTGTTGTAGGTGTAATGTTACTTGTTGTATTATATATCTGGCTACAATGACAGGAGCAGAGCAATACCAAAAGGGGTTTTTAGAATTTCAGATCTCTCGGGCGCACTACCTCAGTTAATACGTTACAGAGTGTAGAGTGACAGGTTGGTGTGTAGTGTGTGAAGAGCAGACGGAAAAACACCCTTAACCGTCTAAAAAAGTCAAGGGACTAAACAACTATATACAGTTATGCTCTCGCTACTACAGTAAAGTATCACATAAACAGTACAGTGACTGGTGAGTATTCAAGGAGACAGAAGCAGATTCTTTGGTGTGTTCTTAGTCACAGCAAGAAGATGGTTTATTTTCTCCAGACTTGAGGAATGTCATACAAAGCCGACACGTGTTTCGTCGTGTACAGTTGAGTCAACACGAGCCCTGAAGAGTCGTGTTGACTCAACTGTACACGACGAAACACGTGTCGGCTTTGTATGACATTCCTCAAGTCTGGAGAAAATAAACCATCTTCTTGCTGTGACTGAGAACACACCAAAGAATCTGCTTCTGTCTCCTTGAATACTCACCAGTCACTGTACTGTTTATGTGATACTTTACTGTAGTAGCGAGAGCATAACTGTATATAGCAGAGCAATACCAGTTGGGTGGCACACTAAGCTAAGCGCAGATTTTTAGCCTAAGTGTTTTAAGCCACGCCCTTATTTACTTCGGACACGCCCCTTGGAAAGACCCCCTCTGTTTTTTCGTTCCACCTAAAGCCCTGGGGTCCTCTGCTCCTCCCTTTGGTGGTTCAAGAACTCTAGGTTCTGGTACCTTTTATGGACGCCTTTTACAGTAGGCCAAGTGCGGCAAAACACCGACTATACAATGAGCCTGAGTCCGATGCGGTTAGGAAATCATTCCCACCTAGGGCCTGATGTTTCTGATGCGGTTAGGAAGGCCTCCTAATGGCATTTGCTCCTTCCAAATCGGATCGGGAACATGTCTTGCCGACCCAGAGCCCAATTATGATGCGGTTAGGAACATATGCTCCCATTGACGTCAATGGGAGTCCAACCAAATCGTATCGGGAAGCATCCGGATGCATCGTACTCCTTAGGTCGGACTCTCCCGATCCCAGTGGGTCGGAAACCATTTCCAAACCGATTCAGTCGGGAAGCTTTCCAACCCGAATCAGAATCAGCCCCTAGGTGTAAACTTTCGGGTCCTACACGTGTTCCTTACAGTTGATATTCCAAAGTAATTTTTCAGAAGCCGCAGTAACATTTTACCCACAATCTACAATTCCTGTCACTTAGAGACGGGCCTATTTTTCACCATTTACAGACATACATAAAATTGTTCAATCCAAGAACCCCATCTGGTGCTGCCAGTTAAGAGGCAGTGTATCCATCCTAAACCAATAGCAAAAGGCCTACCCTCTACCAATTGGAAACAGGTCTACCTTCTACCAAACAGTGATTAGCCAATGAGCAAGAGACAGGCTTTCTCCCAATCATAAACAGGGCTATCATCTACTATTGGAGATGAGCTTATCTTTCACAAACCAGAAACCGAGATATCTTGTTGCAGCAGGAGATAGGTTTATCTTTACCAGGTACTGTGCTACACGCTCCCAGCTATTGGCTACAATCGGAAACATCTATTGTGCGAATCAGAAAGAAGCTATCCCTACCAATCAGAGACTGGCCTTACTTCTGTCATTCAGAGCATGATATGTGTCCTATAAATGAAACACATGCCCATTTGTTTACCAATCAGAAGAAATCCTACATTCAAGCCCTTTGGAGAGCGGCTTATCCCTGCCAATTGGAGATCGACATACATTCTGCCAAAAATAAATATGCCTTTCGATTGGAGGCAGGCGTTTCTTCTATAAATCAGAGATAGGCCTATCATTTACCAGTGGAGATGGGCCTACGTTCCACCAATCACACACCAAGCTATCTTCCACCAATCGGAGACAGGTATATTTTCTACCAATTGGAGATGGCGCATCTTCTATGGTCTACTGTTCGTTGGCTACCATCAGAGACAGGCCTATTATCTACCAATCAGAAATGGACTACCTCTTCCAGGCAGGGGCGGGCCATGATTCTACCTCACACAGACGGGGTTATTTTGTTATTGTTTGTTGGCATTTGTGTAGCACCTAATCTGCCATTTTCTATCTGGCCAAACCTATCTTCTCCCAGTTATGGAGGTGTACCACCTGTCACCTGTAGACAGGGTGACCTTGTGGTATGCTAGAGTTTTTACCTAGCTCACCATCACCAGTGGAACCTTGCCACTGTCTGGAATTTACTAAACTTGAGCAAAAGACGTGCCCATGTGACAATCAGAGTAAACAAACCATGGTTCACTTTTTATTCTTTTGTAATTTTTATCAAAGGTATTCCAAGCTGTTTCTAATCCTGTTTTTTAAGGAAATTTCTATTATTACCGACCATAAAACAGCCCACACTAAAATTCTTAGTTTGGAAGATGTTTTGATTTTTCAAGTATGTTCTTTTTTGAAAGCAGCTGTTCGTTTACGTACCACCATGGGTGATAAATGAAGGTTAAACTCTAGTTTGTCTTGATAAAATATGGCTATAAGTGAATGGTAACAATTGAATTCATGTGTATATTCCAGATGCTATCTCTTTTTTTGAGTACAATATTTTTATGCATTTTAAAGAACTTCTAAGTATTCTGTAAACTAATTGATTTGACCTGTGCTTTTTAATGGACACAACAAATGTATCCGAATAAAGATTTATTGAACTGAATCAACTCATATCTTTTTGTTCATAGTTGTAAGTAAGCTCTTTGGTGATGCGAATGTTGCACCTTCTCGTCTAGCATAGCATCAGGCCTCTGTTAGTTTCAGCCTCTTGTGGTTGGTGTATATTTTTGCTTTGGGTTTCCATGTGCTCACCGTCCCCAGGGCCACTAGCATCTGGTTGTTTTTGGTCGTCAAGGAGTTCTCCGTGGGGACCTGGCTGGTCCTGTCACCAGTCACTAATGCGCAGAAGTGTGCAGCGATGGCGGTGTCTGCTGTGCCATTGGCTGCTTGCTGAGGTAGAGTGGGCATAGCTCCAGGCTCCCTGGTAGCGCTCTCACTGATAATGCCACATCTTGCGTGGGCTCTATTCTTGGTCTGCCCACAGACAGCTAAAACCTGTCTGTTGTATGTACAATGCTAATACTCACAGTGGGTTTTTGGTCGATTCATTGCTTGTTATTGTTTTGTGTTCTCATTTCCTTGCTTCTTATTCAATGGTTGTTCCTTCAACTTCTTATGCTTGCCCTTCCCTGGAGATTAGCTTCTTTATTATTTATTTATTTAGCTTATAAAGCGCACTGTCACCTAACAGGCATCCTGGCGCTGGCAGACTCAGACAGAAAGAAAAACCGTGACTAAACACCAACTAAATCATAGGAAACAACCAGGTTTTTAATCTCCTTCTAAAAGGTAGGAGGTCAGTGGCTTGCCTGAGCTCCATCGGGAGTACATTCCACAGTTTAGCAGCAGCCACATCTTAGGACGCTTTTCACCGAGTAACATGTATCCTTCCACTGCTTACTTTCAGGAACTACTTTTTTTCTTTTGATTTCAGCATTCCTTGGGAGTGCATGTGTTTTCTTGCTCGCACCACTCTCACCTGCGAGCTGCTTCCCCCCCCCCCCCTCCACTGCCAAGCTCGCTCTGCGTTGGCCTCCAGGACCCCAGCTCGCCCCCCCCCAATGCACCCCCATCCTGCTCGACACATCACTGTCTCTTTCCCTCTCCATAGATTAGATGACATTCGTCATAGTGTCGTGGAGACGTGTGGGCACCAAGATGGGTTCTTGGCCTCTACTGTGATGATTCCCCAAGGAATGACAATCATTAAAAACTTGCAGTCTGGACTGGTGTGAGAGGGGGGAAACATCCTTTACAACGCAACTGTTACAACGAAGTACCTTTACGACGCAACCATTACAACGCAACTTTTACAACGACTTGCGCTGGTGGGCGCTCTAGGATAGGGAATAGTTTTAATTTACTATCCAACACCTTCCCTACTATCCACGGGGACTGGAGTTGGAATAGTAAATTAAACTATTCACTATCCAGCGCCCCCCAACGCAAGTCGTTGTAACGACTTGCGTTGAAAAACTTGCGTCGTAAAGGCATGCGTTGTAATAGCATGCGTTGTAACGTCATACATCCGTGAGGGGGTGGTTAGGTGTGTTGTATTGTAGTGTGCTGTGATGCAGGGCGGCCTGGAGTAATTTGGCATCTTACCTCTCACAGAAGCCTGGGGAGAGCACTAACCAAGGGAAATATCAGATCCATTCTCCTACAAGGAACTCAGTGTAAGACCTCTCCCCTCCACCAGAGATTATTTCAGAAACATCACATCTGTCAGAGAGAAATCAGGGAAAGGTTACTCCGCTCCTTCAAAGACACCAGGGTTAGATCTCTCCTCTCAGAAGTGAAATTAGGGAAAGAAGTCTCCGCTCCCCAAAAAGAGTCTAGGGGCTGTACTCACCTCTCAAGAGAGAAATTAAGGACAGACCGTTGACTTCCACAGAGATTCGACTGATAGATCTCATCCCCTAGAGAGAAAGTGAGGCCTGCCCCCTTCCCTCGAAGATTTAATTGAGCCAGTGCTTTAAATAGGTAAATCCTCTCCTGGTATTGAGTACCTGCACTTCATTCATTTGAAAGGAAGAGTACCTGCACTTCTTAGCACTGCTGCAATGCATTTAATAGGAGAGTACCTGCACTTTTCAACCCTGCTGCAATACGTTTAATGGGAGAGTACCGGCACTTCTCAGCACTGCTGCAATACATTTAATGGGAGAGTACCTGCACTTCTTAGCACTGCTGCAATGCATTTAATGGGAGAGTACCTGCACTTTTCAACCCTGCTGCAATACGTTTAATGGGAGAGTACCGGCACTTCTCAGCACTGCTGCAATACATTTAATGGGAGAGTACCTGCACTTCTTAGCACTGCTACTATCCTTTTAATGGGAGAGTACCTGCACTTTTCAACCCTGCTGCAATACGTTTAATGGGAGAGTACCGGCACTTCTCAGCACTGCTGCAATACATTTAATGGGAGAGTACCTGCACTTCTTAGCACTGCTGCAATGCATTTAATAGGAGAGTACCTGCACTTCTCAGCACTGCTGTAATACATTTAATGGGAGAGTACTCTGCACTGCTGTAATACATTTAATGGGAGAGTACCTGCACTTCTCAGCACTGCTGTAATACATTTAATGGGAGAGTACCTGCACTTCTTAGCACTGCTGCAATACATTTAATAGGAGAGTGCCTGAACTTCTCAGGAGCAAACATGTACTCTGGACAGTGAGTGCCAGCACTTCTATATTTCCATTTAAAGCAGTGATTGACACGCACACTCCATGGAAATTTGAGTGACACACCTCACACTGGTTAAAAAGAGGCTCACTGCCTTTCAGCGACATTTCTGGAAGTGGTTTCTCCCCTCAGACAGAGAAATTGGCAGTAGGGCTTCACCTCCTGACATACATTTTTGGTTCGTATCTCACAACTTTTTAAAGAGAAGCATTGGCAGTGCCACTACGTCTGGCATTGGTTGTCGTCCTTTTAGTTTGGCAATGCTTGTTTTGATTTGTCATGCATTTTCTAAAATGTAGGGAGCAGCTGTCATGTCAACCTGAAAAAAAAAATCTAAAAGCTAAAATAATGTCGGGGTGTCAAAAACTGGCATTGTCGTCCTTGGCACTGAAGGGGCCTTGTGCGTGAATGTGGTGCTTGTGAAAAGCAGAAAGCCATCACCCACAGTGACGTGTGCCAGTGGCTGAAGTGGGCTGACCCACTGACCCATACTGCATCCTTCAGTGTGCGGAAGACAAATGTGATTGACACAATAGCAGACCAATGGATGAAGAGGGCTGGCCAAAAGCCCATATAAGTACATCTATAATTTTAGTAAAATTAAAATGTCTTGATAAAAAAATTGGACAGCTTTATCCCTTCCCACAGAGATTTTAGCGACAGACATCTCACCTCCCAGGGAGATATCAGTGCCAGGGCCTTGCTGCACAGAGATGCCATGGGCAGGCCTTTCGCCTCCTGTATGCCCTTGAAAGAGAGCAAATGGGGGCAGAGGAGGGGAGAGGGGGCAGAGGAGGGGAGAGGGGGCATATGACGAGATGGCGGAAGGGAGATGGGAAGAGAGATTTAATTTGACAATAGAATCCAGTGACCTGAATTTAGAGAGATGGGGCGGGGGCGGGAGGAGGAGGGACAGCTGGAGGGTGAGGGGGGCTCTGGGGACCGAAGGGTGGGGGGACTTCCACCAGATGGCCGGAGAAAGGGATTTGGAGACAGTGGTGGGAGAATGGAAGATGAGTGGGGGGTGTAAAATGGTCAGACATCTCGCGTGCGACCCTCGCTTTCCTCTACTTTATTGCAAAATAAAAACTCGGGAGGTGTCCTGCTGTGCGCCCTCAAAATATTTCTCCGGCGCATTCCAGTGTAGGGTTTTGCGGGCCGTGCAGAGGCAGCGGCGGCGCTCGAGGGCCGGGGGCTGAGGGGAGAGAGGAGAGACGGCCGGGAGAGCGAGGAAGGAAGAGACTCGAAGGGGAAGGACCAGAGAGAGCTCGGCTGCTCCCTCGTCTCCCTCCTGAATTCCCGCAGCTTGTGGAAAACAACAGCGGCCCCCTGGGCCCGGGGCTGGTTGTGCACAGAGAGAGAACGCGGCACAGCGCCTGGGTACCAGAGTCAAGGAGGACGACGCATTTTATTTTATTTTATTTCATGCGTTTTAATATAGCGCGGGCTTTCCCCGAAGGTGTCAGAGCGCTTTACAATAGGAACAATAATGATACATGAGGCGAAAATTACATGAGAACAAATTACAAAAGCAAACGTTAAGTGTGGTTGTGTGTGGTTGTGTGTGTGGTTGTGTGTGTGGTTGTGGTTGTGTGTGTGGTTGTGGTGGTTGTGTGTGTGGTTGTGTGTGGTTGTGTGTGTGTGTGTGGTTGTGTGTGTTCTTGTGTGGTTGTGGTTGTGTGTATGTGTGGTTGTGTGTGGTTGTGTGTGTGTGGTTGTGTGTGTTGTGTGTGTGTGTGGTTGTGTGGCGTACCTACGTTTTACCGCCCTTCGATGCACCCATAGGATCTAGTGGCTTGTCAATGTCACCAGAATCCCGAGGGGTCATTATTGGACACAACCAAGGTTATGCACTTTGACCTTTTACATGGAATGTGCATGTTGAAGGCTTTCTAATTGGTTCAGATAAATAGTGGGGTGGAGGAGGATGTGCAGGCCTTCGGAAAGTTGTGTACACATTGTCCAAGAAGAGCGTTAGCTATGAAGTTTCCCAGATCCATGTGTGATGTAGTGCTCCAGTCCATGTTTTGTATTTGAATTGTGGGACTTGTAGTTCTGTTTTATAATGGAATAAACAAGACTACATGTCCAAGATTTAAAGTAAACAAACTTGGACTGGAGCAGCACATCAGGCATGGACCTGGGAAACTTGATAGGGCTGGAAGAGGATCAATGTCACCAAAACGTGCATCTTTGAGAAGCCCGTATTTATTCTTCTGAGGTGTTTCTACAGCGCACATCATGGCTCCCCGCTTCTGTCGCTCAATACACTAGGCCAGTGGGCGAGCACCCGCAGGATAGGTGGAAGATGCTCCTGAGAATAGTTCCTGGGCGGGGCAGGGGAAGATGGTGCAGGCTGCAGAGCCGTGCTTTATTTAAAAAATGTAAGTGCCAGGGCCCTGGTCAGGAGGTCACTGCAGTTTGCAGCACACATTGCCCCTGCCAGCGCTGCCAGTGATAGTAACAAGCCAAATAGTAACCATCACACGCCTACAAGTGTGACAATTTGGACTATTCCAGACCCCCAAAGCTATAAGAATGGTTTGAGCAGCACGTAATAGTCATTTTTAATGTATATTGAATAAATATTTAATTGATGTTGTGGTCATCTCTAAATTAGCCAGGCAGCGCCACCTTGTGGCAGACTGTCACAAGTGCCGGTGTTGACAATTAAGTAATGGTGCCGCAGACCGGAATTCACTGGCTCAAATTAAGCACTACTGCAGGGAGAATGGTCGCAGTAAAGGCGTCTGCGTTTCTGCCAGAGCAGCCTGCAAAGAAATGTGTCCGAATTCGGATCACTGTTACTACTCTGATGTAAAAACGGACTCCTTATGCTGTGTACTTTCTTTTGTGATGTCACTCTGAACTCCTCGGGGTGTTGTTTACTCCCTTGATGTTATTTTCTACCCTCCGGTCTGTGTGCTTACTTTCATTATGTTAATATCCGCCCTCGTGCTGTTTACGAATATGATGTCACTATCTGCCTCCCTGCTATATGATGTCTTAACCTGTCCTCCTCACCGTAGGCTTATTCTCATGATGTCACCGTCTGACCTTTGTGCTTTACGTTTAATGTTATGACGTCACTATCAGCCCGTTGGTGTGCATTATTACTTTTATGACGCCACTATCCTCTCTTAGTGCTATATTTTGCTTGTGTTATGTCGCTAAATTTCCTTTCTGATGGTAATTTTACCCTGGTGTTGTCACTATCATCCGTTTTGCTGTACGTTGTTCTTATAATGTTGCTATCTGCCCTCCGTACTATAGTTTTAATGTGGAGTCATTACTTTGCTGTCCACTCTTGACATCACTGCAGCACTTCGCGATCCATGTTTACCATTGTGACGTCACTGTCTGTTAGACGTGCTGTGTCTTTCCTGCTAATGTCAGTATCTGCCCACTGTGCTGTATTTATGCCTGACTGAAGTCAATCAATCAATCAATCAATCATATACTTTATTCGGCATTTAAAAAATACCATAAAAGTGCATAATAATACAAGTACATAGATATTTATAACAAGTATTCACAATCAATTACAAATAATTGAGCCTTTCTCATACGAACAATTGATAGCCTATAAAAATCTAAAACCTATTTAATCAGATCCTTATCGTTTTCCTTAATTTAAGTGCTAGCTTCAAAAAGTTCACAATACAAAACAGCGTTCTAGGGTCATTGCCATTTGCAAGGATAATAAGGCAACCCTGGCCTGCCTAAACTTGGCCTGTTTTAGAATGCTTAATAAAAAGCGGCGCCTTGGCAATGAATAAAATGGGCACAATAATACAAAATGAAGGGTACCCTGAGGGGACCGATAGTCGCAACCACAGGGACCCTTCTGCTCAACAGTTAAAGTAAAACCTGGCGGGTCTGCCAGTAAATGATGTAAAAGGTTGAGCCTAAAACGCGTGATTAAAAATCTATCCTGCGCATTTGACATAAGGGCTAAGTAGGGTTCCATACCCTCACAGGTCTTCAACAGGCTATGAGCACTATGTGGCGTTCCAGCTGCGTCTCTCCCCTGGTGATGTCATGCATGCCTCTTGGGGTGTGTTTTTCACTGGGTATGTCACTCTCTGCCCTTCGTGCTTCTGTCCACCGCACAGCCGCGTCTGCAGTACCCGCTGTATGCCTACCGTGGTGATGTCACTGTCTGTTCACCCTGCTGCATGTGTCCTCTGCTGCTGATGTCCCCGGCTGCTCCCTCTGGTGAAGTCATTTTTGGCCCTTCCTTCTGTACGCTAAGACTGGTCTTCCCTCTGCTGTTGTGCCCTCGAATACGCCCCCTATACTCACTGTTCTCCTTCTGAGCTGTATTTTGTACGCTTGTCACGTGACTGTTGGCTCTTCGCCTTGTATTCTACCCAGATGGTGTGACTGGATGCCCTACAGATGACACTGTCTGCTCTTATTCTCCTTTTTAGGTCTCGGAACTGCGAACAGATTGCGAAGCAATCTGTCGTTCCGAGACTCTATTGTGATCATTCTCGGTTTCAAGGAGTCAAGGGAGACAGACAAGTGAGGTGCACGCGCAACCTTGGAACTGGGATCAGGTCGCGCGCGCCTCCTGTCTCCCATGGCTCCTTGGAAGCACACAGACACGCACGCACACACACACACACATACAGCCCCCCCCCCGCCGCGCACACACACATACAGCCCCCCTCGCCGCCGCCAGTGCGCATACACACACAGAACCCCCCCTTACACACACAAATCTCCTACCTCGTCTCGGCTTGTCATCGCGCTGCCTTGCCCCCGCTCCTCTGGTGCGCGCGCACCACTGGTTTCTATTCCCGCGTCGGCCGGTTTCGATTCCGTGCTCGTGCTTGTTTATTTACTTTTGCTGTAGGCGTCCACCGACACTTCTGGTGAGGTAGGCTGCCATATTGGAAGGGAGTCTGCTATGATCACTGGCCTTAAGTCTACATCAGATACCTATATGTAGTATTTTTTGTCACTTTGATCGACAATCTCATATTCTATTTAATTCCAAATACTTACTAAGAAATTGAAAGTATTCAATCATAATGTTCTTGCTTGCATCACTTAAAAATAACACGAACATATATATATTTTTTAATACGTTTCAGCATGGGACAAAGAGTGAAATGTAATTTCTTGTACGCTTGATATACACGTGCTGCACTGTAGTGATAGCTTTCTTACTGTGCCGAATGTTCGGTCGCTGAATATGGGTGATAATCCCACTTGCAGCCGCCTACGCAACCCGGAAGCACAGCTAACTCCAGGTCTGGGAACTGCTTTACTACTCTGATAATAAACTAGCTATTTTCTCGTGCAGTGTCAGTCTGGAGCAAAGTGGTTCCTGGAAAGTGTTTTCGCACCTTCTGTCTCGCGCCATGCAGTTGGAAATGGGAACCACCTTAACGAAGGATAGTGCTGGAGCTCTATCCTGACAGCTGCCCTCACCTCTTCATTCTGCTTCGCTCTCCTAGAGCTGCCTTTGTTTTTATGTTCCCACATTGAACTGTTTATTTTCGGACAGCTAGCAGTCTCTGTGTCCATCGCTTTGAAACCCTGGTAACGCTTTTGCTGTCCATTGTCCAGAAAGGGAGACAGCTTTTTGTCAAGAATGTCCTGCACCGATGAATACAAAAACGCAACGCGTTTAGAGTTTCTTGTATTGCTTCCTAGAATACCTAAGCACCACACGACTAGTGACTGGAGAAACGAAGCATCCTGCATCTAATGTGCCACGAACATAGGAGGGCACTGCACGGGTGCTGTCTATTATTTTAATTTATCCAGTCTTCGGTGATCGTGTTTTTGATCACCGTTCCTAGAATATTGATTTGTCGAGCCATTGAAACAATTGCGAGTCCGCTAGCAGATATCCAACAATGGACAAGAAATTCTTTGACGTGGTGCTGGATGAAGTGCGAAAGGTAAAATATAAAAGTTCGTTTTAAAAGGTTTTTTTGTTTCTAAACCGGAGGTTGGTGCATAGCTGGAAAGTTAACCCGGTCCATGCGCGAATAGCTAGCTGCTCCCGTGCCAGTTTTTTTCCTAGCATGCAGGGATGTCGTTCTGATTTTATAGTAGTGGGATAAACAAGAGACCAGTCCAAGAATGCAAAGAAAAAACTGCTCTAGAGCAGTTACTCATGGACCTGAGAAACTTGGCTAGGCTGGTGGTGGGTAGATAAGGGCGAAAGAAATCTGATACACTGCATGGGTAAATATTGTAAATCCAACGCACAACTCTACTCATTAGAAGGTTTTCGATGTATCAATTTGATATTCCATTCTTCAAATGTCTTATGTTAACACTCCCCATTTCTGCATCTTTCGTACACACTTGGCATGTATTTTATTTTATTTATTTTTTATTTTAAAAGTTTTATATAGCGCTAGCTTGACCCGTATTTGTGAGTGCTGAGTAGTGAGTGCAGACTAGTGAGTGCAGAGTAGTGAGTGCAGAGTAGTGAGTGCAGATTAGTGAGTGGTGAGTGCAGAGTAGTGAGTGCAGTGTAGTGAGTACAGAGTAGTGAGTAGTGAGTGCAGATTAGTGAGTGGTGAGTGCAGAGTAGTGAGTGCAGAGTAGTGAGTAGTGAGTGCAGAGTAGTGAGTGCAGAGTAGTGAGTGCAGAGTAGTGAGTGCAGAGTACTGAGTAGTGAGTGCAGAGTAGTGAGGGCAGAGTAGTGAGTGCAGAGTAGTGAGTGCAGAGTAGTTAGTGCAGAGTAGTGAGTGCAGAGTAGTGAGTAGTGAGTGCAGAGTAGTGAGTAGTGAGTGCAGAGTAGTGAGTGCAGAGTAGTGAGTGCAGAGTAGTGAATAGTGAGTGCAGAGTAGTGAGTGCAGAGTAGTGAGTGCAGAGTAGTGAGTTCAGAGTAGTGAGTAGTGAGTGCAGAGTAGTGAGTAGTGAGGGCAGAGTAGTGAGTAGTGAGGGCAGAGTAGTGAGGGCAGAGTAGTGAGGGCCGAGTAGTGAGGGCCGAGTAGTGAGTGCAGAGTAGAGAGTAGTGAGTGCGAGTGCAGAGTGCGAGTGCAGAGTGTGAGCAGTGTGTGAGCGTGCAGGGTGAACAGTGTGTGAGCGTGCAGGGTGAGCAGTGTGTGAGCGTGCAGGGTGAGCAGTGTGTGAGCGTGCAGGGTGAACAGTGTGTGAGCGTGCAGAGTGAACAGTTTGTGAGTGTGCAGAGTGAACAGTTTGTGAGTGTGCAGGTTGAACAATTCCAATCCAAACCACATAATTCCATTACACACCACATGCATACACTCCATAACACATGACTAAAAGACATTGCCATTTACAATGCCATTAGCTCTAACTCAAATATATCCGAGACCTATTGCATTTCCAATGCTTGTTTCCTCTGCTGACATGACTCGGTCTTTCGTTCTGCATGTTTCCTCTGCTTGGCCTCTATCCACTGCTCATGTTGTAGTGGCGATGCCTTTTTCTGACTTTCATGTTGCATTATTAGTTCTTGCCTACTTGACAGCTCTGCTGTCTGTTGTGAGACATATTATGGGTTTACCAAGAACACTTGCGGCACGCCCCTTGCTTTCCATTGGTTGGTTTTCCTATCACTCTCATTTGTCTGCTTCTTATTCGTATTTGCGTCTTGACCGTCGCATTTAATTGGCTGCCTTCTATGAGTCCATTGCTTGCTTTTCAAGCACAGCTTTTTTTCCCTGGTTAAGCACTCCATGAGACTGCATGTTTTTCCAGCTCTCTCCCTCATACGCTTTTCTCTCCAGGCACTGCTTTCTGTTGTCCATCGCTTCATCCTTCCCCCTCACGTAGATCTTGGACTCGAGTACTTCCCCCATTGCTTTCTCACTTGCGTGCTTCTCCCCGGCCTTCTTCACATCTCTCCCTCACCCACTCCTTCTCCAGGGGCGGCTCTAGGCTCATGGCGGCCCTGGGCAGGGAGCGTAGGTAGGGGGGCCCGGAAGCGGGGGTCCGGGCGGGGCGGAGCCACCTGAGGAACGCAGGTGCGGAGGCCAGTGAAGAGGGGGGGGGGGGGGTCAGGGTGTTTGGAAATGGAACAGAGCCAGAGGCCGCCAAATCCCTGCCAGGGGCCGCCACGCAAATATGTATCCATCCTCAGAGGATTATTATATTAAGGATATATATTGGAGTGGTGGCCCCTGGGGTTTGGTGGCCCTGTGCAGGTGCACAGCTTGCACATGCCTAAGGCCGCCCTTGCCTTCTCCCCCCCCCATGATGCTCCCCCCCACTTGCGCCTTCCTCGCTAGCCAATTACCTCTCACCACCCCTGTTCTTCCCTATTGCCTGCTCGCCCCAATACTTCTCCCTCGCCCATCACGTTGCTCTCTTGTCCGTTGCTTCTTCTCCCCCATCACATCCTCCATGTTGCTTCAGCCTCCCCCCCCACCTCTGGTTGCTTTGTCCCACCTTAAAAAAAAAGGCATTTGCACTTTTTTCCTTTGTATTACCGATCCAACTCGGATTGATAACTAAACAGAAAAAAACCACATGCATAACTTTGTATGTGTGCACATGCGTGGTGGGCGTGCCTACAAAAACATGTGGGAAGTCACGTGACAGGCTTTCAAAAAAAATTCTTAAGCCATGCTGCACCGAATCGGGGATCCTATGCAGCATGGCTAAAACACATTGGCAAAAGCAATAGATGCCCCCCCAAAAAATGACCCATTGGTGTTGCCAATGCTTGTTTATCTTAACAATGTCACTATCTATCTATTGTGCTGTATGTTTTTCCTTGGTAATTTCGTTATATGCTCCTGGAACTCTATATTCACTCTGCTAATGTCACAATCTGCCCTTCGTGCTGTATGTGTACCCAGGGCATATCTGTACCTGCTTTCGAAGTTGTAAACTTATACTGCTGATGTCACTATCTTCTCTTTTTACAAAGATGGTGTTACTACTAGCCTTTCCTACAACTTGCGCACTTTGATGATGTCACCATCCATCCTTCATGTCATATTTTTTCCCTGGTATCCATTTCTGTCCTTTATTCTGTGTGCTAACAGTGACAATGTCACTTTTGTGGTGTGTGTTTACACTGAGGATGTGCCCATTTGTCATATGTGGTGTATGTTTACCGGTGTGATGTCACTAACCTTCATGCTCATTTTACCCTCGTGGTCAGTGGTAACTCAAGGATTTTTGGGGTCCTGGGAAAGACATATCTTCTTCCAAATGTTATGTTTTTTAGCAATGGTCAGCTAATTTAAGTCGATGTGATGCTAAACAATATCGAAGTAAATACTAAAATTTCAGAAACAGCAGCATACCAAAACAGAGGAAAGCTCAAACCGCCCGATACCCCCTAACTAACTAGTACCAAAAGGCAGCTTAAACAAGGGTTGTGTGATCAAACTCCTAAGGCATTTACCCCGCACGCCTTTACAACGCAGTCAGTACTCCGTGTGAGATGTTCCCACGCGTAACTTTAGCACACAAGTCGTTACAATGACTTGCTTTAGTATAAATTACTATTCCAACTCCAGTCTATGCAACTGTAGGGAAGGCGTTGGACTTAAAAATCCCAAACCAGTCCAACAACACACCCCCTAAAGCAAGTAGTCGTAACGACTTGCCTGGTAAAGTAACACATGGTTACGTCGCATGCAGGGTACTGACTTCGTTGTTAAGGCTGGTCGTTGTAAATACTACTGGGTAAAGGACGTTTCTCTTAAATAATCAATTTGAGATTGAATCTAGATTTTTGTCTTACAACAACATTTCCTTCGGAAATTCTATGAGACCAGCCTATGTGTGCAATGCAGGTAAGACACAGTAAGGGTGGTGTGGTGGATGTTTAGTGGACTAGTGCATCATATTAAAATAAGACAAATACACAAAGCACTTGAAACTGTAGCTTCATTGTGCCAGAATTCGAATTTGTAATTACAAACAACTTCACCTCATCCTTAACGACGGGCATTCTCGGTACTGCACAGAATATCAGAGTACTGCTTCCAGGAACGGTTGTATGTCATTACAACGCAGGCTTTACCCCGCATGCCATTACAACGCGGGGATTACAACGAAAGTCCTTACAACGACTTTTGCTGGAGGGCGCTGGTTAGTGGAATGGTTTAATTTTCTATTCCAACTTCAGCCCACGTTGACAGTAGGGAAGGTGTTGGATAGAAAATTAAACTATTCCCTATCCAACAGCGCCCTCCAGCGAAAGTCCACCATTTCAACACAGGTTGAAAGAGTGAGGGGAGATGGAGAGGTGAGGTAGTGAATAAATGGTGAGGTACATTGAGAGATTAAGTGGTGAGATGAGCTAGAGAAAGAAATGGGATTGAGAAAGTGGTGAGGTAAAGTGACTAGGTAGAGAGAGTGATGGAGGTGAGGTATAGAGAGATAGAGAGCAATACAGAGGGGCGGTCAGTAATTCATTTGTGCAAAAAAAGAAGTGCAAGGGATCTCGTCAGGAGGCTGCTTGCACCAGCCCATTGCTCCTATTAGCGCAGCCTATAACAGAACTAACTACTATCCATGAAACCCTATAAGTGGGCAGAGGATGTGACGTAACCAATAGAGCAGCCGTCTTTGGAGCCGGGGAACCAGGTTTGAGTCTTGGGGTCGGCTCAACATACTGTGATGCTGGGCAAATCACATAATCTCCCCGTGCCTACAAAAGGTGAATGTGTACCTAACTGGTGCTCATGAAAAGAGCTCCAATACCTTTGGATCAAGTTCACGCTATAAGTGCTGGTGTTGATGATTAAGTGCTGGTGCCGAGCACCGGAAACCACCGGCTCAAATTAAGCACTGGGGGAGGTAAAGATAGGTGAGGTAGATGAAGAAGAGATGAAAACATAGAAGTGAGGTAAAAAAAAAAGAGGGCTGAGGTAGGGAGCAGAGGGAGAGAAAGTCAAGTATTAATGCAGATTACGGCGGAAAATGAGTGAAAGGTGAGGGAGTGAGAGACAGAAAGAGGTGGGCATTGAGAGGTGAGATAGAAAGAGTAAAGGTAGAGAGATGGGGTAGGAACATGGAATTGTAGCAAGAGCAAGAGAGAAGTACCATGGAAGGGGGGAGGTGAAGTAAAGCAAGAAATAAGACAAAAAAATAGTTGAGTCAGGGATGACTCAAGGTGTAGAGAAAGGTGTACTCGAGGTTGTAGAAGAGATGGGTAGATTGAGAAGTGATGTATTTAAAAGAAGGGCAGGATTTAATCATTAGTGAGGTAGAAATAAGTGAAATACAACAAAATAGAGCAGTAGAGATAGATGAAGAAGAGAAAAGGGAAGTAGAAACAGAAGGAAACAGGGGATCATTTCCTGCCATTTCTGCTATATTTGAGCTATAAGGGGGCAAGGTAAACATCAGGGGCCTTATTTATGAAGGCCTTGCGCCGCCGGTGCGCCACTTTTAAAATGGGAAAAAGTGACGCACCGGCGGCGCAGGGCCTTCATAAATAAGGCCCCAGGAGGCAAACATAAGTTACATGGAGGTAGAGAGAGGTGAAATGAGTGAGCAATGGCAATGTAAGGAGGAGAGGTAATAAAGCAGTAGATAAGAGAGGTAGATAGAAAGGCAGAGAGAGGTGAGGAAGAGACAGCAGAGATAAAGAACGAGAGAGTGAAGACGAGCTGTGAAGATAAAGAAAGCGACAGGACAGAGTGAGAGTGTGAGTCTTGTGAATGCCTCTGTCACTTTACCAGAACTCTTGGAAAGGGGGGGGGGCTGAGCAATTGCCTACTTGCTCATGCATTAAAACACCTATGTTTGTGATACCACAATCTGCCCTATGTGCTGTATTTTAGCCTTGTGATGTCACTGTCACCCTTCATGTTGTATTGTTACCCTTGTAATGTCACCATTAGCCCATCATGCTGTATTTTTAATCTTATACTAATCGCTCTGTCTTCTACGCTCTGATGTCACTCCTGGTCCTCATGTTATGTATTTCCTCTGGTGAGGCCATTGCTCCTATATTTTATATCCAGTAACAGTACCTGCCTTATTGTGCAATATTTTTCTCTGATTGTATGCCTTTATTTCCCTCTGCTCACTCCAAGTCTTGCGCCTCGTTCTGTATCTTGAGTCTTTATTACGGCACTTCAACCTTTTCATTTAACTACCACCTTTGTGGTGTATTTTTACTGTGCTGATATCACCACAGCTACTTTTTTATCCTCCTCGGATCACTGCCTGCCCTTTATGCTGTATTTTAACTCTGATGATATAATTGATTCTCAATTTCCATCCTGCAGGGGTCACTACCTGCCCTCTGTGCTATTTTTTTTAACTTATAATATAATTTCCTTCCTTCAGGGGGTCACTGTCTGCCATTTGTGCTATATTTTTTACTTATGATATCATTTCTATCCTGCACCGGGTCACTACCTGCCATTTGTGCTATATTTCTACTTATGATATCATTTTCGTCCTGCAGGGGTCACTACCTGCCCTTTATGCTATATTTTCACGTATGATATAATTTCCATTCTACAGGGGTCAGTCACTAACTGCCCTTTGTGCTATATTTTTGGGTCGAGCATAGGCAGTGCACATGCGCTGTCTGTCTGCAAGACATGCTGTATTCAGTCAACGAGCTTTAAGCACGCCCATCTATTGCCATTCGTTCTTTGTTGTGCTTGTCTTAAATGCTTCCTTTTTATTGGTGCATTTTTCTTAAAGTCCCTCCTTTGTGTGCTTAATTCCCTCCCTAGCGATTTCACTAAGAGAACATTTTTGTTGACCATCACGCTTCGTTCATGGCCTTCGCGCGTCCTCCTGTTACAGCATGTGATGGCACCTCCTCGCGTATGTTTTCTTTTTGGAGGAGGTAGAGTGTTGTGTGTGCTTTCAGAGTCATGACGGATCCGCTTTGCTGCTGCCAGTTTAATATTTTATTAAAGCTTTCGCTTTGCACTCCTGGTTCCTCCTGGTCGTCTCTTCATTTCAGAATCACTGACGTGCACTCTCTGTGAGATGCCTCCCTTTCTTGCGCTTGTTGAATCTTCCCCGAGCCCTCAACTGGTGAAACACACTTCCGGACGCCTCGCTTCATGTTTTAGACAGCATTTATATTACGGCCTACCCGGTTGATTGAAAAAAAAGGGTTTGCACCCGCCTGTCCACGCTTCTTTTTTTTCACGGCTCTTGTTTTGTTTTGTTCGCTTCTGTTTGTGTTTTATTTATTTGTAGCCATTGATAAACAAAAAGGTTTGCGGCGGCCCACTCTTCATCTTTTTTCATGGTATGTGCTTCGTTTTGTTTCCCTCTCCTCGTGTTAGTTTTTTGTTTACTTGTACCCAGTTGATTAAAAAAAAAAGGTTTGTGGCCACCCACGCTTCATCTTTTTTAATGGCTCGTGTTTTGTTTTGTTTGCCTCTGTTCGTGTTCATGTTTTGTTAACTTGCACCCATTGATAAACAAAAAGGTAAATAGATGGTCTTTCACTACTGAAATCTATTCTCATAAAAACCACAAAATGGCCCTCTCTAACCCCACCAACATTTTACCAAGAAAAAATCTGATTGTCATATGTCCTCAGCCTGGAGATGCACCTCCGATTTTCTATTTGACGCTCAATGTGTAAATTGTATTTCCCTGTGTGTTAAAGGCTTGACTCACAGCTCGCTCGAGGCTTCCCTGCCATTTCTTGCCATGGGGGCGCATCTTTTGAAAAACAAATGGTTCCCGACGGACGACTGACAGCTTCTTGAGATGTGCAAAATGTGCACATCAAGGAATTGGGGAAGGAGGAAGGGTTGTAAACATTCCAATGCTCTGTTTTGTACGGATTTCTTTCTGACTGTCCGGTTAATCCACCGTAAAGTGCAGGGGTGCTGCGCTGACGCAGTAATAGTGGATGTATGTCATTACCACGCATGCTTTTACAACGCATGCCTTTACCACGCAACTTTCACACCGCAAGTCGTTACAACGACTTGTGTTGGGGGGTGCTGGATAGTGAATAGTTTAATTTACTATTCCAACTCCAGTCCCCGTGGATAGTAGGGAAGGTTTTGGATAGTAAATTAACTATTTCCTATCCTAGAGCGCCCCCCAGTGCAAGTCGTTGTAACGACTTGCGTTGTAAAAGTTGCGTGGTAAAGGTACTGCATTGTAAAAGCTGCGTTGTAAATGCTGTTCCCCATCAATAGTTGCTAAATATATTGAAATTACGCATTTTAAGCAATTCGACTATTTCAGCTATTTACTCAGAGTGAAGATTCAGATAAAATAAATGCGTAATGCTTGCGCCACAAAGTATTGTAGATTAAGGATGCTCTCTTGCGATCCAGTGAGAGTTTTATAGGTATTTTCTTTTCAAACCATTATATCTTTCTCCTGCCAGGACCACTTCATTCGGATTCTTGGCACTGGCTTCGTAACCCCATCCCTCCCATTCCCCCACTCCTCCCTCTACAACAACATGGAGCAGCTACTCCACCTCTTTTTACATGTAGTGACTTTGGTGGGGGAATGCTTTTGTTTGCTTCGGATAATCTGTTTCTCCTGCCCACAACCTACATAACGATACCAAAGGGGATGATGGACGGAGCGTTTGAGCAAATCAAACACTCACCCCCAGTCAACTGATCTGGGTTTAATCCATCATCATTCTTTAGCTCACTCCACCACCCCAGTTCAGAAATGGCCATATGCAAATCAGTCTGACCCTGTGCCTCATGGGAACAGTCCAGCCTGAACTGCCAAGCCATGTCTTCCCTGGACCGGAAACAAGCATCCTGGGACCGGTTTCTGGCTAATCAGCCGTCATCAGCCAGGCTAGCTTGCATCCAGTGGCAAAGTGAGCAAGTGAACAACCTACCTAAAACACTTGTCGTAAATTCACAAACCTGATACTCTTTAATCTGGACAACAAGTCTTATTAACAAGTTCTATTGTTTCAAAGGCATGTTCATTCTATGGCCCTCTGCCATCTTTTTGCCTGTTCCCCTCTCTGAGTTTGTCCCTCTTTTATCCCAGTCCTGTTCTTCTGACTATCTATGGCTCTGTTTTCCCCCGCCCCCTTCCTGTCTGTGCCTTTATCTCCATGATAAACTATTGTGAATGAAGTACTGACAGTGCTTGGCGGCTTATATCTAGTTCATGATCATGTGTTTTGTCGATGCCACTACACCCAGGATAATAAGCTGCATGGCGAAACATATATACGGTCCCAAACGCAAGACCTATTGGCTGTGCCAATGCTTGTTACTAGTGATTTCATTGCTTCTCCATTTCCATCCTACAGGGGTCACTGCCTGCCCTTTGTGCTACATTTTAACTTATGATATCATTGCTTCTCCGTTTCTGTCCTGCGGGGTTAGTACCTGCCCTTTTAGCCACACTTTTACCAGATATCATTTCTTCTCCATCTACATCCTACAGGGGTCACTGCCTGCCTTTTGCACTGTCATTTTTCCCTGATCATATTTTGCTCCTACATTTCCTCCCCATTATTATATGCTGTTGTGTATAATATTTTGCTTTTGTGATGTTTACCTCCTATAAGCTGACGTAACTGCATTATACTTTTGTATCCTTTTGTAATGCTGTACTGAGTCCAAAATAACTCCCTCAATTATATCACGCTACTCAGTGTTTGCCTTGGTGATGTCATCACTGAGCCACCGGGTCTGGTGACTCAGTGGACTGATGCGTCCATTGCAGGGGCTTGTGTTCGACCTCATGGTCACAGGTTCAAATCCCGGCGGATCAACTCAGCCTTTCATCCATCTGAGGTCGATAAAATGAGTACCATTGAGTTGGGTAGCAATGAACATCTGTTATTCAGTGCAAAGAGACCTCTGAGTGAATGTGCGCTTTACACATACACATGCTATGTTATGTTTATCCTGCTCATATTATTTGCCCCCTGTGCTACATGTTTTGCCCTGGCGATGTCTTCATTCTTGTAGTTCCCCTTCACATGCTACTAGCAGGTTTTGTGTTGTATCTGTTGTAAGATTACCTAACTGTCCCTATATTTCTGTTGTGACAACATGTCCTTAGCCTAATATCTGTCTACTATGATCTCATAATGCCTCACTTTCCCCTGCTGTACGGCAATCTTAATGTTAATGTTAATGAGTATTTATAGAGCGCACTTACACCGGGTGGCTTCATGGCGCTGACCAAAACGTGGTATGCTATAAGAGTGAACTAAAAAGACAGCAATGCTCACCACTATACCACATTGTATGCTTGCAGAAACAGCCAGGTCTTAAGAAGTTTCCTAATATCAGTACTAGACGGGAGTTCCTGGGGGAAGGAGTTCCAGAGTTTTGGAGCAAGGACCGCAAATCTGCAGCCCCCTTGACGTACTCGCTTAAAAGTTGGAATAGTAAGCAATGAAAGATGAGCAGAGCGGAGGCTTCGAGTTGGAGCATATCTAATTATCAGGCTGTTGATAAATGCAGGACTTTTGCCATGCAAGGCTTTGAACACAAGGCAGCCTGTTTTAAAAACACAGCACTGGGAAATGGGGAGCCATATACCATATATACACACAATGAGAGAGAGTCTAGGGACCCATCCTCCCTAAGAATACGTATCACACCAAAAGCGCTACGGGCCGGTGGAAGGGTAAGTCACTCTGTTACCTTCAAAGACACTGAAGGTATCCAAGGGTATTTCGATAGGTCACCACACCCACATTTTGTCGTAGCATGCTTCATCCTTAGTGACCTGTCCACGCCAAGACAGGTAGGTACCACCTAGGTGCACGGCCGGACTGGGAACAGCAACCATCCCTGCCAGATTGGTGCCTGACCGGCCCGGGAGCGGGAAACATCCATAACAACGCAGGCATTACCCCGCACTGCTATATTTTATTTATTTATTTAAAACACTTATATAGCGCGGCTGTCACCTTGCAGGTATCCTGGCGCTGGAAATTGCTCCTAAGGTGGAAGGCAGTGGGGAACAACTGAAAGCAGGAAGCCAGAGTAAACAATTAAGGGAAAAGCCAGGTTTTAATACGCTTTCTAAAAGGAAGAAGTTGCGATGTTTGGCGAATGTCAAGGGGCAAGCTATTCCACAGTTTTGCAGCTGCAACTCTAAAGGATCTTCCCCCAATCCTGACCTTGTTGAATCTAGGTACTGTGACAAGGTAGGCTGAGGAGGAGCGGAGAGCTCTGGTTGGGATGTACCAGGTGAACATGGCTTGCAAGGATCTGGGCCCAACTACGTGCAGTGCTTTAAAAACAAGACAGAGTGATTTAAAAGCCACTCGCTGTTTCAAAGGGAGCCAGTGCAGCTCGGCCAATGCCGCTGTGGCCGAAGATCTCCTAGTCCAGCCAAGGGCCAATTTGGCAGCGGCCGACTGAACTCTTTGGAGTCGGTCTAACAGTACAGCTGGGGCCTCGAGCAGCATAGCGTTGCAATAGTCAAGGCGACTAAGAATAGTACACCTGACTATTAACGCTCGGGCCTGTGAGGGGAGGAGTGGCATGATCTTGCGTAGGGAGCTCAATAAAGCCGAGCAAGTGGACACTGTTTTCGCAACCTGAGTTTCCATGCTAAGCTTATTGTCCATCATGACACCCAGGTTGCGGACAGTGGTGACCGGCTGTGGCTTTTCCGGGGCTTCTGGGGGCCAGAATTCGGCTGGGAACAGGCGAGGAATCCGGCTTCCAGCACAAAACAGAACCTCGGTTTTGGAGGAGTTAAATTGCAGAGAGTTTTTGTGCGGCCAACCAGCTGTATCTCTCAGACAGTCATGAAACGATTCCAAAGGGATCGATTCTTCACCCTCCCAGGAGAGGATGAGCTGGGTGTCATCCGCGTAGTTTATGGCTTTTAGCCCATGGGATTTTATTAACCTAACCAAAGGTTTAAGGTAAACGTTAAAAAGAATGGGGCTGATGGACGAGCCTTGAGGCACCCCATGGGGTACTGAGGAGAAGGCAGATTGAAACGGGGGAAGGGACACAGCCTGCTTCCTATCCCGCAGGTAGGACTGAAACCAAAGCAGGGCAGTGCCGTCAACCCCAGCCTCCCCTAGTCTCTTCAGCAGAATCACATGATTGACCGTATCGAATGCGGCAGACAGGTCCAGTAAGATCAAAGCTACTGCCTGGCCCCTGTCTGCACGCATACGAAGATCCTCCATGGCCGTGAGGACAGCTGTTTCGGTGCCATGGGCTGGACGAAAACCAAATTGTATTTCGTCCAGGATGTGATTCTGCTCCAGATGTTTAGAGAGACAAGAGCTCACCTAGCGCTCGGCACAACGCTGCTATTACAATGCAAGTCGTTACAACGACTTGCGCTGGAGGGCGCTGTAGGATAGGGAATAGTTTAATTTTCCATCCAACACCTTCCCTACTGTCAAGGTGGGCTGGAGTTGGAATAGAAAATTAAACTATTCCACTATCCAGCGCCCCCCAACGCAAGTCATTGTAACAACTTGCATTGTAAAAACTGCGTTGTAATGGCATGCGGGGTAAAAGCCTGCGTTGTAATGCCGTACAACCCCGGGAGCTAGTGAGAAGCATCGCTCCTGCTTTTGTTGCAGGCGGCCGATATTTCAGCACTGCTGCAAAACTGGCCCCTGATAACAACACTGCCCGCCAGGGGTACAAAACAAGCCCCCTCCCCTCCGGGCCACAGGGGAAATGCCCAGTGCCCGCTACGGCCAGTCCGGCCATTCCTAGGTGGACTTCACTTCTAGTTGTGAGTTGTTGATAAATGTTACTGGATAACAGCAGGGATCCAGATCGTTTCCTTAAAATATTTTAGGGTCTACCCACCAGGTTTGCAATGAGATGAGGCGCAAGGCTCTCATACCTGTACTAATACTTTATAAAATACACGTGTATATGTACGTCATGACACAGTGGCCAACTTTGTATTTAGGGAAATGAGTGGCCCATAGCAAATTTCAGCTAACAGGCCGTCCCAAAAGGTTAATCAAAAAAGATTTGAAATACATTTTAAAAACAAGAAGCGGTGGGGTGAGTGTGACCAGAGGGAGGGGGGAATATAAGTCAATGCCACAGGTGCCGGCAGTGAGGAGGGAGTAGCAGGAAAGTAACACAGGAGCCCATAGGCCGAAAGAAATGGACACGGGGGAGGGTGTGGAAACAACAAACGATCGGGGGGGGGAATACATGCACTCCTATGGAGTGCTGAAAGCAAAAGAAAAAAGTAGGTCCCTGAATGCAAACAATGAAAGGATACAGGGGCATATTATCAAGGGGGGCGAAATGAAATTATCGCCGCTTTAGCTGCCGTTTTCGGCCGCTAAGCGACAATAATTTCATCGCCCTATTAGCAAGTTGTCGCTAACATCAATTAGCGACAGCTTTTAGGTGATAGCGAGCGGTTTGGGGCCCGCTTTGCATGTCAGCGATATTTATCGCTAATGACATGCAAAGTGGGTGTACACAACCTGTTAGCGACTAAAAACAGTCGCTAACATCGCTATCAGCTATTATCAAGGCAGGCGTAGCAATGGAAATATTTGCGCTAAGCGCGAATATCTCCAAAAGCTAACGCCTGCTCAGACCAGTTCTTAGCCATTATATTCAATGGGAGGTGGATATTATGGCTAAGACCCTATTGCCGGTATTGCGTGAATATCGCTGTATTCTCTGTGATATTAACGCATTTCGCAGCTATCGTCAGATATTTTATCGCTTTAGAGATAAACGTTGCTAATTGCACGTTATCTCTGCGATAATATCCGGCGATGCTTCTCAATAAAAAAAAAACTCGCTAAGCCCATTTAGCGATAAATATCGCTAGTTGTTGGTAATATGCCCCACAGTTCATTCAATGAAAAGGCTTCTAAAGCTATGCTTCAGGGGATGGACATACACAACAAGAGGAAGGAACACCAACCACTAGGAAGCAAATGAGACTGACATAAAAAACAACCAATGATAAGCTGTGGCCTGGACCAAAGTCCACTGTCAGTGTTGTTATTGTACACAACAACAGGCCTAGAAAGCCTACAAAGGATCTTCTAAACTACCCCTATCAGCCTACTGATAGGGGTAGCTGTCAAAAGTGTAACAGGTGCAGAGGCACCGGGGTCCAAGAAGGCGAGGGCCCCATAAACACCAGTTTTGGTTGTCTTTACTCTCCAACAGGTGGGGCCCTTTTTTCCTTGCCTGCATTAGGGTGCCTGGCACTTTTGCTCAGGCCAGTCATCCCTTTTTTACCTTCTTAATCAGTGGGATGTGATGTCCCTAAAGACATTGAATGACATTTTGCATGTGGCACTAGAGGGTCTGTGGACACTAGAGCACAATTCAGCCATTGACCCCTGGAAAGCTACCCTGCCTGCACAGCTGGAGCCAGCTGGAAGAGTTACAGGCATGCAGATAGGGAAGGAGAAGGCAAATGGAGGTGAGAAGACAGGGGGAGGAGATTAAAAGGCACAGGGCCTTGTTTGAGGTTTGCAGATGGGACACTCAGTGTTTAATTTAAGCTGTTGGTTGCTGGTGGGGCTCACCAACACTCTTTTTTGTGGCCCAGGTCTTACTTTTCCTTGACAGACTTTCATCCAGAGCAAAAGAGAGAAAAACAGAAAATGTTGAAAGGATGAGGAGAAAGATAGAAAAACAGTGACAAAGGGAGAAAGTAGGAATATAAAAACTGCAAATAAAGAGTATCCAGTGGTGGATTAAAGAAGCAAGAGATAGATCAAGACTACACAGCCTTGGTATTCAGCACCTTGACTTTTGATAGCACCGACCCCAAGCTTCTGAGTAGAACTTTGCCCCCCAGCACTTATTCTTTTGCAAATTAAGTACTGGGTTACTACTTTTTAACCATGACAGATATCCCGCCTTACATATTACAATTGACATATCCTATAATGAAGCTCACTGGAAACATGCGACTCCACAATGTTTTTCCAATATGGTGTTTTCCACTTCAGTATGGATTTGCCACATAAAATATCATTTGCTGTATAATTTGCAGATTTTAACAAAAATAATGTTCTAGCTCAAATGGATCAAATGCTACTAGACAAGCTACCACACATGTGGCAGGCCTTTAATCATGGAGACACAGGTCGCATTTAAATTGCTGACTGCTGTATTTATGTGTTAAATTGATAGTAATGCGGTGAAACCTTTTGCCCATACTGTATTAAAAATGACGAAATAGTTCAGTGATACTACTTCAAAATATGCCACATTAGATTGTATATTTTGACTTTTCTTGCTGCATAATTTAGTCAAATCCTGCCGCATAATTCCAGTGTCCTTGGCTATAATGCACTTTTAGAACGAGGAGAAGATATCTACATGTTTGTGACCCCTCCGCTAAACAATACATAATGCCCATAGTTGAAAAGGATGAAAGAGCTTGTGCAACCAATAGGCTGAGAGCGACAAACAGGTCGAGAAGTAACAGGCAGGGAATGTAGACATGTGGACATATGAAGGGGCAAGCAGGTAAATGAGAGAGGGGAAACGTTTAAAAAGAGGAAGTGCAGAAGAATGAAGATGGCAGTGCTTAATTTGTAAATAAATAAATGTCAGGGCCCTTGTCAGGAGGCCACTGCTCGCACTACGCATTGCCACTGCCACCGCTGCCAATGACAATACCAACACAAGTACTAACCATCATACACCTACAAGTGTAACATTTTAGAGTATTCCAGGACCCCCACAACTATAAGAATAGCATGGGCAACAGGTTTAGTCATTTTAATGTATATTGAATTAATAAACAAGTATTGTTGTGCTGATCTCTAAATTAGACAAACAGCGCCACCATTTGACAGACATGGTACAAAAGGGGGTGGTGATGGACGGAGCATCTGAATCAATCAAACACTCACACCCAGTGAAAATATCTGGGTTTAATCCATCACCGTTCTTTAGCCCACTCTGCCACCCCAGTTCAGACATGGCTATATGCAAATCAGTCTGACCTTGTGCCTCATGGGAACAGTCCAGCCCGAACTGCCAAGCCATGTCTTCCCTGGACCGGAAACAAGCTTCCGAGGACCGGTTTCTGGCATTCCAGCCGTCTTCAGCCCGGCTTGCTTGAATCCAGTGGCAAAGTGAGCAAGGGACTCTCGTCTGAGCATACCCTGCCACACGTATGGCGGCCAAAAGCGGTACAAAAGGGGGTGGTGATGGACGGAGCATCTGACTCAATCAAACACTCACACCCAGTCAAAAGATCTGGGTTTAATCCATCACCGTTCTTTAGCCCACTTTGCCACCCAAGTTCAGGCATGGCTATATGCAAATCAGTCTGACCCTGTGCCTCACGGGAACAGTCCAGCCCGAACTGCCAAGCCATGTCTTCCCTGGACCGGAAACAAGCTTCCGAGGACCGGTTTCTGGCATTCCAGCCGTCTTCAGCCCGGCTTGCTTGAATCCAGTGGCAAAGTGAGCAAGGGACTCTCGTCTGAGCATACCCTGCCACACTTATGGCGGGCAAAAGCGGTACAAAAGGGGGTGGTGATGGACGGAGCATCTGAATCAATCAAACACTCACACCCAGTCAAAAGATCTGGGTTTAATCCATCACCGTTCTTTAGCCCACTCTGCCACCCCAGTTCAGACATGGCTATATGCAAATCAGTCTGACCCTGTGCCTCACGGGAACAGTCCAGCCCGAACTGCCAACCCATGCCTTCCCTGGACCGGAAACAAGCTTCCGAGGTCCGGTTTCTGGCATTCCAGCCGTCTTCAGCCCGGCTTGCTTGAATCCAGTGGCAAAGTGAGCAAGGGACTCTCGTCTGAGCATACCCTGCCACACTTATGGTGGCCAAAGCGGTACAAAAGGGGGTGGTGATGGACGGAGCACCTGAATCAATTAAACACTCACACCCAGTCAAGAGACTGCCATAAGATCCGGTGCTGACATTTAAGTGCCAGTGCAGAGACCTGGAAACCACCGGTTCAAATTAAGCACTGGAAGATGGACAGAGGGACATTGAGAGGGTTAGAAGAGATGGCAGTAGAGTGTGACATATGGGCAAAGAGATGTGCAGGCAGAAAACCGAAACAGAGGAACTGACAGAATGAGGGCAGGTATGTGGATACACAGACAGACAGAGGAAGAGAGAGGCAGAACACAGATCAGAGACAAACAGACAGAGGAAGAGATAGACTTAGACTATTACCTCTGTCTATTTCTGCCTCTGTCTATCTATCTTTGCATCCAGTATTCTCTGTCTCTGTGCTTCCGGGTGGCAGAGCTCTTCCTTCCATGGCCAATAACGAAGAGCTCTGCCACCCGGAAGCACAGAGACAAAGATGACTGGATGCAAAGAAGGATAGACAGGGGCAGGAATAGACAGAGGTAATAGGCAGTCAGACAGAGAATGACAGATGGCTGTCAGAGGATAAGGGACAGGTGCAAGGACAGGCAAACAGAGAAGGGAATAGGCAGTGAAATTAGGCAGGCAGACATAGAACGGTAGGTGGGCTTTCAGACAAGGACAGAAGGGAGCAGACACCCAGAGGGACAGGGATGGACAGATGTAAACGCAGACAGAGAGACACGGAATGGGCAGGCAGACATAGAATGACAGATGGCTGTCATAGGATAAGGGGCAGGTGCAAGGACAGGCAAACAGAGAAGGGAATAGGCAGTGAAATTAGGCAGGCAGACATAGAACGGTAGGTGGGCTTTCAGACAAGGACAGAAGGGAGCAAACACCCAGAGGGACAAGGATGGACAGATGTAAAAGCAGACAGACAGACACGGAATAGGTAGGCAGACATAGAAGGGCAAATGGACTCTCAGGTCAGTACCAAAGGAGGTTGTCAGTCAAAGGGACAGAGCCAAGGGTGGACAGGCTGACAGACAGAGATTGGAATGGACAGTGGGAGAAGACAGGCAGTCATGGGTTGTTAGACCAAGTAGGAAGGGGGCAGACACCTGGAAGGACAGTGGCAGTGATGAACAGATGTAAGGAAGGTAGACAGATGTATGGACAGGCAGAGACATGGTCAGACAGCAGGCAGAGATGGGCAGATGAGCTGACAGGTGGGAACAGAAGGGGCTGAGGAATGGGGGGGGACAGAAACAATGACCGACATATGCAAGGACAGACAGACACATATAGACAGCAGACTCAGATAGACAGCAGACTCAGATAGACAGCAGGCAGAGATGGGCAGCTGAGTTGTCAGAAAGGGACAGAAGGGGCTGAGGAATGGGGGGGACAGAAACAATGACGGACAGATGCAAGGACAGACAGACACAGATAGACAGCAGATTCAGATACACAGCAGGCAGAGATGGGCAGATGAGTTGTCAGGCAGGGACAGAAGGCCACTGGGGGACTGAGGCCTAAACCTGCTAAGTCGCCTCGTCTATTTCAGGTGATCCTCTTAGAGCTTAAAGCCAGGATTACCTCTTTCTAGGGAGTGGGGGTGTTAGAAGCTGCCCCCTCAGACACCCCTCCCCTAAAGAGTGCCTCCAGCCCCAGATGGCTTGTAAAAGTATAACTCTTTTTTGGACCCCCCCCCCTTTCTGCACCTCCTGTTTGCTAAAAAGAGCCCTCCCCCACACACACTGTAGATAAGTCACATTGCCCCAGTGCCAGGGCATCACACTGGCTGATACCCTGCCGTTACCCGCCCCTCTTGCATAAGGAAGTGTGTACTTACTTCTTGGTTTCCCAGGATGTTCATCAGCTCCATACTCTGTGCAATTTTGCCTATTTGTTGATGGGTTTCAACTAGGTCTGAGTGAAAATTGCTTAACTTCGCTTGCAGAATTTACGCAAAATGCACAAAAAATTACACAAAATTACACTGTATCACTAAAAATGTAAACCCAGCATTTTGCATTATTTTTTTTTAGCACAGAATGCCACCTTGTGTACATTTTGAGGAGCGTTTCTTTCTGAAAAAAATGCAAAACCACACATGATGTAAACAACAGCTGGTCGCGGTCTCTTCGTGTTGTTCCATGCTCCTATGGTTACATTTTTACCGTAGCTAAATCTTTTTTTTTTGATAATCAACTTTATTAGTTTTATGAGAACAAAGAAAATTCATTGGTTGCAGTTCAATAGGCTTAAAAGGAAATATGACAGAGTTGATTGATGACAAAGATAGGGCAAGTCCATCAGAGTCCAATACAGCATTCCGTACGATAAGCTAAATCTTAATTACGTGTCGTACGGGGCATAATAAGGTAATCTCGGGCATTTTGCTATCGCTGCCAGAAATCAGGCAAGATTGTGCCCAGTGCTTTAAATTGGAAAAAATAAGTGCAGGTACTCATTAAAAGGAGCTAGAGGTGTGTCAAGTGGGCGGGGCTAGGGGCGGGGCTAAGGCCCAGACATGATGATACATAATATGATATATAACAGTAAATAAAAGCATAAATCATTCAATCACTTCAAACGTGCAAAGGAATTTCCGTATATATACACATGTATATATTTATAAACGATAATAAAAGTTAACCAGAAATACAGCAGATTTTGAACTATGCACTAACTTGTGTTAAAATGCCATTTTTAAGCCCTGATTTCAGAACTGAACAAATATCTGGTACTTTTAACTGAAAAAAAGTGTTAATCCTAACTTCAGCTGTCACCTCACCTTTTTACATCCCTCCCCCCCTTCCTTCTATGGTTCATCATCTCGTTCCCCCCCAGCCAGGTCCATTGCCCGTTGTCACAGGAGGTCATTTCTTTTGTGCTGCAGCGTCCCCTGCTGTGCGTTGCTCTTTGGGAAGGGCTACTGTCACACCCATGGGTCCATCGCTGTTATGTAAATGCAGCGATTAGTTGATGGGGCACACAAAGGGAAGCAGCTCCTGCCCTGTAAAAAAACAAACATTAAAAGAAAAGGTCATTGTGTTAAACTGCCACTCGCTCAAGTGTGGCCAGTACAGCACCAGCCCAGGCTATATCATGCACCTGACGGAGAAGGAGCTGGGGGCGGGGCTAAAGCAGGTGTAGCTGCATGGTCGTTACACGCTTAATCAACAGTGCAAGGTCTGGCTAGAACAAAACACACAAGATGACGGACGGAATGTTGCGCAATGGCAAAACATTCACCCCCAGTCACAGATCTGGGTTTAATCCATCGCTATTTTGCTCACCACGCCACCCCAGATCAGACATGGCCATATGCAAATCAGTCTTGACCCTGTGCCTCATGTGAACAGTCCAGCCCGAACTGCCAAGCCATGTCTTCCCTGGACCGGAATCAAGCATCCTAGGACAGGTTTCTGGCTATCAGCCTCCATCAGCCAGGATAACTTGACTCCAGTGGTGTGGAGAGCACGGGACCCACGTCTGGGCATACCCTTCCCACATAGGGCAAACAGCAAAACACACAAGATGATGGACGGAATGTTGCACAATGGCAAAACATTCACCCCCAGTCACAGATCTGGGTTTAATCCATCGTTATTTTGCTCACCAAGCCACCCCAGTTCAGACATGGCCATATGCAAATCAGTCTTGACCATGTGCCTCATCGTGTGTGTTTTGCAAGGTCTGGCTAGACCCTGCTCTGTTAATCACAACATGTGACGCACGCCACTCGAACCCCTGCAGTGTGAGGAATTGCAAGGGGCCGCCTCTGGACTTTACCAGTGTCTCTGCAAAAGCCGACTTCATGGCTCAGTGTGATTGCAAGATCCGGAAGCAGAGCGGCATCTGTCCTGCGTTGTAGGGGATGCGGAACGTGAGCCTGCCATGCCAACAATCAGGGTACCGTTACTCTCCCTAACAAAAGAAAAGTGCCGGCACTGAGGGCTAGAAAATGTGGAAGTGCCGGTACTCAATACCCGTGAGTATCGGCCCATTTAAAGTACTGAGTGTGCCGGCACAGACAAAATGTCCCCTGGGTCTGGTTCTTCCCAGGATTTTGGCATCCCTATGGCTGTGTTCAGCTGTCTCCTTTATATGAACCCCACTGCTCCAATGCAAGCAAGAGATGAATACATCTTCCTGGAGTCTTTCCGTGTGCTCTCTTCACCCTCTCCACCTTAATACCCATTCGCATCTCCTCTCCCTATTTCACGGCAACTCTACTCTCCCTTTTCCTTTCCAATGACAATTCAGACTTTTACAGGTGCCAAAGCTTAGCTATAAGAATGGATTGGGAAGAACGTTGCAGTCATTTTTCATGTATTTTGAATTAATAATTACCGGTTGTTGTGCTCATCTCTAAATTAGCCAGATAGTGCCACCTTGTGGCAGACTGTCACAAGCGCCGGTGTTGACAATTAAGTGCTGGTACCGAGCACCGGGAACCACCGGCTCAAATTAAGCACTGCCTTTACCTACAGTTCCTCTGCTCCCGTCTTCCACCTCTAGCCAGTTCTTTCCTTCGCATTGTACTCCCCCGTCTGCCCACTTCCAACCCTAACCCCTCCTTTCTGCAATCTCTCCCGTTGCTCTCTCTTTCTCTCTCTCTCTCTCTGCCTCGTTCTCTCTTGTTCTCTATTGTCCATGAGTTTTTTGCTCTCCCCTCTCACCCTCTGGAGCTCACACCATATATTTCTCTTTTTCATCCAGGACCTGAAAGAGAAGAAGGAGAAGGTGGTGGACAAAAGCAGCAAGAAAGACAAGAAGAAGCAGCTGCCCCACGAGGTGAGAAGACCCCCCCACCCTACAGACACCCCCTGCTTCAAGGGGGACCCCACCCCTCTGCGCCCCAAATTAAAAGTGGCCAAGGCGGATCTGAGACTTTAGTAATACCTACGTGTATGCGTGCCTCTTCTGTGTCCCTCCTAAAATCTATTTTGCTCACGATTTCCGCGTGAAGTTTGAACACATCTCTATTAATGACCTAAAATCTAAAAAAACATAATACATTTAAATAGTGTGTTACTAGTCGATGAGAGGGTTATCTCTAGGCCTGGGCGGTAAATTCTGTTCCGCTCGCAGAATTTGGGTAATTTCGCGTTCCGCGGAGAACGCGAAATTGCCCACAATTCTACATTCCGCGAGTTTGTGAAGTTTTTTGCTTGTTCGAGTTCTCAAAATGCGTGTTCGTGAGATATTTTCCCCCGAGCACGCAAACAGCAATTGCGAACAGGAAAAAAGCATTGTGAACATGCAATTCCGCGTGTTCGCTGAATTTCTGCGTGTTGGCAGAGATTTTTTACAGTTTTGCAGAGATTACGCAAATTCGGCCCACCCCTAGTTATCTTCGTTCCTACCCTAGTCGCCTGCATACCCCCCTCTTGCTGGCATACCGTTCCATCTGTTTGCCCTCTGACCTCCATCCATCTTCTTATGTTTTGTGGTTTCTCACCTCAAGCCCTTGACACTAGCTCGCCTCTGTTTGTCCTTCTGCAGGAGGAAGAGAATGGTGCGGAGGACGAATACGTAGAGCACCACGAGGAAGATGATGATCCGGAGGAAGATGGTAAGGCAACCCTGCTGTGGGGCAGACAAGGGCGAGAGGCCAAGTCTTGAATGGGCATGGAGACTTAGATTCATGGCCTCACCGAAAAACTACTGTTGTGGGAAGTGTGTGAAGGAAGCTTGTCCTGCGTCTCTACGTGCTGCACCTGTTCTCTGTGAGAGAGTTGTTTATCCTGCGCCTCTAGGCGCTGCACATGTTCACTGTGTGAGAGAGAAGCTTGTCCTGCGTCTCTAGGCGCTGCACCTGTTCACTGTGTGAGAGAAGCTTGTCCTGCATCTCTAGATGCTGCACATGTTCTCTGCTTGAAAAAAGATTGTCCTACATCTCTTTTATGCACTGCACGTTTTCTGTGTGAGAGAAGCTTGACCTACATCATTACGCGCTGCACCTGTTCTCTGTGTAAGAGAAGCTTGTGTTGCATCTCTATACGCTCCACCTGTTCTGTGTGTGAGAGAAGCTTGTCTTGCATCTCTAGGCGCTGCACCTGTTTTTTTGTGTGAGAGAAGCTTGTCCTGCGTCTGTACACGCTGCACCTGTTCACTGTGTGAGAGAAGCTTATCCTGCGTCTCTAGGCGCTGCACCTGTTCACTGTGTGAGAGAAGCTTGTCCTGCACCTCTATGCGCTGCACCTGTTCACTGTGTGAGAGAAGCGTGTCCTGCGTCTCTAGGCGCTGCACCTGTTCACTGTGTGAGAGAAGCGTGTCCTGCGTCTCTAGGCGCTGCACCTGTTCACTGTGTGGGAGAAGCTTGTCCTGTGTCTCTAGGCGCTGCACCTGGTCACTGTGTGAGAGAAGCTTGTCCTGTGTCTCTAGGCGCTGCACCTGTTCACTGTGTGAAAGAAGCTTGTCTTGCGTCTCTAGGTGCTGCACCTGTTCACTGTGTGAGAGAAGCTTGTCCTGCGTCTCTACGCGCTGCACCTGTTCACTGTGTGAGAGAAGCTTGTCCTGCGTCTCTAGGCGCTGCACCTGTTCACTGTGTGAGAGAAGCTTGTCCTGCACCTCTATGCGCTGCACCTGTTCACTGTGTGAGAGAAGCTTGTCCTGCACCTCTATGCGCTGCACCTGTTCACTGTGTGAGAGAAGCGTGTCCTGCGTCTCTAGGCGCTGCACCTGTTCACTGTGTGAGAGAAGCGTGTCCTGCATCTCTAGGCACTGCACCTGTTCACTGTGTGGGAGAAGCTTGTCCTGTGTCTCTAGGCGCTGCACCTGTTCACTGTGTGGGAGAAGCTTGTCCTGCGTCTCTAAGAGCTGCACCTGTTCACTGTGTGAGAGAAGCTTGTCCTGCATCTCTAGGCGCTGCACCTGTTCACTGTGTGAGAGAAGCGTGTCCTGCATCTCTAGGCGCTGCACCTGTTCACTGTGTGAGAGAAGCTTGTCCTGCGTCTCTAGGCGCTGCACCTGTTCACTGTGTGGGAGAAGCTTGTCCTGCGTCTCTAGGCGCTGCACCTGTTCACTGTGTGAGAGAAGCGTGTCCTGCGTCTCTAGGCGCTGCACCTGTTCACTGTGTGAGAGAAGCGTGCCCTGCGTCTCTAGGCGCTGCACCTGTTCACTGTGTGGGAAAAGCTTGTCCTGCGTCTCTAGGTGCTGCACCTGTTCACTGTGTGAGAGTAGCTTGTCCTGCGTCTCTAGGCGCTGAACCTGTTCACTGTGTGAGAGAAGCTTGTCCTGCGTCTCTAGGCGCTGCACCTGTTCACTGTGTGGGAGAAGCTTGTCCTGCGTCTCTAGGCGCTGCACCTGTTCACTGTGTGAGAGAAGCGTGTCCTGCATCTGTACGTGCTGCACCTGTTCACTGTGTGAGAGAAGCGTGCCCTGCGTCTCTAGGTGCTGCACCTGTTCACTGTGTGGGAGAAGCTTGTCCTGCGTCTCTAGGCGCTGCACCTGTTCACTGTGTGAGAGAAGCGTGTCCTGCGTCTCTAGGCGCTGCACCTGTTCACTGTGTGAGAGAAGCGTGCCCTGCGTCTCTAGGCGCTGCACCTGTTCACTGTGTGGGAGAAGCTTGTCCTGCGTCTCTAGGCGCTGCACCTGTTCACTGTGTGAGAGAAGCTTGTCGTGCGTCTCTAGGCGCTGCACCTGTTCACTGTGTGGGAGAAGCTTGTCCTGCGTCTCTAGGCGCTGCACCTGTTCACTGTGTGAGAGAAGCTTGTCGTGCGTCTCTAGGCGCTGCACCTGTTCACTGTGTGGGAGAAGCTTGTCGTGCGTCTCTAGGCGCTGCACCTGTTCACTGTGTGGGAGAAGCTTGTCGTGCGTCTCTAGGCGCTGCACCTGTTCACTGTGTGAGAGAAGCTTGTCGTGCGTCTCTAGGCGCTGCACCTGTTCACTGTGTGAGAGAAGCTTGTCGTGCGTCTCTAGGCGCTGCACCTGTTCACTGTGTGAGAGAAGCTTGTCGTGCGTCTCTAGGCGCTGCACCTGTTCACTGTGTGGGAGAAGCTTGTCCTGCGTCTCTAGGCGCTGCACCTGTTCACTGTGTGAGAGAAGCTTGTCCTGCGTCTCTAGGCGCTGCACCTGTTCACTGTGTGGGAGAAGCTTGTCCTGCGTCTCTAGGCGCTGCACCTGTTCACTGTGTGAGAGAAGCTTGTCCTGCGTCTCTAGGCGCTGCACCTGTTCACTGTGTGGGAGAAGCTTGTCCTGCGTCTCTAGGCGCTGCACCTGTTCACTGTGTGAGAGAAGCGTGTCCTGCATCTGTACGTGCTGCACCTGTTCACTGTGTGAGAGAAGCGTGCCCTGCGTCTCTAGGCACTGCACCTGTTCACTGTGTGAGAGAAGCTTGTCCTGCGTCTCTAGGCGCTGCACCTGTTCACTGTGTGGGAGAAGCTTGTCCTGCGTCTCTAGGCGCTGCACCTGTTCACTGTGTGAGAGAAGCGTGCCCTGCGTCTCCAGGCGCTGCACCTGTTCACTGTGTGAGAGAAGCTTGTCCTGCGTCTCTAGGCGCTGCACCTGTTCACTGTGTGAGAGAAGCTTGTCCTGCGTCTCTAGGCGCTGCACCTGTTCACTGTGTGAGAGAAGCTTGTCCTGCGTCTCTAGGCGCTGCACCTGTTCACTGTGTGGGAGAAGCTTGTCCTGCGTCTCTAGGCGCTGCACCTGTTCACTGTGTGAGAGAAGCGTGCCCTGCGTCTCTAGGCACTGCACCTGTTCACTGTGTGAGAGAAGCTTGTCCTGCGTCTCTAGGCGCTGCACCTGTTCACTGTGTGGGAGAAGCTTGTCCTGCGTCTCTAGGCGCTGCACCTGTTCACTGTGTGAGAGAAGCTTGTCCTGCGTCTCTAGGCGCTGCACCTGTTCACTGTGTGGGAGAAGCTTGTCCTGCGTCTCTAGGCGCTGCACCTGTTCACTGTGTGAGAGAAGCGTGTCCTGCATCTGTACGTGCTGCACCTGTTCACTGTGTGAGAGAAGCTTGTCGTGCGTCTCTAGGTGCTGCACCTGTTCACTGTGTGGGAGAAGCTTGTCCTGCGTCTCTAGGCGCTGCACCTGTTCACTGTGTGAGAGAAGCTTGTCCTACAGCACTATGTGCTGTACCTGTTCCTCTGTTCTATGTGTGGGAAGCTTGCACGCCGGCTCTATACGAATGCACGCGTTCTGTGTGCAGTGCAAGCGTGCACTGCAGCTGATGGGGCTGTATCAGGTCTGTGTGGGAGTGTAGCCTATCCTCACGCTGGTAAAAAGGGTTGCGAGCATGTATTCCTCCTTTCCCAATGTTGTAGTTCACTTCCATCAATGGGTATATGTTGCTTGATTGAGGAAGATAGCACAGTACAAGTTGGTTTGAGTGAACAGAAATCCTTTTATTGATGTTTTCACTGAGTTTTATCCATTTTCACTCATTTTTTTGTTTTTTCTCAAGGCAGCAATGTATCACGGAAAACAACCTTTACAACGCAACTTTTATCACGCAGTGCCTTTACAACGCAACTTTTACAATGCAAACCATTACAACACATTGCGCTGGGGGGGCGCGCTCTAGGATAGGGAATGGGTTTAATGTACTATCCAACACCTTCCCTACTATCCACGGGGACTGGAGTTGGAATAGTAAATTAAACAATTCACTATCCAGCGCCTAAAAGCACTATGCGTTGTAATGGTATGTGTTGTAAAAACCGCGTTGTAAAAGCATGCGGTGTAAAAGCATGCGTTGTAATGTCATACACCCATGTATCACGATTAGTTAGTTCATTTTCACATAGTGTAGTACACATCATCAGCGATCAGTCAAATTTGAAAAGCAGTCATCATCAGTTCGGTGGTCACCGGGTAAATCCGCTGCGTGTGACACGCAGCGGATTTACCCGGTGATTGCGAACTGTTTGAGAGAGAGAGACTCTTACACTGCTGCTGCCTGTCATGCACTTGCTTCTCTGTGAGAGGGGAGGTGGCTGTACCTTAGGAGAGCCTTGCTGTCACTCCTCAGCTTGTTGGTACAAGGGATGCTTCCACTGCAGCTCCATGGGCTGTGAATGCTTTGTGTGTGAGGGATGTTAGCTGCTGCCCTGGCTTTGCCTCTTCTCCTGGTGTGAATGAAGCCTGGTACTGCTGGCCCTTTTCTTCTTGTAAGCTGCTGCCACACTGAAACTAGAGCTTGTGTGTTTTTATGTGTTTGTATTTTTTTTAGAACAAAATACTAAACCTGCTATCCAAAACAAATCTACTACATTATTCACTGACCCTGGGTCCCAGAGTTGCATGCTACTTGTAATAAAGCGCTTCAACACCTCATCAGGGGCCAGATGTAGGTAGGCTATTACCAGTCGGTAACGGGCGAATTCGGCCGTTACTCACCGGTAATAGACTTTTTCTATGTAGGAGGCTTTTTTACCGACTCGGTAAATAACGAATCGGTATTTACCGATTCGGTATTTACCGAATCATCATTTACCGATTCGGTATTTACCGAATCAGTAAATAAGATGTAGGAAGCACTGTAAACAGTGCTTCTGGGCTTTAAGGATTCGTTATTTACCACCAATAACGAATACCTCTGTAAATGCATAAATGTGCATTTACACCTGTGCCATGTGACAGACATACATGCCCTTAGGGCATGTATGTGTGCCACATGTGCACACAAGCACTAATCAGGGGTGCAGCAGGGTGTCAAAGTGACACCCTGCCACCCTTGACTTTTTCCCAATTTTACCGAATCGGTATTTACCGATTCGGTAATTGATATTCATTCCTATGGGCCTCCAGGCCCATAGGAATGAATGGCAAATACTGAATCGGTAATTACCGATTCGGTAAATACCGAATCTTAACGATTCGGTATTTTTTACCGATTGATTACCTACATTGCATTTGCCGATTCAAAAATACCGAATGGGTAAAATTCGGTATTTTCGAATCGGTAAATTAAAATTACCTACATCTAACCCCAGGTGTAGTAAATACTAAATAAATGCAATTACGATACAATGCAGTTCAGGAGGCTGCTGCTGGCCCCGCTGCATCATTTCTATATGAGATAAGCATGTACCCCTGCTTGGGATGTACCGGTGGTAAGTGTGGGAAGCTTGCACTGCTTCCTCTCTTTGCACATTCTTTTTAAGTCGAGCATGGGCAGCGCATGCGCTGCTCTGCGAGGCATGCTGTATTGAGTAAGGGATGTGAAGCTCCGCCCATATTTTTCATTGGCTTGTGTCATTGTCCTTTGCAAATGCTGGCTTCTGAGTCCTTAATCGCCTTGTTAGTCCCTCCTTAGTTCCGCTTTGTCTTAGTTTGAAACCGCCCAAGAAGACTGGCCCTTTTACTTCTGTTGCTGCACTGTATGTTTTATATCGTCTGTAAGCACTATTTTCTTTAATGGGTTTTGCCCTACTGCAGGCACGACAAGCTTTCCTTACATTCAGCGTGCCATGCGCGCTTTCACTTTCCAAGCAGCCGGGACAATGGCGGCTGCTTCTTGGCCATGCAATAGATCTCGCATTTAGGAGAGTTTGAGTTATTGGCATTGTAAAGCCAATAGCTTAAACTCTCGCAAATGCAAGACCTATTGCAAATATGTGTTTTTTGTTGTCAGAGCCCCATGCGCACTTTCACGTGCATGAAAGCCGCGCCCCTTTCATTAGAAGAGCCGTGTCTAAGGAAAGGTGCACAGCCGCTATTAAAGTGAAACAGCGGGATGGGGGCTTGTATAACAAAAAACAAAGAAAGTGGCGCGGCCTCCATCAATGTGAAAGCGCCGCATGGTCGCTAGAAAACAAAAAAAATATTTCCAGTGCAATAGGTCTTGCATTTGCGAGAGTTTGAGCTATTGCATTGCCAATAGCTCAAACTCTCGTAAATGCGAGACCTATTTCATTGCAAATGCTTGTTTTTTTTTGTGTCTGTGCCAAAGTTCGTCCCCTTACTTCTCAGTTTGTATTTTTTCAGATGATGACGTAGATGAGGAAGACGAGGACGATGACTATGAAAGCCATGCTGTGAAGAGGTCGGCAGAGGACGAGGTGAGAAACTCAAATGAAGCTCTGAGCACATCGCAGGACCGGTGTCCCTTCAGGCAGGACTTTAAGTGGGCCGGGTCTCACCGGATCCGAGCACCAGCAGTGTTTTTTTAGGGGGCCTCGAAACGGGTCTCTATCGGGCTCTGTTTTGTGCCCTGGCACAGGCGGTCCGTTTTTTTTTCTGGACTGCAGTGACATCCATGTGTGCGCGGTAAGCGTTGCAGGGGAAGGGAAATCCTTTAAAGTGAGTCATTTTCTCTCTGGGTTTCTCTTCTCTTTTTGAAACTCAGGAGCAGCAACATTGTCATGGTGTCACCACCAGGGCTTTAAGTGGAAGTTTTTTCAATATTATATACAAGCCACATAGTTGCTGCTTATTTATCTTATGCAACTAGCAACCATTGACAAAGTCAATAGTCGTGACTTGTAGGTATGATGTGACTTGTAACATATATCTAGGCACAATGACAGGAACAGCAAAATACAAGTCAGGCGGCACTCTGTGCTAAACTCAGATTTTTATCTTACGTGTTTTGAAGCCACGCCCTCAATTTCATTGACCACACCCCATTGAGAGACCCCCCCAGTTTTTTCATCCCACTTAAAGCCCTGCCTTCAGGGCACCAATCCCCCCATGCCCCTGTCTCATCCCTTCACCATAGGGCTCTGATCTGTCCACCCTTCTGCTCCTACGCTCCTAAGGCCTCTCGCCTAGAGTCTGTAGTTTAAATATCCTGTGGCGCTGTGTCTGCACACAGCTACATCCCACTTAATGCTGTAGATTAAGATGCTACACATATCTTCCTTCTTTAAATAGAAACTGGTCTCCCTTCCCTGTAGCTCCACCCCTTGCTCCAGAGAGCTTCGCTTGTGGAGAACCCCCAGCTTTTAAACTTCTCGAAGGGAGAGAGCCTGCTGCTGGCCCTGTGAATTGAAGGTTGCTTCCTGCAGCTTAGGCAAACTGACAGACATATAGGGGCAGATTTACAAGCCCCTTGCGCCACTTTTCCCCATGTTAAAAGAGACGCAAAAGTGGCGCAAGGGGCTTGTAAATCTGCCCCATAATATTTATCCTAGAAAAATAAATGGTGGTAACCCGATTAATGTATGTTTTTTTCGGTTAACCTGCTTAAGAAATGCTGTAATTCCGGAAAAGGTAACGACGGGGAACTAGTGTGGGGAACTAGTGTGTTAGTGACGTGTTATTACCATATTACTGGCGTGTTCCTTGGCGCCCTGTCCTTCGTCATTCCTGACCCCAGGGCTCCATGATCAGCGAGAGTTCCATCTCCAGGGGCCACCTGACCACCTGACCCTGCCCAAGGAAAGGTGCCATCTCTTGACTTTACACTGAAGTCTAAGTGAGGCTGAAAGAGGTCTAACCAGGAGACAGACGTAGACAGACATAAGCTTAAAACTAGGCCTGTGCGTTAAATTCCGTTCCGTTCACGGAATTTGGGTAATTTTCGTTCCGCGGAGAGCGCGAAATTGCCCAAAATTGTGAATTCCGCAATTTCGCGACATTTTTTGCTTGTTCGCATCTCAAATGCGTGTTCGCGAGATATTTCCCCCGAGCATGCAAACAGCGATTGCAAACAGTAAAAAAGCATCGCAAACATTTTGCGGAGATTTGCGTAAAGCAATTACGCAAATTCCGCCCACCCCTACTTAAAACCAGGGCTTTAAGTGGGATGAAAAAACTGGGGGGGTCTCTCAAAGGGGCGTGGCCAATGTAATTAAGGGCGTGGATTAAAAACACCTAAACTGAAAATAGGTGCTTAGCATAGTGTGACGCCCGACTTGTATTTTGCTGTTTCTGTCATTGCATCCAGATATATGATGCAGCAAGTAACATCATATTTATAACAAGGCAGGACTATTAGCTTTGTGAATGGTTGTTAGGTGCTTAAGATAAATAAGCAGCAGCTATGCCTTCTTGTATATAATATTGAAGCTTCCACTTAAAGCCCTGGTGACACCATGACAATGTTGCTGCTCCTGAGTTTCAAAAAGAGAAGGGAAACCCAGAGAGAAAATGACTCTCTTTAAAGGATTTCTCTTCCCCTACAATGCTCACCTGGCATGACGTCATGCGGTAACTTCTCCACTAGTGAGAATTGAGTAGTGTGAGCACGCGCACTTCGATGTGCCTGCTGTCACTGCAGTCTGGAAAAAAACTGACCACCTGTGCCAGGGCACAGAACAGAGCCCGATAGAGACCCGTTTCGATGCCTCCTTTAAAAAACCGCCGATGCTCAGACCCAGTGAGACCCGTCCCACTTAAAGCCCTGCTTAAGACCCAGACACAGGCCGGCTGTGACACCCAGGCCTCAGCGAGAGCTCTAGCGATTGTGGCGAGGTGGACAGAATAATTACGACATCGCATGTCTTATCTAGCAGGCATGTTTTTTGGAGTTGTGGTGAATTAAATACTGTTGTTCCAACTCTGCCTTAACTAGCCTGGCACAGACAGAACCGGGCAGGCATACACAGCCCGGCAGAAAAGGATACCCACAAATAGACAGTCACAAATACGCAGACACTTAGTCACAGGCACACACACTACAATCGCTGACGTAGCCACGAAGGAATGAACACAGGCTGACCAGAGATAGGCTCAGACAGATTTAAACACAATCTGGCTTTGTCAGTCACGGTAACGCCCCCCCCCCCTCACGTTAGTGGTTAGAATGTCAGACATGGTTCTGCAGACAGCGCAGGCGCACTCAGGAGCGCGCGCATCCACACCTTCTTCTGGATAAGATGCAGCCCTTGGTACTTCCTGCTTCCCTTTGTGTGAGCCACAGTGCAGGAAGTAGCTACCTCGCAGGGTCGGATTGGTAACACGGGCACTCGGGCAATGCCCGAGGGGCCAGTGCCCAGTCCCTGCTTTGGACTGCTTTTTTGAGCAGTCTGTGGGGCCGATTTGGCTGGTTTCTGCATTGTTCAGATACGGATGTATGACGGTACAACGCGTGCTTTTACCACGCGTACCGTTACCACGCAGGTTTTACAACGCAAGTCGTTACAACGACTTGCGTTGGGGGGCGCTGGATAGTGGAATAGTTTAATTTACTATTCCAACTCCAGTCCCCGTGGATAGTAGGGAAGGTGTTGGATAGTAAATTAAACTATTCCCTATCCTATAGCGCCCTCCAGCGCAAGTCGTTGTAACGACTTCCGTTGTAAAACCTGCGTGGTAACGGTACCGCGTTGTAAAAGTTTCGTTGTAAAGGATGTTCCCCTTCAGATACTGCCAGCGACCCAGTGGGTGCCTGAGTGGCCTTTCTGGAGGCAGATGGGCGCTCATTACCTCCCTTTTATCAACGGTCAGAGGTGTCACTTCCTTTCTCTCGCAGGGCTGGCCCATTAATGTATGCATAATGAGCAGGGCAGGGGGCCTGAGCAGAAGTGTCTTCGCTTGTTTTCAGGTGTGTTTCACCAGTGTAAACTAATCAGTGCATTTTTTTTACCCACCCTTTCTTTTTTTTTTTTAAATGTTGCCACAGCAGTGTTTTTCGGAAAGACAATATGCAAATGTGGGGCACTTTTTTTAGCGTGCCCGGGCCGATTTTTAATCCCAATCCAACCCTGGCTACCTGTACCCAGGCGCACAACCCCCACAGGGCTCAAAGGGCTTCAGACCTTCCGCCCCGCCAACCCGATCCCACCGCCCACCCCGTCGCCCTCACACAGAGGGAAGCAGACTTTGGTAAAAAAGCAATGGGTGTTTGAACTAATTTCCCCAGTATGGCCTCCTGGACTCAAAGTGACGTAAAGCAGTGCAGATGGGTTTTGGTACAATTAAAAGGGCATCCTCCCACCAGAAAACAACCTTTGCACTGACAGTAAATACCTTGTGTAATCTGCATTGCTTTGTACCTGCTTGACTGGAGGAGATGCTGGATTCTGAGAGCAGAGGAGGCTTGTGATTGGTTCCTTCACTCTCACAGACCATTCTGTACCTGCACAGACTTCATCAGCTACAATGATCTCTCTGCTTGGTAAAGACACATTGACAGGCAGGCCGTGCCCGCTTAGTACATAAGACCTAGGTATATGAGTCAATTATCCCCCACTTCCTTGACCGCGTTCACCACTGACACCTATAGGGCTCCACAGGAGCATCCACACTGTTTACATTCACCTTTATAATAGTAGCAGAAACATACTACATTCATCTGCTTACCCATGATGTAAACTGGGACTCCCCCCCCCACCCCCCCCTCCATACACACACCGAACTGCGGGCCCGATTCACAGAACTAACCTAAGACAAAATCCTAAACTTACTACCATTTCGGTATTCACAGAAGGCACTTACTCATTTTGGTATTCACAGAAGGCACTTGCTCATTTCGGTATTCACAGAAGTTAGGAGTCCTAACTTTAGGACTCCTAAATGCCTTCCGTGAATACCGAAAGTCTTAAAGTTAGGATTTTTCTCAGTTTAGCAGTGGCAAAGTTAGGACTCCTAACTTTAGGACTCCTAAATGCCTTCTGTGAATACCGAAAGTCTTAAAGTTAGAATTTTTCTCAGTTTAGGAGTAGTGAAGTTAAGACTCCTAAACTGAGAAAAACCCTAACTTTAGGACTTTCGGTATTCACAGAAGACATTTAGGAGTCCAAAAGTTAAGACTCCTAACTTCTGTGAATACCGAAATGAGTAAGTGCCTTCTGTGAATACCAAAATGTGTAAGTGCCTTCTGTGAATACCAAAATGTGTAAGTGCCTTCTGTGAATACCAAAATGTGTAAGTGCCTTCTGTGAATACCAAAATGGTAGTAAGTTTAGGAGTTTGTCTTATGTTAGTTCTGTGAATCGGGCCCTGCATTTTCAGGCTTGAATGCCCCACATTAGGCAGCTCCTAGTGTATGAGGGCGCGTCAAGGCGCTGCACCTTGTGGAATCCCATGTGTCTGCTCTAACCCATGCTCTTCTTTCTCTCTCCTTCCACAGGACGAACAGGACTCAAAAAGGCAGAAGACAGAAAATGGGGACTCCAGCGATGCCTGAGCAGTGTGACCATCCCATATATGTCCTCACCCGCATCCCATTCTCAGATACACCTGACACGAAATACCACCAGCCCTCCAACACTTACTATCCCATATCTCCAAACTCTCACCCATGCAAATCCACCATGTGTTCCGCTCCTGTCCTATCCGCAGACTCCCCGCAGACCACTTTCCCATGCCCCTGTAGGTCCCATCTGCAGGCCACTCCCTGCTTAAATCACTCACCTGTGTACCCATCTTGTCCCACCATCACACCTCTTCCATCATCCCACCCTTAAGCTGCCTCAAACCACCTGACCATTGACACCAAAATAAACCCTCCTCCTGATCTTATAGTGAGCAGCATCAGAGTGGCACTCAAGTTTGATTAAGCTCAGCTGGTCCACTACAAAGGGGCAGCCATTCAGGATAGCCAGACACAAATTGTGCTGGAATGGAATGAGTAGAACCAAAGCAAGGGCAGCCACTTAGCGAGGGGGATCAGAAGGTAATTTTGTGACTAGTATGGAACGTTCTGGCCATCATACATTCATACAGGGGCGAGCAGGCGGAAGGCGGCAATGTAACGACTTCGATAGCACTGAACTCAGAAGAGGGACCTAGACGCATACGTGCCAGAAAAGCCAACACCTAAGTACAGCAGCATAGAGGCAGGGGGAGAATGCAGGCGAGGGAAGGAGAAACAGGCAAGCGAGACCCCTAACAATGCACAGTCGCAGGAGAGAGGGGGAAGGGATGCAACAGAGGAGGCTATAAAATCAAGATATGGTGCTTCAAGGCTTTCCGGATCAAAATCCACACTGTGGAGATCATCTGGGCCTCCTCCACTCAACCAAAAAAAAAGATGGCATCTTCTGACAACTGGTTGCAAATATTTCTATGATTTAGGATTCTCAACATTTTCAAGACCTCCTGACCATCTAATACCAAGCTAAAGGCTTGTCTCATGCTAGTCTTTAGAAGGCCAAAAATCCCTCCTATCCCTGAGGGCGCTTCCAACTCTCTCTTACGTCTAATGACCGCGAACATCTTCTCCACACTCCCTTGTCCGAACTGATCATCTACTCGTGGCGTCCATCCCTTCTACATTCTACACACGCGTACATCCTTCATCTTCCCTTCCCTAAATATCAGAAACACACCACTCCCATCCTTCCGCCCTTGAAATCCTAACCCACTGATCCCCTCACAGTTGCTGACCAAGGTCTGGCTAACTGTGGACGCCCCAAATATTTTCTCTTGAGATCATCTCGTCCAAAACCACCTTTTGAAATTTGTCGCTTCAATGTATTAAATCGGAAGAGTACAACTGCACCCCGGTGTATACATGTTATATTTCCACCCCTTACTATTTTCATTTCTGAAGAACTTGCACCAAATTCCCTTTACTGTAAGGCTGCTGTCTGCATCAAACCAGCACCACCACAGAATAATAAGCTTCCCACTTGAATAATTAACTTCTTTCTCTTATTCTTCTGAGAGAAAGAGAACATGCAGTGAATATTAAAATCCGGTGGCCATGCAGCTGCCACCCCCCCATCCTCCTCACCGCTTCCCTAACCAGCTGTGCAAAATGTGATCCACTCACAGACCCACCGCGGTTGGGTGTATCATGTTTGCCTTGGCATAGCATCGACTAATGCCCCCTGCCCAGGCAAGGAGGTTTTTAAAGATTTCAAGATACTTCAAAGTTACTGAGAAATTGAATGCTTTATATTGTTCCTGACTCTTCAGTTGGAGAACTAGAAGTCAGGTCTAGGTGGTCTCTGGGGAGTCTGTCTTTTAGAAAGAGACGGGTGAGCAAGCGCATCAACGAGTTAAGGCTATTCTTCATAGGGCTGATTGGGCCTCTTCTCCTTAAGCCGACATTGTGTATCACTGTAGAGATATGTACGTTTGGGGACAATTTAGCTGGTATGTGGGCCCTGCAGCATCAAGCACATTGGTGTAGTTCACTTTTTTTTATGACTATTGTGCACCTGATGGCTGTGCGAGGGTAGGTGCGATGTACACAAAGATGTACTCATCTGTAGTGAGGCCAACAGGTCCAGGATACAACATAATCTATTACCATTCTGGATCTAAAGAAATAGCCTGCCAGGAGACAACCCAGTAGTACCTCTCCTTTACCACAAAACATACAGGCCTGCTAATGTCCTCCACTTGTCAATCTATTTTCAGCTAATCTGGCCTAAAGTGGCATTGGTTAGGGATGTTGAAGGCCGGAGAAACACTTGGGAAGACTTGGATATAAACCTACATTTTCATCCAGAAACTAGCAGGTTCACTGAACGTACCAATTTGACAAATACTGGCAAAGGCTCTGCAGTGGTCAGAAATCATGACGCCACAACATTTGCAAGTTGGGGGCTAATACCCCAGCGTTTCTAAGTGCGTACGTAAAGCCCTACAATTTCAATAGTTATATCAGGATGCTGACTGCAGCGTAATGTGGATTAATTTTAGGAAAATTAGTTCATTGTGTTGTTGTATCCAAGAGGTGTATGTAGATTCTCACTCATGAGTAGGTAAAGATATATCTGGTGAGATAATATTCTCCAATCACACCATAGTGACCCCAATCTGAGTGACTCTGTCAATCTTTGTCTTTCCCTACTACTCCCTATGATGAACCGTCCCCTCACACCCTTCCACAAGCAGGATTTTTAAACGAGATTAGAAGAGTGTTTTTAATGAGATGTTGTAATTTTCCCATATTTCACACCACTTCCTGTGCCCTCTACCCCTTACGGCTCTTTTTCCAGCAGATACAATAGCTGGGACGTGCGTAGACTGGCGTCCGCAAACCGGAAGGACTCCCTTTTTAACGAACGGACCAAACCTTTTGAATCGTCACTTTTTTGTAAATTCAGGCACAGGTGCATTTTTTAATGATATATATATATTATATACATCATATATATATATATTGTTTCAGCACTGTAAATAAAACAAAAAAGGAAAAAGAGCTTTGCATGTGCGTTGGTGTTTTATTTCTTGTCAAAATGTCTACTCTTGCAAGGATAAGTGGAAGCAGTAGGTTTGTTCAAGTGCGAGAAGTGTGGCTCAATGGTTAGAGCGGCAGACCCTGATGCAGGGATGTGGCCCGGGACCAGGGTTCAATTCCTGCCTCGGTGGGTCTTGGGCTCAATTTCCTCGGACCTGATAATTCTCCTCTCTGTGCCTAATCTCATCATGGGTCCCACTCTGCAACTCTGGGCAATAGCTTGCTTAATCTCCACAACGGCCCCAACAGCGCTAGGATGTCTGACTTCACCTTGGGGGTGCCCAGGAGTGGACATTTCACAGGAAAAAGCCAAGGAGGTTTCTACAGCGCCTAGAGGCCTCAGGGTATAAGTGCGCTATACAAGTACGAAGTTTACAGTTTACAGTTTTACTCATGAAGGGCGTTCAGGAAGAAGTGCGCCTTCATTGCAATATCAAACGTGCCGGTTGGGGCCTTTGAAGTCCATTGGAACCATTCAGATTGGGCATCTGGTGGAATGCTCTGGGTTGAGAGATCTTAAGTTTGATTGGAGAACAGACTTTCATTCAATGATGTAGTAAATCAAGCGAGTGGCGTAGCAAGGTCAGGTGGTACCCAGTGCGGAAAATTTCTTGTCACTCCCGGCTTGACAAAATGGCAAAAATATAAAATACATATTTTTACCGTTATGTCACCCCCCTCAGTGATGACACCCGGGGGTGCCCGCATCCACTGCACCTCCCTTCCTACGCCACTGAATCAAGCCATCTGTGGTCACAGTGAGAGAATTTTTCAAACCTCCGGCTGCATCATGGGTAGGAGTTTTATATACCTTTTGCATTTAAATATGTGGCTCGTTAGTTACTAAAAGGGTGGATTTTGTGTTTGGCAGCATGCATCTCTCTGCACTGTACAGTGTTTTTGCTTTATTATCAGCAGCCAATCAGAATGGTTCTAACACAGGCATCTATTTTTGTGACTGAAAAGGCGACCAATCACAATTGCTGAAACTGCAACTTGTTGCTGCCGCATTCAGAAAAGCTGCGGCATGGCCTGGTGACCCAATTGTGAGCGGGCGGTCTTGCGTGTTTTCTTGGATTGACGCGCCATACTGCCTGCTGGTCCTGCTTTTTTTCAGTACACACGAAGCGGTTCCTGGAAAAGGTGTAATCTCCTTGAAACTGACTAAGCTCAGGAATTCGCTCAGTCCTTCTTGGAACTAGGGTTGCCATTTGGCCTTTTTTTTTTTTTTTTAGCCTGCCTGGCCTGTATTTTTAAGTCCAGGCAGATAAAAATAATGGGAAATGCAGTAAAATCCAGTACTTTTCCCTTCTAATTCATAAACCTAAAACGGCAAAAACATAAAGAAATCAGTTAACAAGTATGTGAAGGATGAGTTAATCAATTACGAATGAATATTAGAGCAAACAGAGGGATGTTTGCCGCTATGTAAGAACAGCCTGACAATTTGCTTGGATGTTGTTTTTTTCCACCCACTTGGTCTTGGCTGTTCCAAAGCAGCAACAAATAAACAAATGGTCGCCATTTTTTTCTAACAAAGGTTGCAACCGTACTGTTAAACATTATGAACTGAATTTTTTCAGTTAAATCAGCTTCTAATGGGGCAGCCGATCATGCTACATGAAGTGGCCTGTGCGGCTTTCCTGTAGGACACATGGTTGGGGAGGGGGGTTGCCCGTAGGGGAATAGTGGTTCATCCCTCAGTTTTGGGGCCTGGATGGGGATGGTGATTGTTATTGGCACAACAAGTACCTCATTCTGCTGCCCAAGAGGAGTCTGATACTGGTTTGGATGTGTGGCCCCATTAACATGGGCGTCCCCAGGAGGGCATAAGAGGTGGTGCTTACCCCCCCACCTGGATTTTTCAGTTCCCCTTAAAATAAAATGTCAAGGTCACGCTGCCTGTATAATACCAGTACACGGTCTTGAATTTTTGTTAATTATGCCCCCTCTCGAAAAAAATTCTGCGGACACCCAATGATTAGCGATATTTATCGCTAACGAGGCTTAGCAACGAATTTTTTAACGCTAAGCATCGCCGGAAATTATCGCAGAGAAAACTTGCTATTGGCAAGGTTTATCGCAGAAGTGATAAAAATCCTCGCGCTAACTGCCAAATGAGAGATTATCGCTGGAAAACCAACTATAATCTCTTGAAGTTTGGCGTTAGCGTGATGATAGTGGCTCACAAACTTAGCCATGATATCCACCTTTCATAGAATATCATGGCTAAGTCAGGCAAATACCAGGTGTAAAAAAAGCAGCGCTAACCGTGGTTAGCGCTGCTTTTTTTTATCACTAACAGGGTTAGCGAAATCCTTGATAATAGGAGCAATGTCGCTTAACAACATTTCTCCTATTATTTTTCTCTGGAACGCCCCCTTTGCATCTCATTAGAGATGCAAAGGGAAGCGTAGAGAAACAGAATTTGCATGTTAGCACCCTGTTGCTGATAGGGAGATCATTTTATCTCCGCTTTCTTGGCTTTTAAAGCCAAAAAAGCGGAGATAAATCCCTTGATAATATGCCCCCATGTTCCCATCTCTTGATGAAGTTAAGTGGGCCTCTTCTCCTGAATCCGCAAAGATTGCCCAGTAGGGATTTGCACCTTCTGAAGGCATGTTGCGGGTATTTGGGTAATGCCGCATCCAGCACTCGGTGTAGTCCAGTTTTGCCGGCATGAAGGTTGGGTGTGATATACACAAAGGTGTACTGGAACCGTCTAAGTTGTAAGCCTGCTCATTATGACACTATGCTGAATTCTGTGCCCATTTTGAGGCCATGTTTCAACAAGACCTGCAGGTGTTTGGACAACTTGGCCAAATGACCTTGATGAGAGTGAATTGGAAGAGAACGTTCCAGGTTCCCACAAAGGCTACAGACAGTGCTTAATTTGTAAAAATATAAGTTCCAGGGCCCTTGTCAGGAGGCCACTGAAGGCTGCACCACTCATTGACCCTGCCTGCGCCTCCAATGATAGATCCAATACAGCTACTACCCATCACACCCTAAACGTGTGACAATTCAGACTCTTCAAGGGCTCCAAAGCTAATAGAATGGCTTAAGTGGTAGGTATTATTCATTTGTAATGTATATTGAATTATTAAACAACTATTGTTGTGTGTGCCTGTAATTTGGACAAACAGCGCCACCATGTGACAAGCTGTCATAAGTGCCGGTGATGACAATTAAGTGCTGGTGCCGAACACTGGAAACCACGGCTCAAATTAAGCACCGGCTACACATTAGCCATCAGTTCAAGTATAGCTGATTTTCTGTTCTCTATATTTTAGTTGCCTCATGGCCTTAGTCAAAGTGAGGACGTCCTTCTTTGGTCTGATGAATCAGCCATTAATTCGATAGGTGTGTCACCAGCTTCAAAGCGGAAGGCGAGTGCAAAGCTTCAAGGCCTAGTATCTTAATGCTGCAGAGAAGGAAGAAGCAGGGACGCATCCCCTAGGAGCCAATAGTAACATTATGGTCTCTTTGAGTGGAAGAAACTCTACTTTTAGTGGTACATAGTTACTGTAGCCCCGTGCTGTAGCAATACGCTCCAGCTGCAGACAGGTTATGGAGAATAACCAAGAGACTCATCTTCACTCAATGGGATTCTGTTCTAGATGAGAGACCACCGTTAGATTTCCCTAACTTTCTTGAAAATTACTCTGATTTCTTTTAGTCCAGGAGATTGTGAAGCTCAACAGACTAGTACTGTTGGACACACCAGGAGCCTTCTGTACTTGTTGCCATGGTCATTTTAGGTTTGGGATGGGGCATGCATTTTTTTTGTCTGTCCAGGGCTTAACAGTGACTTCTTTGAACCTAAGCATGGGAGGTGACTCTTAATGGCCTTGGCACAAGGTCACCGTTGACATCAATTCGTCGAGGCCAGAGGCTGAAGCTGCTACTCCTTGCTTGCTCTTTGGTACCCCTGGCACTTCTCTTGCTATCCCAAAATGGGGGAGGGAGCACACTGCCTGGCATACCAGCACACAATTCACCCAGATGCATTGTGGTAAATGTAGTACATGATAACACTCTTGCTACCTCCTTGTGTCAGGGGTGATTAAGGAAGCAGTAGCAACTGAACACGGATCTAAGGGCGACTTTCTGTGTGTCCAATCTTGGCACTTTTATCAGCCAACCAGCAGCCAATAGAAATGTATTCAGGTACAACTGGTGGGGCAGTGGGTCAACACTGTGATGTCATTGTTTGGTCAAAGGATGTGTGTTGCCCCTTTCTCTGCCCCTGGCATTTTGGTGAATTATATCCAGGGTTTTCTTCCCAAGAGTAGAGTATCTAATGGCAAAGGAGCAACTTCTAGGGCAAGAACACCAACATCTACAGACAGAGGCACAAAGGAGGGAACACTTGGGAACCCTGGTGGTCCTGAGCATCAGAGTCTTAAATACCTCTGTTTACCTGTTTACCAAGGAGGGAGCCAATAAAGCCGGATTAGCTCCTGCCTATTGTCTGTTCCTTGTCTGCCGGGGATCAGACAGGGCCAGGAGAGATTTGAGAAGAGAAGAGCATTACAATAATCCGGCTTGGCTGACGCAGAGAGCTGTACCTCGCTCCGGAGTTCATCACGTCCACCAGTGGACAAAGCAAACAGCCGGGGAGGGATGGTAATCATGATGAGTGCCTATGTTTTGACCATCTTTTTGGGGAAACTGAGGGATACCTGCCTGATGGTGCCAGGCAGTAAGAGGTACAGTTTCTCTCACCAAATCAAATCCATTTTCAGAAGGCTGGTGTAATGACTTGTACCATCAACATGAAGGCCACACTTTAACCCGTTAACCGGGGGCGTTTGCGTACGCGGGTGGGGCCGCGTCGGCTGTTGGACGTGCGCAGCACTACAAAGGTAGTGCTCGCGACAGCCGACGGCAGCAGGGAAGGGGTTAATGTGTGAGCATGTGAAATCTCTGAGATAGTTGGGAAGTCAATGCACACAAAGAAGAGCTCACACAGGAGAGGCATGGCTGTTGCAAAATACTGGGGAGATCAGATATCGCTGCTGACCCCTGACCGGAGTAGGGTCTATTGTCCCTGACTCCATGGCCTTTGGGAATCCTGCTGCAGGAGAGTCGAGCCAAGAGGCTCTACCTGCTTTAATTTGGTGCTCACCATCAGTGCTAAAAGCGGTACTCCTTTTATCATGGGTGTCTGCCATGACACAACTTATTGTTGGTGGCTGCTGATGAAGAGGGCACAGACCTCTTTATCCAAGCAGGGCCGGACTGGGAGCCAAAACCGGCCCTGGCAAAGTCCTCGCCCCCCCCCCCCCCCCCCCCCCCGGGGTTGGGGGTGCCGCCGAGCTCTTTGCCGGGCCGGTTTTTGGCTGATTTTGTTACAGGGCCGATTTTGCAAAACGGCCCTGTAACAAAAACGGCCCCCAGGGGCCCTAAACCGACCCCTACCCGTGCGGCGCACCGGGGGATTGCCCGGTGCCCGCTATGGCCAGTCCGGGCCTGTATCCAAGTGGTGAGTCACCCTACTAATGCCCCCTGTGTAAATCTGTGTAGCTGTCATGACTGTGCCCTCTGATTCGCCAATTGTAAGTGGGGTGTACGAGTTGTGTTTGGGTACATGATGGGTGAGAATCCCAAAGGTCAAGGTCCCTCCAAGCACTGGGGTACCCCGTAAGGCTGTAGGGTGCTAAATATACTTTTTTTTTGGTAGTCAGAGTTGCTGTCCTCCCCAGTGGCGTAGCAGGATCAGGTGGTACCCGGTGGGGAAAATTTCTTGTCACCCCCGGCTTGACAAAATGGCAAAAATATGTGTTTAAAACTGCACTCCCCTTCCCAAGCCACTGGTCCTCCCCATTATCTGCCCATACTCCCATACTCTTTCCTTTTGTCCTCCAGACAGAATACATTGTAAAATCAAGTGTACACATCTGTGTTGAAATCCCATCAAACTGAATCTTTAAGTTAACCTTACCTGGACCAGGCCATTTCCAGCAGCTCCGTCCGGTACCCTGAGTGAAGCAACTCCAGAACGAAATATTGAGCCACACGGCATGGCCCAGGTTGTACACCTACACAGAGATGGGCTGCCTGCTCTGGCAGCTGAGAGAAGTAACATTTTCTATAAAAGGTACGTTGCGTGAGTGCATGTGGGTGAAAGTGAGTTTGTGTGAGAGTTAATGTGTAAGTGTATGTGTTAGTGTGTGAGCGAAAGTGACAGTCAGTGATGGGTAGTGAGTGAGTATAAATGAGAGTGAATGTCAAGGAGCATGAGAGAGCCACAGTGAGTGAGAATGAATGCAAGTCAGTGTGGATAAGTATGTGTGAATTATAGTGATAAAGAGTGAGAGTGAGTTTGACTGGGTGAGAGTCAGTTTGAGTGAGAACGACTGAGAGCAAGATTGAGTGAGCAATAGTGAGGGTAATTGAGTGAGACTGAATAGGTGAACAAGAGTGTGAGTGAGTGAATATAAGTGAACGAGAGTGAGAATGAGCTGTTATGCTTTTGAGTCTGCCTTTGGCCCTGCATACCAAAGGTAGTTATTGGCTTATCGAGGCACCCAGGGCAAAAGCTTGGCCCTGGCATACTGGAAGTAGTTCTTGGTATGGGAAAGACATGGGAAAATTCTACCCTTTGCACAATGGGGGTGAACCTTGGCAAAAAGGCGGATGGTCATGGCGTCTAGAAGGGGGAGAGCCATGACACAATGCAGTCCAAACATACTACAGGTACATTTTAACATAAGAGCCACCCATGATATATAGGTATTTCTCATAGCAAAAATCTGGGACAGACAGGTTTTATGTAATTGTCCCAAAAAACAATAGAGGGAGTGAAGAGGTAGTGTCCTGGAAGGGCACTGGAGGTGGATACGTCCTCCTCTGGCAATCTATATTAAACGAAAGGATCCATCTGTGGATGGGAATGTTGCAGTGGAAGCGTTCTCACTGGTTGGAGTGCGATTCCTACTCTGGTTGGAAGCACACAGTGTTTGCTCAAATACCCCTCACACACCAAAAGGGCCCTTGGTGTCATGCTTCATCATGGGGTTCTTCCCGTACCGCTGTGGGACGGGGCGTGCTACGACCTGCGAATACACGGTACCACTGATCTTCAGTACTATGTGTGGTGAGGAAATTGTGAGAGGAAGGATCAAGGGTGAGTGAAAAAGGTGAATTTAAAAAGGACCTGCCCCCTGTGGACTAAAAAACTTTAATATTCCCTGGAGCTGGTCCTATTAAAAGTGATGGGCTGGACAATGCCTGCGACAATGTGCGGATGCTCCTTCAAGTAGTCAACATGTTATATGTAAATGTAATATTGAAAGGGTGTCTCAACTGAATTAGTATTGTAGACTCTGCCTCACTCGAATAACGCCATCTCGCGGCTCCATGGAGTCATTCCAGTTGAGACACCCTTCCCACCCGTTTCTGAGGCTCATGGAGCAATGTCTCTTACAATATTAAATATACATATAACATACCAAAGGGGTATTGTATACAGTGCATGATTACTTGCATCCTCACTTAATTTGATTGTGTTATTATTTCACTTTATCATTATCATCGTTTATATAGTGAGATTTGAAGGGATCAGATACAGTCCTGAGGGAGAAGTCCTAGAGCGTCGAAACATGTTGACTACTTGAAGGAGCATCCTTCCTCTCACAATTTCCTCACCACACATAGTACTGAAGATCAGTGCTCTGCATATTCTCACCGTAGCACGCCCCGTCCCGCAGCGGGATGGGAAGACCCCCATGATGAAACATGACACCAAGGGCCCTTTTGGTGTGTGAGGGGTATTTAAGCAAACACTGTGGGCTTCCAACCAGAGTAGGAATCACACTCTAACCAGTGAGAACGCTTCCACTACAACGTTCCCATCCACAGGTGAATCCTTTTGTTTAATATATTCATGTCATTGTTGGCATAAGGGGGCACCTTTGACATATAGGAGGAACCCATGACATAATGCTAGCCCTAGGATAATGGAGGCAATTTTTAGCATATATGGGCACCCATGGCAACCAAAAAAGGAAGTCAACTCCTGGGGAGTGTCAGATTTCATTGGCTTGGAACACCAGGCATATATTTAACCATTGCCTGTTCAGAGCCCGTGGCCCATGAACAAAGTTACGTCAAAACTTTGGCATAAAATGCATTATTTGAACCTGTTTCTTAAAAAACAAATATGGGTCCCTCAACGCCCAAATCAAGTGAGCACTTTATTGTAGGTGTATCCAAAACAAAAACGTTGATTGTGTTTTCATATTAATCACAAAGTTATTATCAAACTTATTGTGATACCATCTGGGTGAAGGTCAAGTGACATCACTTTTTGGGAAGATTCAGGGTCAAAGGTTGTATGATCTTACTTTCTTTGGGATCATTAGGGTCAAAGGGTGTATGATGTCACTGCTGCTACCCCTGGCATTTTGGTGAAGTGACATCCATGCGCGAGGTGAGGTCTACTTAACAGATTAAGGGGCATATTATCAAAAAACTGCGTTAAAATTATCGCCGCTTTAGCGACAGGAAACTGCCGCTAAAGCGGCGGTAGTGGGCTTGATGATATGCCCTTGTAAATTCCCGTAGAAGCCCAGATCTCTGGTGTGAACATGGGCTTCTATTGGAATTCACAAGGGTATATTATCAAGCCCATTATCGGCACTTTAGCATTTGTAGCACTTAAGCCTTTGTCTTCAGTGCTGCAAATGGAGAGTTGGAGTGAGAAAATAAGCTGTTTGGATCAGCTGCAGAGTTCAGTCTGTGCCATTGGCATTGAAATCCCATACTGCCTCTTGTACAGCTTGCAGAGACGGTGAACACCTGAAGTGCCTGCAATGGTGTGAGTCCCGTGTGCTCCAAACCTGCCCTTTGCCTCAGGTTGAATACCATCCTGAAGAGCATGGTCTGCCCGCTGGCCCCCATCACCCCCTACACAGTCTTTTTTTTTGTTTTATATAGCACAAACTAGACCCGAGACATCGGGTATCAGAGCGCTTTACAGGAGCACCAGTTTCGTTACAAGAGAGCACATTCTTTTTTTTTGCTAGGCACGGGGAGTTTAAGGGCCAGATGTCGGAAGCGTAATTCCGGTCGGTAACGGCCGAAATTACCGAATTTTGGCCGTTACCGACCGGAATTAGGCTTTTCATATGTAGGTGGCTTCATTTCAGATTCGGTAATTTACCGAATCGGTATTTAAGAATTCGGTAAATTACAGATTCTTAAAAATACCGAATCTGTAAATTACCGAATCTGAAATGTAGGGAGCACTCAAATGAGTACTTTTCCCATTTTAGGATTCGTTATTTACCACCAACTAGAAGTTGGTGGTAAATAATGAAAACCTTAGAAAAAGCATCTTTTTTGCTTTTCCAACAGTGCCATGTTGCAGACATACATGCCCTTAGGGCATGTATGTCTGCAACATGTGCACCCATACACATTTGAGGGGTGCAACAGGGTCTCAAAGTGACACCCTGCCACCCTTCAATGTTTCCCCCATTTACCGAATCGGTATTTACCGATTCGGTAATTGACATTCATTCCTATGGGCCACCAGGCCCATAGGAATGAATGGCAATTACCGAATCGGTAAATACCAATTCGGTAATTACCGAAACTTACCGATTCGGTAATTATTTAAGAAAAATTACCTACATCCCATTTGCCTGTTCTTAAATACCGAATCGATATTATTCGGTATTTAAGAATCGGTAATGTGGGATTACCTACATCGGGCCCTAAGTGATTTGCCTGGAATCACAGAATGTTGAGCGTTGTTGCCGAGACTCGAACCCGGTTCCCCAGCTTCGAGGTTGACCGCTCTAGCCGTAGGGCTTCTCACTGTCAATAGGAAGGGAGTCACAAGGGTGACACTGCCTTATGCTGTTCATTCCAGAGGTACCCTCCAGAAACTGCTGAACTTTGGCTAAGTGCCCGAGAGGACTGTGCCGAAGAGCTGTGGTTGCCCAACGAGAAGAATACAACTCAGTGCTTTATCTGTAAAACAATAAGTGCTGGGGCTCTTTTCAGGAGTCCACTGCAGCCTGCACCACACATTGCCCCTGCCAGTGCTGACAATTATAGTAACAACACAACTACTAACCATCACACTCCTACAAGTATGACAATTCGGACTATTTCAGGCCCTCAAAGCTATAAGAATGGCTTTGGGGACAGGTAATAGTTATTTTTAATTTATATTCAATTCATTATTACCTGTTGTTGAGGTCATCTCTAAATTATGCAGACAGCACCACCTTGTGCCAGACTGTCTTAATCGCCGGTGTTGGCAATTAACTGCTGGTGCTGAGCACCAGAAACAACCAGCTCAAATTAAGCACTGATAGAACTGCATAAAGTGTCGTCAGTAACCTGTTACATGTGGACTATAACTCCATATTACTAGGTGAATAATATTTTAATAGTATTAAAACATATTTTGCCTCAAAGATTTACACAAACTTTGGTAAATTGTCAGTAATACATGGGCTGTATTGAGTTAACGTGCTATATCACAACTGATCTTCAGCGATAACCCTTAAATATTCGACCTCACTACCTCTGAAAAGGAAAGGTCTAAATAGGAAGTTGTTGGCAATGCAATGAGCTGGCAGTAGAATTTGCCTCTGATTAAAGGACAACAGTAGGACTTGCCGCAAGGAGTGCCTTGTTGCCTTCGATTCAACAAGACTGGAAGTGCTGGTCTGACATTGAGCCGAAACATGTTCCCAGCCTCCTGAAAGGATGGAGTAGCCGCCTCGGTGAAGCCTTTACCTGTTGAGAAGAGAAAGAACTTCAGCGAAAAGCAATGGAAACCAAGCCAGTTAACAAAATATTACAGTGGATGGTCAGAAATATTGGTTTGAAGAGAATTGGACAGCTTCTGTTGGCCAAGATATTCAACATGTCATTAGTGAGGGCGAAGAAAAGGTTGTTTCAGTCCCATGTACCCAATGCCGGGGTGAAAGGAGTCCATGGTGTGATTGCTGTCTGTGTAGGAATGTAGCTATGAAGAGATGGGAAACATCCTTTACACCGCGATGCATTTAGAACGCAGACGTTACAAGGCAAGTCGTTACATCGACTTGCGCTGGATGGCACTATAACCTAAAGAATAGTAAGATTTACTATTCCGACACCTTCCCTACTGTACGTAGACTCATGTTGGAATAGTAAATCTTACTATTCCTAAGTCCAGCGCCCTCCTGCCCAAGTCGTTGTAAGGACTTGTGTTGTAAAAACTGCGATGTTACATACCGCGTTGAAACATCACATATTCTGAAGAGATAGTGCTCCAGCCACCTGTCTACCCCCAAGTAGGGAAGATGGTAATGGTGAAGACTGCCGCAGACCGAAGGGTGCATGGAAGGTTTACGAATAGGCGACCGGCTCTCTGCATCTCTCTTCAAGATGTTAATGCATATGGTAGCAAGCGTCGAGACACAGATAAGCAAATAACAAAACTACCAAAAATAACAAACATGATAAACATGAGTGCGGAACTATGTACAAACAAATAATCTAAAAAAGTGGCACAAATAGATCACATCTAAAACAATTAGAGTAGAACTGTAAGCTATATTACATCCAACCATCAACCAGCCCTCCTCCTCATCCCAAGGGAGATGGCAGATGGCAGATGGCAGATCTTGTGGGGGCTTCTGAATGCAGAGGTGTGAGTTGTGCCATCTTCTACTGAGCCCTTGTACGTGGATGGTGTGGTAAGATTTGTGGATGTGCCCGTTTGGGCACACCTTCATCGGCTTCCCATAATTAAGGAATTACTTTGTCTGCATGGGGTTTCCTTTTGGGATCAATCTTGTAGACTGTGGGCCTCATTTATGAGGCCTTGCGTCAGTTTTGCGCTTCTGATGCGTCACTTTTTGTGACGCATCAGCAGCGTAAAACATGCCTCCTGTTGCGCACTATTTACAAAGTGACGCATCTAAGCAGATGCGTCACTTTGTAAAACCCTGCGCTACATTATACCTGCGTCAGGTATAATGTATGCAGGGGGGGCGTTCCCCCGCAAAAAGCCTCGTAGAAGTGACGCAGTGAAATCTTTGAGATTTTACTGCGTCACTTCTAGGACACCGTTGCGTCAAAATCTAACGCCTGCCTCACAGCAGGCGTAAGACTGACGCAGACCCTTTCACATGGGGCTTGCCCCATGTGAAAGGACGCATTGCTGGAGTTGCGTCACTTTTGTGACACACTCCAGCAATGCATGACTTTTGCGCTTAGAGATGCGTCAGAAATACTGACGTATCTGTAACTCCTTGCGACATGATGCATCATACATTAAATATGACGCATCAGGAATGTCGCAAGGAGTGCGCACTGAGAAGTGACGCAACGCTGCTTTCACGCAGCGATGCGTCATTTCTCATAAATGAGGCCCTGTGTTTGTAGGGTTTGCATGCAATGGCACTGCAAAAGGACAATCTCATTACCAAATGTCATCCAATGTCGATTGACGGGGGAGTGCTTTGTCTTGTATATTGTTTCGCGAGTGTCTGTGCGGTGGGTCAGGGTCAGTCATCTCATCTCATCGGTGCAATAACTTAATAAAAGAGAAGAAGCAAAAATAGATAAAGGAACATGCAGGTTCTAGCAACCTTACCCACTACTGAGATATGATCACAAATAGGTTGTAGTTAAAAGAAATATGGGATGCAAATAAAACCAGAAGCCAAGTCATGCTGTGCTAAAGAGTCCAAGGGGCATATTTACAAGGGCTTTATCTCCGCTTTTTTGGCTTAAAAGGCCAAAAAAGCGGAGATAAACCTATCGCCCCATTTACAAGAGGGTGCTCACATGCATAATCGCACGTTAGCACCCTTTTTCCCAACGCCACCCTTTGCATCTCTAAGGAGATCTAAGGAGATGCAAAGTGGGCGTCACTGGGCGTACCCCGGATGGACTACCTTGCAAATATTGCTGATGTTCACATCGCGATATTTACAAGGCTGCCCCAGCATTTTAGCGCACCTTAGTTTTTGGATAAATCGATGTTTCCTTCAAAAACTAACATCTGCTAAAATGCAGACTTACCTATCCCCAACATTGGGGTGGATTATGCTGATACGACCCTGTGGGTCATATCAGCAAGGTTTTCGCCGTTTTGCAGGAAACCGCTGGAAAACCAGCGATGTTCCCTGCAAAACGGCGATAACCTCGCTATCTCTGGAATTTGTATCGCCCTGGATAAAAGTGTTGTTAATAACGCGCTACCAGGGCGATAAATTCCGGAGATAGCCTGCGATAACAAAATTATCGCTAAGCATGGCCAGCGATAATTATCGCTGGCCGTTGATAATATGCCCCTAAGATCGTTGTTTTCAGTACCAGATCTGTGTCGCTCTGTCCATGCTGCTGAAGGAAGATCTTCTGGGCTGTCGCTCACTGTGGCCCTGCGACCCCTGCTTACCTTCATGTGCAAACAGCTGTGGGTTTAGATGGTGCTTCATGGCCCCACCCTAAGATATACGACCTTAGCATGAATAGCTACTTCATTACCTAACAGGGCTTGGAAACTGTTCAAACTAATACAAGGAACAAAGCCAGGTGTGTGGGGGGGATGAGGGGGCTGTCTTAGACATGCAACCCCAAGTATGTGGGAGTGAAAAGGAGAAAATGTGAGCACTGGTTGAAATGAGGCACCAGAACTTCACCACTCTTTCCATATTGCTGAAGGGGTGCCTTCTTCTAGCTTCTACAAGTTCAGCAAATATCTGGGATCCTGGCATACAACAACAATTTAGAGAGAATGGAGGGCAGAAGGAAGAAAGAAGGAATGAATGGATGAAAGCTGGAATCAAGTGAGGAAAGGAGAAGGAGCAGAGGAGAGAAGGGAAGAGAAAGGAAAAGGAAAGAAGCCGAGGGTAGTGGGAGGAGGTTTATTTTTCTCATCCTGGGCTTACTTTGGACTGCTGAGTAGTAATCATTTATAGGATTTCTGCTAGGAACTATATTGCCTGTGGGCACTTTATTGATAACATTGTTGACACTTTATTTGAGCCCATTCTATTGACCTGAAAGGGTGAAAGGCTGACCTTGTCTTGCCAAAGACTCTAAGCTGAGAGCCATCTCACTATTAGAAAGATAGGCCAATGGTAGAGCATTCCTTCTAAAATAATATTCTCCCGCCCATCTTTGCTCTATCCTCCACTCCTGATTGGCTAAGATGTGTCTATGAGACTGGCCTAAGGGGGCGGGGTGAAGCCTGTTGGTAGATAAGGGTTGGAGGTCAGGAGAGATGACCAGGCACTAGACAGACATGTTTAGAATGTCCTGGGTTTATCCTTGGTCTACTGGGGTCCACCAAAATGAAACCTTCCGGCTGAGAAGAAACTTCCATAGTAAGAATTTGGGCGACTTGCTGGCACGAACAATAGTGTTGTATACCAAGATGGAAACTCTCAACGTGCTCTGGGATGTGTGTCCTTAGCTTTTAAAGACGTTAACCACCAAAGTGTTGAACTCATCCCTTACTCCGGAACGAGAACATCTGGGGGCATATTATCAAGCAGGGCGATAGACAATTATCGCCGCTTTAGCGTCCGTTTTCGGCCGATAAGCGGCGATAATTTAATCGCCCTATTAGAAAGCTGTCCCTAACTGATGTTAGCGACAGCTTGTAGGTGTTAGCAAGCGCTTTTTGGCCCGCTTTGCATGTCAGCGATGTTTATCGCGAATGACATGCAACATGGGTGTACCCAACCAGTAAGCGACTGAAAGCAGTCGCTAATGTCGCTATCGCCTATCGCGTAACGATGGAAATATTCGCGCTAAGCATGAATATCTCCAAATACTAACACCTGCCCAGACCAGTTCTTAGCCATGTTATCCAATGGGAGGTGGATAACATGGCTAAGAGCATTTAATCGCTAATGCGTGAATATCTCTGTATTCTCAGCGATATTCACGCATTTCGCCGCTATCGCTGGATATTTTAGCACAATGGAGAAAAACGTTGCTAATAGCATGTTTTCTCCACTAACATATCCAGCGATAGGCAGCGTTGAAAAAATCGTTGCTAAGCCTATTTAGCGATAATTATCACTACTTGTTGGTAATATGCACCCTGGTTCTCGGGTGTGGAGGAGCGGTGAATCAAGGTAACCGGCGTGTGAAGAGTGGATTTGTAACAGGCAGCGGTGTGGAGATTTACTTGAGAAACCAGGAGTTGAAGATAACGGATAACTTGGAGCTACTAAAACTGAGTGACTGAATATAGACGGCTGGGTATACTACTTGTTGCACCACGCCATAAACACTAAGATTGAAATATTGGGACGCATTCAAATCCATTGTTTACATGACTGTCTGACTTACTCTAGACTCGTGGGTAATGATACACCATCTAAGAGGAACTCTAGACTAAATACTTCAGAGCCCTGAGGAAGCCGTTTGGTTATCCTAACCACGGCGAAACGTGTTGGCATAAGGGATTGGAATTGAGAAAAGAAAAAGAAAAAGGGAGAAAAAAGATCATCCAGAGCCCAATGGATTATTATTGTTGTGTTCTTTGACTGGATATTGTCTAAATTGGACTGTAATGATTGGTGTGCTCCAAACATTATTGAAATAGAACTTCTGGTAGCTACGCCTCCTTTCCTTACTTTGAAATCTACTACCATTGTAAGGGTGTTAAGCCTCCAAGCTACAAAGCTAATTTCATGTCACAATCAATCAATCAATCAATCATGGCATTTGTATAGCGCGCTACTCACCCGGGAGGGTCTCAAGGCGCTGGGGGGAGGGGTCGTCACTGCTCGAACAGCCAGGTCTTGAGCTGTTTCCTGAAGGAGAGATGGTCTTGGGTCAGCCGAAGGTGGATGAGGAGGGCGTTCCAAGTCTTGGCTGCCAGGTAGGAGAAGGATCTTCCTCCGGCTGTGGCTCTGCGGATGCGTGATACGGTGGCGAGGGCGTGGCTGGTCGATCGTAGTTGGCGGGTGGGTGTGTAGAAGGTCAGGCGGTCGTTGAGGTACTTGGGGCCCAGGTCGTGGAGAGCCTTGTGTGCGTGGGTGAGGAGCCTGAACATGATTCTCTTGCTGACGGGGAGCCAGTGCAGGTCTCTCAGGTGGCTGGATAAGTGGCTGTGATGGGGGATATCCAGGATGAGTCGTGCGGAGGCGTTCTGGATGCGTTGGAGTCTTTTTTGAAGTTTGGCTGTGGTTCCGGCGTAGAGGGTGTTCCCGTAGTCCAGTCTGCTGGTGACGAGTGCCTGGGTGACGGTCTTCCTGGTTTCGGTGGGGATCCATCGGAAGATCTTGCGGAGCATGCGCAGGGTGTTGAAGCACGATGAGGAGACGGCGTTGACTTGTCTGGTCATCGAGAGGGAGGAGTCCAGGATGAAGCCCAGGTTGCGCGCGTGGTCCGTTGGCTTGGGAGTGGTGCCGAGGGCAGGGGGCCACCAGGAATCGTCCCAGGCGGAGGGCGATGATACCAGGATGAGGACTTCCGTCTTGTCTGAGTTCAGTTTCAGGCGGCTGTTCTTCATCCACTCGGCGACGTCTTTCATCCCTTCGTGTAGGCTGGCTCTGGCGGTGGCGGGGTCGTTGGTGAGGGAGAGGATCAGCTGGGTATCGTCGGGGTAGGAGATGATGTTGAGGTTGTGTTGGCGTGCGATGTCTGCGAGGGGCTAATGTATACATTGAAGAGGGTTGGGCTAAGTGATGATCCTTGTGGTACGCCGCAGATGACTTCGGTGGCCTCGGATCTGAACGGGGGGAGGCGAACTCTCTGGGTTCTTCCGGCGAGGAACGAGATGATCCACTCCAGTGCCTTCTCTTGGATTCCGATGAGGCTGAGGTGCTGCACTAGGGTGTGGTGGCAAACAGTGTCGAACGCTGCAGAGAGGTCCAGGAGGATGAGGGCCGCTGTTTCCCCGTTGTCGAGCAGGGATCTGATGTCATCGGCGGCTGCGATCAGGGCGGTCTCGGTTTTGTGGTTGGCTCGGAAACCGGATTGTGAGGGGTCGAGGGATCCATTCGTCTTGAGGAAGGCGGCGAGCTGTCTGTTGAGAGTCTTCTCGATGACTTTGGCAGGAAAAGGGAGGAGCGAGATGGAGCGGAAGTTCTTGAGGTCGGTGGGGTCCGCTGTTGGTTTCTTTAGGAGGGCGCTGAGCTCGGCGTGCTTCCAGCTCTCCGGGAAGGTGGCGGTGTGGAAGGAGGTGTTGATGATGTCCCGGAGTTGGGGTGCGATGATGGAGTCTGCCTGGTTGAAGACATGGTGGGGGCAGGGGTCGGTTGGCGATCCGGAGTGGATGGTGTTCATCATGCGGGTGGTGTCTTCGGTGCTGACCGGGGTCCAGTTGCAGATGGGGGTGGTGGCGGGCGTTGGTTCGGTGGTTGGGTGCGTGGTCTGTGCGCCGAAGCTGTTGTGTATGTTGGTGATCTTGCAGTGGAAGAACGAGGCGAGTGAGTCGCAGAGGTCTTGCAAGGGGGTGAAGTCGTTGTTTCCGGCGCTGGGGTTGGAGAACTCTTTGACGATGCTGAAGAGTTCTTTGCTGTCGTGGGAGTCGTTGTCCAGTCGTTCTTTGAGTGCTGTCTTCTTGGTGGCGCGGATCAGCTAGTGGTGCTTGCGGGTGGCGTGCTTGAGGGTGGTCATGTTGTCTGTGGTCAGGTCGTGGTGCCAGGCTTTCTCGAGGGTGCGACAGTTCTTCTTGGAGTCCTTGAGTTCGTCGGTGAACCAGGGGGTTTTCTTGCTGCCGGGTCTGCTAGGAGGGTTCTTTAGTGGTGCAAGGTTGTCGGCGCAGGCGGTCAGCCACTGTGTGAGGTTGCTGGCTGCTTCGTTGGGGTCCGTTGTGCTGGTGGGGGGGTTCTGGCTGAGGGAGGCAGTGAGCTGCTCGGTGGTGATCTTGCTCCAGTTCCGGCGAGGAACCTGTTGCGGGTGGTGGTGGCTCATGGTTCTTCTGAAGCTGAAGTGGACGCAGCTGTGGTCAGTCCAGTGAAGTCCGGTGGAGTGGCTGAAGGAGATGTGCTTGCTGGCTGAGAAGATGGGGTCAACCGTGTGGCCGGCGTAGTGGGTGGGGGTGTTCACCAGTTGCTTGAGTCCGAGGTTGGCGAGGTTGTCCAGCAGGGTGGTGGTGTTGCTGTCATTGTTGTTCTCCAGGTGGAAGTTGAGGTCCCCAAGGAGGATGTAGTCAGCGAAGGGGAGGGCGTGCGGGCTGATGAAGTCTGCGATATCTTCGCTGAATTGTGTCCGTGGTCCCGGGGGTCTGTAGATGAGGGTGCCTCTGAGGGTCGTTTTGGGGTCGGTGTGTATCTGGAAGTAGAGGTGTTCGGCGGCGGTGAAGGTGTCGTCCGTGTTGGTCGAGATGTGGATGGTGTTCTTGTGTACGATGGCGATGCCTCCTCCCGTCTGGTTGACGCGGTCCCTCCGGGTGATCTTGTATCCGTCTGGGATGGCTGTGGCAATGTCGGGCGCTGAGGAGGCGTTCATCCAGGTTTCTGTGAGGAAGGCGACGTCTGGTGCTGTTGTGTCGAGCAGGTTCCAGAGTTCGACGGCGTGTCTGTGGACGGAGCGGGTGTTGAGCAGGATGCACTTGAGGTGGTTGTTGCTGGGGCTCGACTTGGCGGGAGCGGTGTAGGTCCGGAGGCAGGTGAACTTGCAAGTTTGGCAGGCGAAGGGTCCGTGGGCGCGTTTCGGGCTGGCTCGGCAGCAGGAGGGGTTTCGGCCGGCGTTGATTGCGTTGAGGGTGGCGGCGTTGTAAGTCCGTCGTGTGGGCTGGCATCCTCGGGGGCCAGGGCTCCTGGCGCTGGGCGCGGTCCAGGCGCGGACGGGCGCAGACGGGCTTGCCTATGGCACGCCTTCGGGGCACAATCGGCGTACCCGCTGCGTGTGACCGCTGCGCGTCCGTGCGGTCTCCATTTAAGGCGAAGTGGGAGGGAGGGGCAGCTGGGAGGCGGGAGCGGGGTGGACACAGAAAAAAGGGTGCGGGGCCGCGATGTCACAGTGGTGGGAAGCAGGGTGTGGGGGCCACACCAGGGGGGGCAAGGAACCAAGAAACAGAGGCAAAATCCAACACAAGATACAGAAAACAGTAGGCTGGAGCAGGGAATAACAGGGCACAGAAGGGGACAACTGAAAAACGGCACTACGAGCAGCAGCGGGGGGGGGGGGCAACGAACCAGGAAACAGAGGCAGTAAACAGCGCAGGATACAAAGCACAGCAGAGGCAGGAGCAGGGAATAACAGGGCACAGGGGGGGACAAACTGCAAAACGGCACTACGAGCAGCAGCGAGGGGGCGTGGGGGCACAGACACAGCTGGAGGGCCGTGCGGCGTGGGGGTGTCCTGAGGACAGGTGTTGTAAAGGTAGTTTACAAGCAACACATTTTCTAGAAACTTGAGGCCTGATGTACGAAAGGGCTCTACCCAGTCTGAGCCTGTAGGGAAATGGATTGTTACTCCCTTTAAATGCAGCGTGCACTTTTAGGAGGAGATTTCAACTTCTGGGTGAGGACTTGTCCTCATTCTCTGCATTAGCCGGCTACTTATTGTCAACTTGAAAAATCTAGGTACCTCAACTGATGGTCCAACTCGAACATGTGGTGAAACACGCGCTTAATCTGATATTCCCTTCTTATAAGCTGCGTCACCCTCTCCTTGTTACCTCTGGTTTGGTTTATTCATGCTAGTATCCAATTTATCATGATTAGTGCATTAGAGAATAATGCAAGACCTTAAGAGGACAGAACAAAAGTAGATCGTAGAAGGCTTGCTTACTCCCTGGAGCTCTCTGCGCCTGGGTTTGAAGGCCCGCGTCCAGATTCAGCACTACACCATTGACAGCAGGTATCATAGGCAAACCTCTGTACAGCTGCTCTTTAAACAGCTGGGCACTGGGAACTAAGGCCACACATTGGTTAAAAAGGAAGTTGCCTTCTCAAAACCAAGATGTGGCAAGGATAAGTGGAGAAAAGGATTCCTTGGGCCTATAATTATCATATTCAGCCTGATTCATGAAGCTAAATTGCACTCGCAAAGGGCAAGATTCTCAGAATCTTGCCTTTTGCGAGTGCAATTTTGGCATTTGGGATTCACAATCCCAAATGCAAAAATCGCTAATGAAGAATTAGCTAATATGCGAGGATTAGCATTTAAGGAATCTCTATTAGAGATTCCTTAAATGCTATTCATGACACTTTCAAAAACTGCGATTTTGCAAATTTGGGCTGCTATTTACCGAGAGGTCAGACCTCTCGGTAAATAGCAAAAACTTAGAAAAATGCTTTTAAAAGCATTTTTCTAAGTTGCATGTTGCACACACACATGTCCTTTGGACATGTGTGTGCGCAACACCTGTTCAAATGTGCATTTTAGGGGTGCTACAGGGTGTCCTTTGGACACCCCTGGCACCCTTAAAATCGCTATCTTATTTGCGAGTAGTAAATTGCTACTCGCAAATAAGGGATACTCCCCATTCATTCCTATGGGCCTTTTGGCCCATAGGAATGCATGGGGAGTTATTCCTTTTTGTGCGAGTAGCAATTTTCTACTCGCAAATAGAGAACATGTAGGAATCGCTATTTATTTAGCAATTCCTACATGAATACCGTTTTGCGTGTCCTCAATAGCGAGTCGCTATGATTCGCTATTAGGGCCACGCAAAACGGCCCGTACATGAATCAGGCTGATAGAGTCTTCTTTCAGGTTTAAAGAAAACATTAATAAATGACCAAAATTGTTAATTTTGTACACACCTTGGGGAAGCTGTCTGCTAAAATTGTAGTTCTTTGCCCAATTTTCTTCTGCTTAAATTGAAGGGCTCTTGACAATGATGAAATCCTTATCCCAGCTGGCCGCACACATTACTTTCCACACTAGGTGCAGCAATCACAGCATCTTGTTCAGGGTCACTCAAGTCCCTCAGAAGAGAAGAGTAAGGCTTTATCTCAAAATACTTTGGTTGTATGACGTTACAACGCATACTTTTACAACGCACACCTTTACAACGCATTTTTTACAATGCAACATCCATTACAACGCATTCCATTACAACGCATGCCATTACAACGAATTTCTAAAAACTACCTTTACAACGCATTCCATTACAACGCATACTACCTTTACAATGCATACCGTTACAACGCATAACATTACATTGCATGTATGGTAAGTATTGGATAGTGTAGGAGTAAAAATTACTATTCTAACTCCAGGGGAAGCAACAGTAGGGTAAGTGTTGGATAGTGTAGGAGTAAAAATTACTATTCTAACTCCAGGGGGTGCAACAGTAGGGTAAGTGTTGGATGGTAATGGTATGCTTTGTAATGGTATGGGTTGTAATGGTATGTATTATAATGACTGCGTTGTAATGACATGCGTTGTAATGGTATGCGTTGTAGCGTCATGCGTTGTAATGGTTGCATTGTAATGGCATGCAATGTAATGGATGTTGCGTTGTAAAAGTTTCGTTGTAATGGTAGTGCGTTGTAAAAGTTGCATTGTAAAGGTTGTTTCCCGTCACCTCAGAGCTCTAGAAAGTTCTGAAAACCTTTGACCACTTAGGAACTCTGCTGACTGGATAGACCAGTGGTTCCATCATGCTATAAATGTGAAACAAAAAGAGCAAACGTTTCTCTTAATGGCCCTGGAACTGTGGAATAAGGTTGCAGAGATTTAACATGGTGAAAACAATGCTTGGGAATTTTTTGGAACAGCTTAAGACATGCTCCCAGCTAAGTGTTTTTAAATCCATCCTTCTCTGATGGAATTTGAGACATTGGGCCATGATCACGTGCTCTTGAAAAACTCAGACAGCTATTGGGTCATCCCTGAGAAAGTCTTAGCACAGCTGTCTGAGCACCTCTCCTAATAGGAGATTGCAAGAGGTGCAAACTAGTAACCTACACTAGGGGGTGCTGACCTTTGCCTTTGAAAAGAAGAAATCTTTAGTGAAAGATTCATCATCATCAGCAAGGAAAACAAGGTACATTAACACCCTGACTCAGATTTACAAAGATTTTGGTCAGATTTGTTTTACTGTTTGAACACAGACCTGATGCAAAATCCAGGTTGCTATTTACAAATCAACAAAAAGGGCGATTTGCATTGTTTTGTAACCCAAAGGAATGCAATGCAGTGCAATGAGCTACCTTGTGTTACTTTGCATCTAGTGGGTGTTCCATGGGTGGTACATGGGCGGTCCCATGCATCCCCCATGGATTTTGACTCAACTCCATATTGACAAAGAATTGTTGACATGGATTTGTGCAAAAATCATGTCTCACCCTGAGGCTTGCATAACGAGGAGAAATATTCTGATTTCGCCTCCTTTTTTTCCCTCTTTGCATGTGTGCAGCACACATGCACAGAGAAAATTGATTTCAAGCATTTTTTTCTGCAGGAAGGGGCAACTCACTGTGCACCTGTGGATTCCTAATGTCTTCCTGCTGCCTTGGTGTCGATTTCTGGGCTACGGCCCAGACTGACTAAGGGCCATATGTATCAAGCTCAAATGCGTTCGCAAACGCCGAAATTCAGCGAACGCATTTTCGGTAAATGGTATGTATCACACAAATCTGCATGCAAAATAAGGAATCGCAAAATTTGTGATTCCTTATTTTGCAATTGCATTTAAGGAATCCCAAATTTTGCAATTCCTAAAAATGCAATGTGTGAAGCCCAAAAAATTAGCAAAATGCCCTTAAGGAATCGCAAATTACCCCCAACTTCTAGTTGGTGGTAAATTGCGATTTCTTTGAAAAATGCACATTTCAGCATTTTTCAAAGTGCCATGTGACGCACATACATGCCCTTAGGGCATGTATGTGCGCCACATGTGCACCCATGCATATTTCAGGGGTGCAACAGGTCTCCTTTGGACACCCCTGCACCCTTGAATTTATTCTCAATTTGCGATTTTCAAATTGCGAATCGCAAAATGGAGAATACCTTCCCATTCATTCCTATGGGCCTCCTGGACCATAGAAATGAATGGGAAAGTATTCCTTAATTGCGATCAGCAATTTGCTAATCGCAATTAAGGAATACTAAAAATTAGCTAAAAAAAAAAGCGAATTTGTACATACATACCAATTTGCGATTCTGAAATAGCGATTTCTTAAAAAACGCTATTTCAGAATCGCAAATCGGTACTTTCATACATATGGCCCTTAATTCTCTGCAGGGCTGCATTGCATGATTGGCAAAAAGTTGCACAGCACCATATGTATACAGAGAAATCCCATCTCAGGTTGCTTCAGGGCTTTCCCTTCCTTGCTGTTATCCTTTTAATATATGTATGGACATAGAAAACACACTACAGAGCAGGAGCAGCAGCCAGAAAGTGCATCATCTTATGTATGTATGTATGTATGTATTACCCTTCTCACTCCATTTTCCCTTTCTCCTATGCTCCTTAAATGTTTTTACTGGTATCATTAGTAATATGTAACTGATATAAGTTTGCAACTATGTGGAACCTTATGTAAAGCGCTCTGATACCTTCGGGTCTAGCCAGCGCTATATAAAACTCTTTAAATAAATAAATAAATGAATAAATATGTATGTATGCGAGTGGCTTACTAGATTAAAACTAACAAAGCATTGGAACACTTTTCAATGGAGGAATCAATAACAGTAACAGGGGCTCCTAGAAGAAGGATTATTGTGACAGAAAACGAGAGGACAGAGGTGCTCTGCAGCAGGTGCTGCAAAAAGTAGGGTCATTTTATATTTTTTTTATTGCCCAAATGCCCTATAGAGGTCTCCACTTTTCAGGAGGATTGTGGGGAGCACAAATGCAATGTGTCATTTGTGGGGAAAAGGGTACAAAATAAGAAAGAACAACTTCTTAAATTTATTATCCTGACTTTGTGTTTCTCCCGACCATTCAATCTTAGCATATAATGTCTGCAAGTATGGATAATTGATTCCCACATATTGTAATCCTCATTGTCTTAAGTAATATTTCCTGTACGTGAATTTTCACGATCGTATGATTTTATTGTGCCTTTGTGTGAGATGCAAAGCGCCCTTACACCCTCCACTGGGAGGTGTAGCGCTATAAAATAATTACATAAAGAATGTGTAGATGCCATTTCATGCAGACAGAACAGACAGAACAGGTGCAGCACAAACAGCAGCAGTGCAAGCTTCCCTCTCACACAGAACAGATACAGGGAAACAGCAACAACAAAAGCTTCCCACATGCTCACAGAACAGGTGCAGCACAACCAACAGCAGCAGAGCGAGCATCCCAGACACACTGAACAGGCGCAGCACAAAAAGTAGCAGTGCAAGCTTTCCTCTAGTACATAACAGGCGTAGCAGAAACAGCAGCAGTGCAAGCTTCACTCAAGCACAGAATAGAAATAACACAAAAAGTAGCTGTGCAAGCTCCCCTCATACACAGAACAGATACAGAAAAAAGAGCAGCAACAAAAGCTTCCTACAAACACACAGAACAGGTGCAGCACAAACAGCAGCAGTGCAATACTCCCTCAAGCACAGAACTGGTGCAGTACAAACAGCAACAATGAAAGCTTCCACATGCACGCAGAACAGATACAGAACAAACAGCAAGATTGAAAGCTTCCACATGCACACAGAAGAAGTGAAGCACAAACTGCAGCAGTGCAAGCCTCTCATGCACACAGAAGAGGTGCAGCACAAACAGCAGCAGTGCAATACTCCCTCAAGCACAGAACTGGTGCAGCACAATCAGCAGCAGTGCAATCATCTCAGGCACACAAAACAGATACAGAACAAACAGCAGCAGTGCAAGCTTCCCTCACACACAGAACAGACACAGAACAAACATTAACATTGAAAGCTTCCACATGCACACAGAAGAGGTGCAGCACAAACAGCAGCAGTGCAATACTCCCTCAAGCACAGAACTGGTGCAGCACAATCAGCAGCAGTGCAATCATCCCAGGCACACAAAACAGATACAGAACAAACAGCAGCAGTGCAAGCTTCCCTCACACACAGAACAGACACAGAACAATCATTAACATTGAAAGCTTCCACATGCACACAGAAGAGGTGCAGCACAAACTGCAGCAGAGCAAGCATTCCACGCACACAGAACAGATACAGAACAAATAACAACAACAAAAGCTTCCCACATAAACACAAAACAGGTGCAGCACAAACTGCAGCAGTGCAAGCCTCCCTCAAGCACAGAACAGGTGCAGCACAAACAACAGCAGTGCAAGACTCCCTAAAGCACAGAACAGGTGTAGCAAAAACACCACAGTGCAAGCTTCCCTCAAGCACAGAAAAGGAATAGCACAAAAGCAGCAATGCAAGCTTCCCTCTCACACAGAACAGATACAGGACAAACAGCAAAAACTAAAGATTCCCACATACACACAGAACAGGTGCAGCACAAACAGCAGCAGAGCAAGCTTCCCTCAAGCACAGAACTGATACAGAACAAACAGCAACAACAAAAGATTCCCACATGCACCCAGAACAGGTGCAGCACAAACAGCAGCAGTGCAAGCTCCCCTCTCACACAGAACAGATACAGAGAAACAGCAACAACGAAAGCTTCCCACATGCTCACAGAACAGGTGCAGCACAAACAGCAGCAGAGCGAGCATCCCACACACACCGAACAGGCGCAGCACAAAATGTCAGTGCAAGCATCCCACGCACACAGAACAGGTGCAGCACAAACAGCAGCAGTGCAATCCTCCCTCAAGCACAAAACTGGTGCAGTACAAACAGCAACAATGAAAGCTTCCCACATGCACACAGAACAGGTGCAGCACAAACAGCAATTTTGCAAGCCTCCCTCGCACACAGAACAGGTGCAGCAAAAACCCCACAGTGCAAGCTTCCCTCAAGCACAGAAAAGGAATAGCACAAAAGCAGCAGTGCAAGCATCCCACGCACACAGAAGAGATACAGAACAAATGGCAACAGCAAAAGCTTCCCACATACACACAGAACAGGTGCTGCACAAACAGCAGCAGCGCAAGCTTCCCACAGACACACAAAACGTGTGAAGCACAAACAGCAGAAGTGCACGTATCCCACACACACAGAACAGGTGAGGCACAAACAATAACAATGAAAGCTTCCCACGTGCACACAGAACAGGTGCAGCACAGACAGCAGCAGTGAAAGCTTCCGTTACTCATACAGAACCAGTACAGCGAGCAAATTTGCAGTGTATGGTTTTCCACACTCAGAACAGGTACAACATGGCCAGCAGCAGCGTGTGCTTTCTGCACACAGGATTGGTGCAGCACCGCAACAGAATTTTAATATTACAAACTCTCTCTCTTTCTCCTCTCGGTCCTTTTTCCTCTTCTCACCCAATCCCTAGGTACTTCAATGCTTACAATCCACTTATGGAAGAAATAATGTTGTATTTCCTTGTTTATTTAGAAAACCTTTAAGAAATAACAACTGTAAAAGGAGGTATCACGAATACTTAAAAGAAACAATTCATCTGTAGAATGTTTTGGGCCTTCCATACGTCAACAACAGGCAAAAGCATAAACAAGACACATTTTACCTACAAATTCGGCTTAGGCTTATGAAGCTGTTTTTGCACAACAGCATTGCACCCAATGGAGGCTCATCCTGGATCACTGACATAATATCGAATTCACAAATATAGAATTGCCAAAATATAGAAGAAAAAATATAGAATGCAAAAATATCGAATTCCTATCTACAAACAGGTAAGTACAAAAACATCGAATCAAAAATATAGTTTTAAAAAATATAGTTAGTCAAAATATCGAATTTTTTTAAATGTCTTAAAAGTAATTTAAAATTAATGAAATAATAAATATAACATTTACTATTACCACTCCAGTGAGTGCAACAGTAGGGAAAGCGTTGGATAGCGTAGGGGTAAAAATGACTATTCCCACTCCAGAGAGTGCAACAGTAGGGAAAGCGTTGGATAGCGTAGGGGTAAAAATTACTATTCCCACTCCAGCGAGTGCAACAGTAGAGAAAGCGTTGGATAGCGTAGGGGTAAAAATTACTATTCGATATTAAATTACTTACCTTCAATTCGATATTTTTCACCACTATATTCTGTCCATTCGATATTTTGTCCATTCTATATTTTGACTTCGATATTTTGGTAATTCTATATTTTGAATTCGACATTTTGTCTTGTTACCGCTCATCCTATAAAAGAGTAGGATAGGGGGCCTACACAGCTAGCATTCCATTACCATGAGCCCTGCACACAGTCACATGCAGCTGACAGCCACAGTGACCTGTGGGTGCAGTCAGCTCTGGGGGTTCTTCTCCATCACCTTGAGGGCCTCATTTACTACACATGATGCAGTGCAGCACCGTACGCCATTTTGGTGCGCTGAGCTGTGTCATTTTAAAAGTACAGTAATGCATCGTATTAACAACAATTCGACGCATCCGTGTGCTTTCTCTTGCGTTGGCGCACAATTGCATGCCATGCAACAGCGCAGACACCCTTGTGTTATGTTGCAAGGGTGCCTGTGTTGCAGGGATGATTGTTTTTGTGCAGGAAGGGACACCTTCCTTGCACAAAAACAATAATTGATGGCATGGTTTCTCTTGCTAAGAGTGCTGCAGAATGCATCCCACATAGAAAGAGGAAAAAACGAGGATAAATAAAAGTATTTCTCCTCGTTGCGCCACTCCTACACCTCCCCTGGGGAGGCGCAGGATTCTGACGCATTCACGGCTTTACAAAACGTTGTAAATCTGGGAATGGGTCAGGTACCATAAATGTTGCTTGGAAACATGAACAGCAACACCCATGGAACGCGCTTTTCACGCAGAGTAATGTGTTAAAGGTGCCCATATGTACAAGGCCATGAAAAGTCACGCAGGGTGACTTTGCATGACCTTGTAAATCTGGGCAAACCCATTGCACCGCTGGCGGCACCATGGGCTTGTAAATGAGGCCTCAAGTGTGGTAACTGCAGGCAGCAGGCAGGTGGCAAGGTATACTCCAGCCACGGCCTGCATGGCCTCCACCACCAGGACCAGGACAGCATAAGCGGGAAACATCCTTTACAACGCGGTGTTTACACCGCGGGGCCTTTACGACGCAGCCGTCACAACGCAAGTCGTTACTACGACTTGCACTGGATGGCGCTCTTGCTCAAGGAATAGTTTGATTTTCTATTCCAACACCTTCCCTACTGTTACGTGGGCTGGAGTTGGAATAGAAAATTAAAATAATCCACAATCCAGCGCCCTCCAACGCAAGTCGTTGGAACGACTTGCGTTGTGATAACTGCGTTGTAATGGTAGCGCGGTGTAAACACCGCGTCGTAATGACATACATCCGCATGAGCAGCAGCCAGGCTTTGAACATCCCTGCAGTATCTTGCTTAGAGCATCACTTCCACCCACACATTCCACAGTCCATGCCGCAGAGACACTGGAATCAGGCGTCTTGTGATGCTGTTGCGAGTAGCAATGTCCCATTCTAAGTTGGCGAAGCGCAAATGAGTACCACCATGCCAGGTTCATACCAGTGTGCACTAGGCCATGCATCCAGAGCAAGGTAAGGGCTCATGGCTTCCACTAACTCCCTGCCCTATCCCTTGGTGGCGATAACACCAAATAAGCATGGTTTCCAAATCATGGTTTTATTCGTTTGTGTCCCCATTACCTATTCATTTAAATAGTAATAAGGTAGGAGTATTAAAAGGGTTATTTCCTGGTAGACCACCTAGCATTAATTTGTGGACTGTTTGACGTGATGGAGTTGTTGTCTCTGCCCCTGTGTGCAGAGACACAGAGCGCCACCCTTTCCCCCTCTGCGTCATTGCACAGTGATTACCGAACTAAGGACCCTATGTGCATTGTGGAAGTACAGACACATGTATATTGTGTTTGTATGGCTCTTTATTTGTTTATTGCTTTCTGATAAAATCCAATTAAGTTTATTTAAAAGAAGATGTCCCTATGTGCATGAAAGGTTATTGAAGAAATCGGATAACAAAACTCTGTATTTTATACGTTCTCCCTCGTGATCGATAGAGTGGCACACACAGCACAAATTAATTTCATATTTCCTTATACTAATTCAACACTAATCATGTTTGGGTTAAGGGGTAGCATGCTACTCCTTGCTTTGATGCCTCATGAAGGCTAGCAAGCGCTATATAAATGGAAACCCTTCCCTCTTCTATCCCTCCACTATGCTTTTCAACCCAAATAACAGACTCACATGTCCACCACTCAAATTAATTAAATATCTCTCTATACTAATTCACCACTGATCCTTTTTGGGTTCCGCAGTAGCATGCTTCTCGCCGAAAAGTGCTTTGACGCCTCATCAGGGGTACTAAGCAATATATAGATGTAATTACAGCACCAGCGTCTGATAGATATTGGGCGAGGTGCCTTTATGCTGTGCACACCACTATCGTATATATCAGAACGATTCTTGTGTAGCCTCGACTCAGGTGAGCGTCCTTTTCTTTTTCTTACTACTCATTCATAAAGTACCTTACCCTCTCTTTTCCCTGTAATCAAGATATGTCCAAATAATGGAACCATGTCCTACTTAGATGCTGTTTCTCCCAGAAATAAAGATTTGGGGCCCTATGTATCAAAATCCTCATTTGCGATTCTCAAATAGCGATTTTTTGCGAATCGCTATTTGAGAATCGTAAAATGCTATGTATGTAGGATTTGCCATAATTTTTGCGAATCCTTCATATTCCTTAATTGCGAATCTCAAATTGCGATTCGCAATTAAGGAATACCTCCCCATTCATTCCTATGGGCCTAGTAGGAATGAATGGGGAGGCATTCTCAATTTGCGATTAGCAATTAGAGAATCGCAAATTGAGAATGCAATTTCAAGGGTGAAAGGATGTCAAAAGGACACCCTGTTGTACCCCTGAAATAAGCATGGGTGCACATGTGGAGCACATACATTAGGGCATGTATGTGCTTCACATTGCACTTTGAAAAATGAAAAAAAGTGACTTTTACAATGAAATCGCAAATTACCACCAAACTGAAGTTGGTGGTAATTTGCGATTCCTTAAGGCCAAATTGCAATTTTTTGGTGCTTCTTACATTGCATTTAAGGATCGCAAAATTTGCGAATCCTTAAATGCAATTGCAAAATAAGGAATCGCAAAATTGCGATCGCAAACGCCAAAATTCTGCGAATTTTGGCATTTGCAATCGCAATTTTGCTTGAGACACCCTTGGGTCAGAACCAAACTCGCATTTATCCTCTTGGTGCATTTGTATTCATCGCCGCAGGAGGGCGCTCGAACCGAGCAGTTCAGGTGGAAGCCAGACAAAACGACAAACCCTAACTCGGGATCTTATACGGCTGTCAGCAGCTGCCAGATAACACTTTCAACCTTGAATGCTAATGAGCTTCCCCACGTCAGAGGTTGACTCAACAAATCATGTGCGCTGGAGCACTGGCAATCTGTAGGCGAGAAACAATAAAAAAACGCACCAGGCCTGATGGAGTTACATTTTATGAGCCAAATCAAAAAAGGGCAGGAAACTCGATTTTCAGGCTGAAAATCGATATTTTGATAGAGACTCTAATGAAGCAGTTAAGGGTATTTAAATCAGGGAAAGGGGGAGCCCAGATAGAGCGCCTCGCCAGGCCAAAATGCGGAATAACAGGGCTCAGTGTTCCCTTGACCATTGTAAAGACATTTTACTTGTGCACTAGTCATTCTTTGAACATCATGTCATGGGTGTGAGGTCGCACTTTAGGCACCATTGCCTCCCACTGCCCCCTCTCCCTCCCCCCTTTGGTCCTCTGATGATGTCAGATTGTGAGCGGTGTGACAATGATGGCAGTCTGTCCGGAGGAGGGCACACAGGGCGCAGTCGAGCTTTCATCTGCGTTGCCTTTGAAATTAATCTTTAGATAGACCCCATCTAGTCAAAGAAACAACCGAAACATTTACTAAAATGTTTTTAAAAATTCTAAAATAATGATAGTTCTTTTTTAGTTTTCACTAAAACTTTACAATACACGAAAAGGTCCAGAAAATTGCACCAAATATATAGAAAATGTAAAAAAAAAAAAAAAACTTCTCACAATAAAAGGCACAGCTGTTTCTCCATCAGCACTTCAAAAGCACCACACTGGCCCGTGAGCTGGGATCTACCCACCTGTGTCCCCCAGGATCGCCCTTGGATCCCTGAATTTGGGGCCATATTATCAAGAAATGGCGATACATTATCGCCGCTTTTATCGGCAGGAAACTGCCGCTAAAGCGGCGATAATGGGCTTGATAATACACCCTTGTGAATTCCCATAGAAGCCCAGGTTCTGGTGTTAACCTGAGCTTCTATGGGAATTCACAAGGGCATATTATCAAGCCCATTATCGCCGCTTTAGCGGCAGTTTCCTGCCGATAAAAGCGGCGATAATGTATCGCCCTTTCTTGATAATATGGCCCATGGTCTTCAGAGGCATCACCGCCTATGTATGAGGTCAATGCTCCTCTAATGTCTTATACGACAAAAGGATTCGATGTGCCGTCAAGATGAGTACACTGTCAAAAATCAATTTGCCATATAATTACAATTAACATTTTAATATAGCCTTATAGCCCGCCGTAGAGGGCTATACCATCTATTAAAGGCCCTCTCCAGCGTTAAAGGCCCCGAGCCGAAGGCGAGGGTCTTTAACAAGGGAGAGGGACTTTAATAGCGGTATAGCCCAGCAGGAAGGGCTATAAGGCTATTAGAACATTCTGTCACTAGAGGACAGAATGTTCTAACAAAAAAAACAAAGCCTTTCGGGAGCGTGAGGGGATTGGAATCCCCTCAGGCTCCCTGAAGCCTTTGTTCTCAGCCAGAGCTGTGAACAAAGAAACATTGGAATGTTGGAGCTCCAGGCTTATACCAGCCATTACAAGCCCAGAGCACTCCATTGTTTTCAATGGAGCTCCCAACATTCCAATGTTCTAATTTATGTTATGTCATGTAATGTTGCAGAACTTTCTAAAACACAACCTGAAACCTGTGAATGTGTCCTGGCGCTGTATGCATTAAACCAATCAACCTGATTTGCTAGCAAGGTTAATCAGAGAGGAATATTTTAGACCTTTTCCTAAAAAGAAAGATGGTGAACTGTAGTTTGTAGGGGGGGGGGGGGGGGGGCATTGCACAATTTGTGGCCCTGTGGACTAAAAACATATCCACCACAGCTGGATTTCCTAAACCCGGGTAGATTAATATTGTTTCAAAAGCAGTACAGTGCCTGGACATGAAGGTATTTGTGACATGTAATGTCAAAGGTGACCTCATGTTGGTAGGAAGTGCCCGGTTGGAACAAAGGATTGAGTGAGAGTGGATTTTGTAGTCCTCGAAAGCAACTGCAAGAAGCTTTTGACAGATATTCTGTAAAAAACAGTTCTACTCGGACATATCTTCCAATGTGTTAAGATTGAAATGAATACGAAATTGGGGATGAAAAACAAAAGAAAAACTATGGGGCATATTAGCAAGAAATTGCGATATTTATCGCAAAACGGGCTTAGCGTGGTTTTTTTTATCGCTGGATATGTCAGTGGAGAAAACATGCTATTAGCAAAGTTTTTCTCCATTGTGGAAATCCAGCGATATTAACGCATTAACACCAATGGGGGTTTAACCTGAAAATCCACCTCCCATGAATATACAGGTAAGTCATCCTATTAGCAGGCGTTAGATTCTAGCGATAATCGGGCTTAGCGTGACTTTTTTTATCGCTAAGTCTGCCTTGCTAATAGGCGATAGCTGTGTTAGCGACTGTTTTCAGTCGCTAACAGTTTGGGTACGCCCACTTTGCATGTCATTAGCGATAAATATCGCTGACATGCAAAGCGGGCCCCAAACCGGTTGCTATCCCCTAAAAGCTGTCGCTTACTGCTGTTAGCGACAGCTTGCTGATAGGGCGATAAAAATATCGCCGCTTTAGCGGGAAAAAATCCCTCTAAAGCGGCGATATTACCCTTGCTAATATGCCCCTGTCACACCTACCCTGAAAGAGCCATTATTGCATCATGGAAAGAGCAGAGGGCCTTCAGCAGTGTCTGACTCTCAGGGGCGTAGCCAGGGCACGAGTCGGGGGTACACGCGGGTGTGGCTCAATGGTTAGAGTGGCAGACCCTAATGCAGAGATCTGACCTGGGACCAGGGTTCAATTCCCATCGCGGCAGGGTCTTGGGCCCAATTTCCTCGGACCTGATAATTCTCGCCTCGGTGCCTATTCTAATCATGGGTCCCACTCTGCAACTCTGGGCAATAGCTTGCTTAATCTCCACACCGGCCCTAATCGCTAAGGATGCCTGGCTTCACCTTGGGGTGCCCAGGAGTGGGTGCCTCACAGGAACAGGCCAGGACGGGTTCCTCAGCGGTACAGCGCGGGGACACACTGTTAAGTGTAAGCAGGTGCTTTATAAGCTCAGTTACATACATACATACATATTTCACAGGGGGGACACCGTCCACCCTGCTAAGAAGTTGGGCCCCACTGATATAGATGCTGCATTTGTCCTGGTGTAATTTCCAAACACCGGGACACATTCAGCAGCGCCTGCATGTTGTTATCTGCTTTCGATCGGCAACAATGCGCAGGCAGGGGCGGGGCTCTCTTATTTGTAACTCCTGCTGGCTCTTAACAAAGGCCGAGTCTGAGTGGTCATCAGACCTCCTTTTTCTTCGGGGCTCCTGGCTGGGAGCAGTCAGGAGCTTCACACCCAGAAGAAAATGCAGCAGAGGGGAAACAAAGGCTCACGCTTTGTTAGCACTTCACACATACTTAAGAGTGGCAGTTTTTCCCTTTGTTCAGGCTCTGTTTAGGAGACATGCATGCACTGTATGAACTGCAGATGTGTTGGTCTTTCACAGTATTTGCACAAAATAAATAGCATTTATATAGTGCTTACTACCACTGAGGAGGCGTTGTAATAATTTGAATATCACAATTTTTTCTTTTAAAGCACGATGGGTAGAGGAAGCTTTAAGCTGATAAAAGGCAACATTGTTTTATTTGTAGCTTACAAACGTGTGAATCTTCTGCCTAATTCAGGAGAGTTTACTAGTATACTCGAAATGTGCTCAAATGTACTCATGATACACCTGCTAAATATGTATGTGAGGACTTAAAATCTGATGTCACTTCTTGTGATGCCACTTCATGTGATGGCATGCGTGTCACCCGGCGTGATGTCATGTGGCGTGATGTCACGTGCTGTGATGCCACTTGCTTACTGATTAACTAGGTTGGTCCCCCACTTCTTTTTTTTTACTTGTGCCCTGGGTGTAGCTCTCAATGGTGCAGGTGGTGCAGCTGCACCTGGGCCTGGAGGTAGTAAGGGACTTCTTCACCACAATTCTGTATGTTTTCACAATCAAACAGGAGTCAAAGGGGGCATTTCCTTGCTTGCATTAGGCAACTGCTGATTCTCCGGATATGGCTGGTAGGAAACTATTTTTGAAACTGAGGCTTTGGTGTAAAACACATCAGTGCGCACTTTAAGGTTTCGCCTTTGTGGCCATGCTACTATTGGCTCCTAAGCTAATGTAAACCACAATTGTCCATTATTTTCATCTTATAGTTAAACATTTTGGGAACATGTTTGCTATGGGTTCTTTTTTCCCCATAAGAACAGCTAAAATGTAGGTCCTGCCATTAGAGGCTTCCTAATATGGGGAAACACCCTTTTCAACCCAACTTTTTCCACGCAGTGCCTTTACGACGCAACTATTACAACGCATGTCATTACAACGCATTGCGCTGGGGGGCGCTCTAGGATAGGGAATGGATTTAATTTACTATCCAACACCTTCCCTACTATCCACGGGGACTGGAGTTGGAATAGTAAATTAAAATATTCACTATCCAGCACCCCTTAACGCTATGCGTTGTAACAGCATGCGTTGTAAAATCTGCGATGTAAAGGCATGCGTAGTAAAAGCATGCGTTGTAATGTCATACATTCCCTAATATGTACTACTGAAGTGTGCTAGCACTTTTATACTGAGACTGTAGATTGGATGAAAAGTGTATTTAATATTTATTTTTCCGTAGCACTGAGTGTTGCACTTTGTTTTGACTATTGTAAAATTGTACTGAAAACTAAACAATAAATACTTTTATTATAATGTCCAGATGGGATTTTACCCTTCCTGCAGCCATTTCTTTTCTCCTGTTTCCTACCCTTCAGGTTTGAAATGTCCACAAACAGTTCTGGGGTGCAAAGCATTGTCTGCCCCAGGGGGTGGGAGGGACCAGGTGCAGGGATGGACAGTGCCCTGGAGCACCCACTTCCATGTCTTCCTACTCACATATGAGCTCAGTTCTTGTTTCTTGTAAAAATTAGGGAACTTATCGTTCTTCAGTGTTTGGAGGTTGACACCAACCTTGCTATTTCAGACCAGAACTTTGCCAATGAATCAGTGAGAGGCTCAGCCAGTCAGATCCTACTGCTAAGGCCTGTGTGCAGCCTTGCAGGTCAAATATTTCATCATCAAATAAAGAACCTCAAGCACTCCAAATTAAGTCCACGTAGAGTTACGTCGTGCGTTCTCACCAGCAGCCTTTATCCTTCTCAAATAGATGTTTTAACGAATGTATGACACTACAACGCATACTATTACAACGCATGCTTTTACAACGCATTTTTTACAACGCAAGTACCTTTACAACACATACCATTACAACGCAAAAAAATAATAGTAATGAAAAAGTACCATTACAACAAAAACAAGTATAACGCATACCATTACATGCATATACAATGATTACTCTGCCTCTTCCAACACGTGTTTCGTCTATGCTGCAAGTTAGGCAGAAGACTTCATCAGGGCTGCAAACAATCAACATACATATGTTTTTAAAGTAGTCCCTACACATCAAGGGATTAGAGAACAACATGAGACCCAAGCACAGATCTTCTAATGCACCATTATGGTGGCACTGGCACTTCCACTAAGATAAGGACCTCAGCATAGCACCATTTTAGAATTATAAGCAGAGGCCAAAGTGGGAGGAATCCAGCGTCAGACTGGCAGAGCGGGCAATTGACCATTCCCCGAGGGGCCTGAAGCAAAGTCCAACTGGTGGGCCAGTTTTTTCAACTGTAGATAAAATCATAAGATCACAACTTTGCCTGGGCCTAGCTTGGCCACAGGTACTTTGACCCTAATGGCTAATGCAGCCTTAGAGAGAAGTTTGGCGCTCATTATAACTAAGCACAGAGAATGGCCGGCTTATTGTCATGCGCAGAAGGACAATGGGCTAGACTGAGCTGGCACAGCATGGGTGGGTTTCTTTCCATCCTGAGTCTCTGAGTATGACAGTGAGGCCACTGGGAGTGGCTGTGCTCTTTCTGAGTATCACAACTAGCACTAATGTTACCTGGGGGTGGGTTGAAAGGGGGCTGTTCAGGGAGACACATAACCAGTGGTGGCTATCTAAGAAGTTCTGCTTTTACAGCAGACAGAGAAACCACAGGTGCCCACACTCACCTTGTCATCTTAAAACTGGGAGGGGACTCCTGTTCACCATTTAATGGAAAAAGAATAGCACAAACAACCAAAATGAGCAAAAGGAGATTTTGTTGACAACACAGAACATTTTTTTGTTGTAAATGTCACAGTGAAAAACATGCATTTTGGGACAAAATTGCAAAGGGAAGTGAGAATAGACATAGCAAGAGACTAAAAAAATTGAGAAGTGAGACATCAGAGTGGAAAAGAATGACAAAAATATGGGAAAAGGAAAGGAAATCAAAGGGGAGAGGAAAGGAAAGGTACAGGAGGGAGGATACGAATGCTAGCAATACAGACAGACGATGAAAGACAAAGGATATTTCAAGGGGCAGAGGGAATTGAGAGAGGCTGACAGGAGTGAGCAAAACAGGAAAAAGAGGGAAGGTTTGCAAGACTGAGAAATGAAATAAACCTTAAAGGAGAAATACAAAATGACAGGAGGAATAAGAGTGAAAAATATAAAAATGACTGAAGAAAGAGCCCACAGGAGAGACAGGAGATGGAGAGAGGGGGATATTTGTAGACAGAGAGAAAGATAGGAAAGAGACAAGGGAAATGAGAGTGACTGTGTGAAGGACGTAGGTGGCATGAGAGACACCAAGGAGAGGTTAAAGATGTAGGCTATGAGAGAAAAAACAAAGAATTAGAGAGAGGGGCAAAAAAAGTGGTAGCAAGAATGGTAGAGGTGTACACAGCAAGTACGTAGAGGGTATAGCGACAGAGAGAAAGAACGGCAGCGGGGGAGATAGCGAAATAAAAGTTCAATAAATCAGTCAGGGGTTTATAAAGCATGAGTACTCGCCCGTGAGGATCTGAAGTTGCTGGGGAGTGAGCAGGGGGGGGCGTCGGGGGGGGGGGGGTTGCTGCTGGTCCTTCTGGGTGGAGGATCATTCAAAGAGCCAGGAATCTGCGACGCGGATTGCCTGAGGTGGTGGGTCAGGGTGTTCCAGGTCTTGGCGTAGAGGTAGGAGAAGGAACTTTCTCCAATTCTGGTCTTGTGGATTCTGGGAACCGAGTCTAGGGTACGATGGGCGGAACTGAGTTGTCTTGCGGGTACGTAGAAAGCGAGGCGGTGATTCAGATATATTACTCCTATGTCGTGGAGAACTTTGTAGGCATGGTTGGCGTGATAGATGGACAGACAGAAATACAAAGAGCTAAAGAATGAGACAGATAGTTGCACCTGGTGACAGTGGAGGTGAAATGAGGGAATCGGGCTGTAGGTGTGTTTCTGTGCGAGAGGGCAACGTAGCAGATAATATCTAGGAGAAGAGGTTGCATTTTCAATTAATTCCTGCATCTTTTCCAGATTCAAAGCATTTCTCAAACCCACAATACAAAAGACTTCAAGTACCAAGCTGTATGCCCTCCCCAAAGACATTGCTTGCAGAGATGCTCCAGAGTGACAGCAACATGTGGACGTCTTGTACAACTCTTATGTGAACCACCGTGGATTTCTGATGCAACTTCCCTGTGAGTTTGGCAAACACCTAAGTGTGGGTGGCAGAGGCACCGATCTGAAGGTGACCAAGAAAGACAGTGGTTGAAGGGTGAGCAAGAACTACAGGGGCTGAAAGTGAAGGGAGGAGGAACTTCAGTGACCTGAGGATTATCGGGGTTCGCTGGTGCCTAATGTGAACAGGAGCTTCGGTGATGTGTATCCTGAGGAGGAGCCTCTGAGAGACCGGAGTCAGTGGCGTAGGAAGGGGGGTGCAGTGGGTGCGGGCCATCCCGGTTGTCATCCCTGAGGGGGGGGTGACAAAATGGCAAAAATATGTGTACCTATCTTTTTTTACTTATTTTATTAATTTCAATGTGGGCGAGGGGTGACAAGAAATTTTCTGCACCGGGTACCACCTGACCTTTCTATGCCACTGACCGGAGTTGACCAAGAGCCGCAGGGAAACAAAAGTGAGGAGGAACCTTGCATACCTGAAGGATACCAGGAGCTCGAGGGAACTTATTAGAGGCCTGTGGACAAGCTGGAGCATCAGGCACTTGAAAGTGAGACATTTTTCAAGGAAATGAAGGTAAACCAGAGCCTCAGGAGTCCAAACTAATCAATGCCAATAAAACTCCTGCTCACCTCATTGTCCTCTGTGGGAACTGTGAGAGAACTGGAGCTTCAGGCCTGTAGGGGGCGAGCAGAACAGAACGCCTGGTGATTACCGAAGGGTAAACATAGGACTCAGAGGGATGTATGTCGTTACTACGCATGCTTTTACAATGCATGCCTTTACCACGCAACTTTAACAACGCAAGTCGTTACAACGACTTGCGTTGGGGGCGCTGGATAGTGAATAGTTTAATTTACTATTCCAACTCCAGTCCCCGTGGATAGTAGGGAAGGTTTTGGATAGTAAGTTAAACTATTCCCTATCCTACAGCGCCCCCCAGCGCAAGTCGTTGTAACGACTTGCGTTGTAAAAGTTGCGTGGTAAAGGTAGTGCGTGATAAAAGTTGCGTTGTAAACGCTGTTTACCGACTCGGGGCATCTCAGGGGAACATGGTTCTCAGTAACCTGAGAATGAGCAGAGGATTCTGGGTAAGAGTGAACAAGAGCTACAGGGCTCAAGGATGAACATGGAAATCAGGTGAAATGAATTCCAAAAGCATCTGATGGGGAGCAGGAGCCCTTCGTGACCTCAGTGAAGCAAAAGCATTAGGGGACTGAGGATGCAAATTAGCTTAAAGGTCCTGTTGGTGAGGGTGGAACTTCAGTACTAACTGATGGCGTGCAAGTCTCTCCAGGGACATCTTAAGAATTTTGGGGGCCCTGGGCCAAACATATTTTGTGGGCCCTGATCAGAATAGCTCTAAATTTATGATCCAATTCCAGCTTTTTCATAACCTCATCGGCCATGTCACTGGCGCCGCAGAGGCACCCTCGTCCAAATTATAAATGTGTTTCCTTCGAATATTCAGGGACAGAGATCTGTCTTTTCAATATTGTAATATAGCAGCAGCTCACTAATATTATTGGAAAAAACTCTGCGACCCACTGCCATTTCTAAAATGTGAAGTCCTGTTTTTATCTAAAAGTTACTTTTTTTTTATAGATATTGCATGGGGCTGAAAAACATAAACACAACATTTCGGCACAAAATGTCTGTAGCAAACTCCCACACAGTATCTATATTCAAAATAAATGAAATGAAAATGGAACTTCAAACAATCTGTGTTTAAAAATACATCAAGGTCATCAGGGCAGGACTGTGTGGATAATAGAGCCAGATCTATTAGGAGCCCACCTGAAAGGCTGGGGCCCTGGGTCAGAGCCCTCTTTAACCCCTTGCGCGCTCGTGACTGAACGAATCCGTCATGAGCCACGGTGGGGCTGTGCTGGTGACAGAATGGTTCCGTCACGGCCCGGCCGCCGCGCCTGCGCGGCGTGTTCTATTGAGCGGGCAGGGCCGTGATGGAACCATTCCGTCACAAGCACAGCGCCACCGCGGCTCGTGACGGAGTGGATCCGTCACGAGGATGGCGGCGCCGCGCGGCCCGCCCTGCCCCCTAGCTCCGCGGCGGTGGCCAAGGGGTTAAAATGCCTCTGAGTCTCTCAAGGCCTTAGGATGAGAAGGGCTCCTGTTTCCTTCAGGGTGAACAGAAGCAGCCAGACACAGAGGATGTGCATGGTTCTCTGACTCATGGTCTGATGTCATAATGACATTTAGGGATCTTTGAGGGTGGGGGCGTAGTGGTGGAGGACAGACTAAAGGACCATTGGGTGACTAACACATTTAGGGACCCTAGATGGAGAAATGTGTACGACTGAAGATCAGTTGAGGACACCTGTGGGTGTGTTTTGCACTGGAATATTGTTGTGTCTAGTCTTGGCCAATGCTACTACCCATAAGAGCTTGGAATGCTTAATTTATGAGACATTTCTCCTAAAATTACTCCCCTGATGCTAAGCAATTTCATGAAAGGTCGTCGTCAACTAACGTGGGCCACTTTTTCTTTGGGTCATCAATATAACAGGGGATACCCAATAAACCATGTGGCATCTGGTTATAAACATTAAAGAATGAAAAGTGATGCCTATGGTGTAGTTATCAGTATTTGTTGCAGGACATATACTATTAATTATCTTTCCTTGATGAAATTAATCTAATAAGATTTAAATCAATCTTGGGTTATATTTTACACTCATTCATCTAAGTGCAATCCAACAAATTCAATAAATCAAGAAAAAACAAGAAAAAAAAGTCAAAGGTTGGTTTGCATATTTAGTTTAGTTAACCATATCTTTTTCAAAGAAAATTAATGCTCTTTTCTTTTTCTCCTTTTTAACATATATATTTATATATCTATCTATCTATATATATATATATATATATATATATATATATATATATATACACACATTCAATATATATATCTACACCTATCTACAATATACATACAAATTTACAAGGTGCATACAAATGAAAATAGTGAATCAAAATAATCAAAGAAATCTATTGAACCTTTTAAATGGTTCTTTTGCCCACTTTTTCTTTGGGGGGCCAGGACCTAATTTTGTTTCCAATCCAACTCTGGGGGGATCTACAGGGTTTCAATTTTACCAAAACACTTCCCATATTTTTTGTTTAAAATTACAACCCTTTCTTTCAGTTAATGCTGAGTTGCTTATTCCTAAAAATACCTTTTGAAAGCACTGTATATATTTAAAACGGATCACTGAAAGAATATCGACTGAAAGAATATCGACCATCAAAAATATCGTAGAGAAAATATCGACAGTCAAAATATCGAGTTTCTATCTACAAACAGGTAAGTACAAAAATATCGAGTTAAAAATATCGTTTACAAAAATATAGTTGTAAAAAATATCGTATTTACTAAAAACAGTGTTAAATTAAATTAATATTAATAATTAATTACTAAAATATACTTAAAATTACTTAAATTAACTTATAATAATTAAATAATTAATGAAAGTTAAATAAATATTTTTTTATTTCATATTTATTAAACATATATATATATAGTAATAAAATATAATAAAATAATACCCAAAAACTGAAAACTGACCCTGAACCCTAAAAATACCCCTTTACCCAAAAACTGAAAACTGACCCTGAACCCTAAAAATACCCCTTTACCCAAAAACTGAAAACTGACCCTGAACCCTAAAAATACCCCTTTACCCAAAAACTGAAAACTGACCCTGAACCCTAAAAATACCCCTTTACCCAAAAACCCAAAACTGACCCTGAACCCTAAAAATACCCCTTTACCCAAAAACCCAAAACTAACCCTGAACCCTAAAAATACCCCTTTACCCAAAAACCCAAAACTGACCCTGAACCCTAAAAATAAAAACGATATTACTTCACTTACCTTAAAAACGATATTACTTCACTTACCTTAAAAACGATATTTTGGCTGTCGATATTCTGTCCTGTCGATATTTTCTCCAAACGATATTTTGGAGTCGATATTATGTCCAAACGATATTTTGGAGTCGATATTATGTCTGTGTACCATTTAAAACACACAATTTTTGCACATTTTGCAGCAGCCTGTCTTATTAACTGTTGTCACCTATCATACACTGTGCATAACACCTTTTGTTAAACTGCAACAGTCTCTCTACTAGTTTGTGTAACACATTTATACACTAATTTTTCACATAACTACTGTGCTTCCTGTCACAGTCTGGGACCTCTCAGCCCTATAAATAAACATGCAATTAATCCCCAATGCACCAACATGGGTTCAAATCAGTGACCCTCTTGTTGCACAGCTAGAGCGCTGAAGTGTTTGCATTAACCAATCGAGCTTTCATACCAGAACAATACATTTCCCAGACACTAGTTTCACTTGCATGAATTTTTCACCCAAGAGATGTGCATTACATTGTATGTAGATGAAAGGCCAAAAAACAATAACATAATATTTTGATCTTTTGTAGCTACTTCTTTGACCCTGTTGCCACAATTATTAACTCCACCCCATTGCACTGAGGATCAAAATTCCTGTACTTATCTATGCACTTCCTCGTTAATTACATGTATTGTTCGGTTTATTAAAAAGTATCAGAAAACCTATTTTGGGGGGTTCCGCCAACCCTCTGTGTTACTCACAGTAGCTCTGAATTAATCACTGAAAACAGTTTCACTGCTGTAGTAGTTCAGTCAATCTCACTCTTTGAGGACAGCATCGCTCATAAAAGGCAGATTTCAAGAGAAAGGTCACAAAAAAAGCCCCTTTGGACAATTACGTACTTTCCACAGTATTTATACACACATTACCTCTCAACCGTGGACTTGCTATGGCCACCTGGGACCTCATTTATGAAAAGTGACGCATCGCTGCATGAAAACAGCGATGCGTCACTTTTCACTGCGCCCTCCTTTCAACACCAGTGATGCGTCATATTTACAGTAGGACGCATCATTGCGCAAGGAGTTACAGATACGTCAGTATTTCTGACGTATCTGTATGGCGCGAAAGTGACGCTTTGCTGGAGCGTATCACAAAAGTGACGCAACTACAGCAATGTATCCTTTCACATGGTGCGAGCCCCATGTGAAAGGGCCTGCGTCAGTCTTACGCCTGCTGTGAGGCAGGCATAAGAAATTGACGCATTTGTGTCCTAGAAGTGGCGCAGTGAAATCTTATAGATCTCACTGCGTCACTATTACGAGGCTTTTTGCGGGGTAATGCCCCCCCTTGCATACATTATACCTGGCGCAGGTATAATGTGGCGCAGGGGTTTACAAAGTGACGCATCTACCTAGATGCGTCACTTTGTAAATATGGCGCAACAGGCGCAACAAGGCGCATTTTTTACGCCATTGGTGCGTCACAAAAAGAGACGCACCAGCGGCGTAAAAGTGACGCACGGCCTGATAAATGAGGCCCAGTGACTTTAACTCATAAAAACACAGCGGGCAGATTTACAAGCCCCTTGCGCCACTTTTGTGTCACTTTTCCCATGTTAAAAATGACGCAAAAGTGGCGCAAGGGGCTTGTAAATCTGCCCCTGCATCTCTTACTGAGCCATTCTCTCTCACCGAGGCAGTCTGTTTCATAGATTTGCCTATTTCTAAGGCAGCTTTTAATTTGGACCCGCTCCCAGTTAAACCCTCCCATCCTGAATCTATTAATGTAGTTTCACTCGCATGAGGCAGCCACTCTCTCATTGAAGGACGTCTAAAATATTGACAGCAGCCTGGTCTCTCGCTCTGCGAGACAGCCTCACCCCGGCGGCCCTACAAACTCGCTCACTGGAGCACTCTGAATGCACTTCTGATCACCACTTTTCAAAGGTAGAGATTCGTGGTGTCGGCTCGCCCTCTGCTGGTTCCTACTGGTATTGAAGTGATAGTTGTCTCCCTATAGTTTCACATCGCACTGAGCTCCCAGGCCCTGATTGAGTAAGGATAGCTCAGGGGGTCACTGCACGTTCTGCAGAAATGTGTGTGTTGGCTCGAGGTCACTCACGTGCCCAGGCTCCGTCTGATCATTCCGCTGACGTCACAATGTGCAAAGAACCCCGAGCCCTGCCCCTCCCTTGTAGCTCGAGGCCCCACGAGACAGCACCTGGAGTGACTGGCAGCGCCTCCTTCCGGGGGGCGCGCGACGATGGGCCTGGGGCGCCTCGTGCTGAGGCGAAGTCGGCGGTCTGTGGTCCGCATGTTCGCCAAGGTGAGCCTCACCGGAAGAGGGGAGACGAGGTCAGGCCAAGGGCAGTGCTCCCCTTCGTCAAATGGACCCTCTCTGAGATGACAGACAGGGACATCTTAAGGATTTTGGGGGCCCCTGTTGGGAACAGTTTTAAATTCATGATTTCAATTTCAGCTCTTTCATGCGGACTTTAGCCAGATCACTAACAGGCACACTCGTCCAAATTCTAAATAGGTTCACAGCAAATATTCTGGGATAGTGATGTGTGTGTAACATAACAATAGCACACTAATATTGCTGAAAATAATATCTGTGATACCCTCCCATTTCTTATATGTAAGGTCTTATTTTGATATAAAAGAACGTGTTTTTTTGTATGGCGGTTGCATGAAACATAAACACAAAATTTCTCTGGCAAAAGTTCTGTAATAGAGTATCACGGGGCAGATTTCCAAGCCCCTTGCGCCTCTTTTACGCCGCCTTTGCATCACTTTTGTGACGCAGCGGCAGCGCAAAAGATGCCCCATGCTGCGGGATATTTACAATGTGACGCATCTGGGATATGCGTCACTTTGTAAAGCCCTGCGCCAGAAGTAGGCGTTCCTGCGCAGGGGAGGTGTTCCGACGCAGGAATGCCTTACAAAAGTGGCTGAGTGAAATCTATAAGATTTCACTCAGTCACTTTTGAGCCCATGCTGCGTCAAAACCCTGCTTGAAGCAGGCGTAAGGATTGACGCAGCATTGTAATGATAGGGCACCCCCGAGTCTTGCTGGAGCTGTGTCACGCTTGCAACGCAACTCCGGCAATGCACCGCCTTTACAGCACAGATGCTTCACGCATCTGTGCCGTTTTTGCACCATGGTGCTCCACATTGTAAATGCGGCGCAACCATGGTGGCAGAGCCGTGGTGCACAATAACTGGCGCATCCCGGCTGATATGCAGGGATGCGCCAGTTATTGTAAATCTGCCCCCACATATCTATCACAATAAAAATAAATTAAAGAAAAATGGTATTTAGAAATAATCTGTTAAAGAATTAGTAACTGTCATCAGGGCAGGACTCCATGCAGAACAGAGCTAGCTCTATTAGGGGGCCCTCTGGAAGGCTGGGGCCCGGGGCCAGAGCCCAGTTTGCCCATGCCTTAAAATGTCTCTGATGACAGAAGATGGGGTCTGAGCCCAACAGGTTAGGTGATCAGCACCCGCAGCCCGGGCGGGGCCTATGGTGGTCCATGATAGTTGCAGTCTGTCTGAGATGTGCGCAGCCCCCAGTCCCGACACTAACAACAGCTACAGCCCTTGATTAGGCACACTCTGATCATGGCAGCTGCGGTTGCTGTCCAGGTCTGGGGTTGTCACTGCAGTTACAGTCAGAGGTGGGCGAGCCACTGAAAGCTCGAGCCGGGCCCGAGACTGAAGCCTGGCTCTGGCTCCGCTCGAGGTTCTGTTGGAACCTCGAGCCCATAACGAGCCTAGCTTTCGTGTGGCTTCTGCCTGCCGTCTTCCCCTCACCCAGCATGTGCTGCAGACTTTGGAACTAGGAAACCTGGGGCTATGGGGCACATGCATCAAGGTAAATTGCATTCGCAAACACTGCGAATAGCAAAATTCGTCCGTTTGCGAATGCAATTTCCGTTTTTGGGATGCATCATGTTTTTTTATTTTTTCGCAATTTAAGGAATCGCAATTATGTTGCGATTTCTTAAATTGCGAGTGCATTTAAGAAATCGCAATTTGAGATTTCTTAAATGCAATGCATCACACTTTAGAAAATGCGAATTCGCAAATAGGGAGAGGTAAATTACCATGAAGTTCACCTTCATGGTAATTTGCGAAAACTTTGAAAAATGCTCAAAAGTGCATTTTCAAAGTTTCATTTTACACATACACATGCCCTTGGGGCATGTGTGTGTGAAAAATGTTCTTAAAGTTAAATTTCAGGGGTGCAGGGGGGGTCCTTTGGACCCCCCCTGCACCCATGAAATAGCATTCTCATTTTGTGATTCCTTAATTGCGAATCGCAAAATGAGAATGGCTTCCCATTCATTCCTATGGGCCTCTAGGCCCATAGAAATCAATGGGAAGGGATTCCTTAATTGCGATTCGCAAATTGGGAATCGCAATTAAGAAAATGTAAAAAATCGCAAACAAATTGCGATTTCTTGATGCATAGCCGTTTGCGATTTCTTAATTGCGATTCCTTCATTTTCGCAATTAAGAAATCGCAAACGGCAACAATGATGCACGTGGCTGTAGATGTATGAAGGCAATTTTGCGATCGCAAATGCCGAAATTCAACGAATTTTGGCATTTGTGATCGCATAATTGCTAAGTGGCATGTATGTAAGCAAAACAGCCTCGCAAAATCGTACATTTGCGATTCCCTATTTTGCGATTGCATTTAAGGAAACGCAAATTGCGATCCCTTAAATGCAATGTATGAGGCCCAGAAAAAGTGCAATTTTACCTTAAGGAATCGCAAATTACCTCCAACTTCAAGTTGGTGGTAATTTGCGATTTCTTAGAAAAATTCACTTTTTAGCATTTTTCAAGGTGCCATGTGGCACACATACATGCCCTTAGGGCTTGTATGTGTGCCACATGGGCACTCATGCACATTTCAGGGGTGCAACAGGGTGTCCTTTTGACACCCTGGCACCCTTGAAATTGCATTCCCAATTTACGATTCTCTAATCGAGAATCGCAAATTGAGAATGCCTTACCATTCATGCCTATGGGCCTCTAGGCCCATAGGAATGAATGGGGAGGTATTCCTTAATTGCAAATTTCAATTTGCGATTCGCAATTAAGGAATATGTAGGATTCGCAAAATTATTTGCAAATCCTACATACATAGCACTTTGCAATTCTCCAATAGCGATTCCCTAAAAATCGCTGTTTGAGAATCGCAAAATGTTACTTTCATACATATGGCCCTAGGTTCCAGGCACCTCAAAAGCCTGTGATTCTGGACATTTCACTAACTCGCCCTGGGCCTGTAACCCATGAATGTGACCCTGTTTAATGTGATTGGTGCTCATGTATAAAGCTCAAATGGGGTGGAGTTCATGCTATATCATAACTGCAAGAAATGCACAGAGGTAACAACGAAGCCTTAACATAGGAAAAGACAAATAGATACCAATTTCCTGGCTAATCTGTTCTAAGTGTAACCAGAAAACCTGGATAAATTGTAGCTTCACTGCTTAAATTATGTGATCTTAGGCAAATATTTTATTTCACCAAAACGTTTTTCTTCGTTATGGGCTAGAGAAATGCAGGTAAGTAGCTCAACAGAATTTATTTCTCCTCAGTCGCCATACATCTTTGAATTCTGTAACTTTCCTCGCAACCCCCAACCGCCCCATCAACCGTTATCATTCCAACTTCCAAGCCACCCGCAAAGCTCCTTGCGTGCACAAACACAGGGTGGAGGAAGGTATGGGGAAGAAAAAGAGCACAAGGGTGGACACATCAACCTGCACATAAATAACATCCACTATTTAAGAGGGATGCGGTAGGGGTAATACATCTTTTCCATCCTCATAGAGAAATTCAACTCAACCAATTATCCTTAAACTTGACAGGCATTCCCACGTTGCATGGGAAGATAAAGAGCACTTGCCTGAGTCATAAACAACAGCCTTGGGGAAGCTACCTGTACTGTCAAAAGGTTGTGACATATTGTGAGAGGCTGGCTTAGTATATGGTGATCACCTATTTAAGTGTAGCACCCTGCACTAATCCAGACAGTTGTATGATGTTACAACGCGATCTTTTAGATCGCGGTACATCACAACGCATCTTTTACAACGCTGTAGGGTGCAGGACTTAGGAATAGTAAGATTTACTATTCCAACTCCAGCCTACGTACAGTAGGGAAGGTGTTGGAATAGTAAATCTACTATTCCTTAGTCTAGAGCGCCCTCCAGCGCAAGTCGTGGTAACGACTTGCGGTGTAAAAGATGCGTGGTAATGGCAGCACGGTGTTTTGACCACGTTGTCATGGATGTTCCCCATCCAAACAACCCATTATGGTGATTTTAGTGGTCTTAGACATCCCTTGAAAGCTCTCTAAGTGGTAGCTGTGGAGAGCAGCCTTCCGGCTTAGTCCAGAAGGATTGTAAAGCAGCTTGTTTTACCAGAACATAATCTTATTGATATAGATTAAGTGAAAAAGAACCACACAGTATTTATCATAAAGTACTCACTAACACATACCAATATCTCCTACCAGGAGATATACATAATGCACACAATACTTTGTAAAGAAATCAGGTAAGTAGCGCAATATACACAGTGGTCACCCAGGGGGGACCAAACCATGTACTAAAATGGTGGGTTGCGAACCATGACCCAAGTCAAGACTATACCCAGAAGACGTAGAAAGGCTGGGGACCCAAGGAACCACTCAAGGTAAGTAACCAGGTACCCCACGGAGGCTGTGTGCAGAGTGGGAACACAACCGCGTGCTCAGTTCAAGTCAATGGGTAAGACGCGGTTGCAGTTTTAAGGAAGATGGACCCTTCCCAGCTGACCCTGAAGAAACACTGTGGGAGACAGAAGATTGGAGAGCCACCTCACCCGTGGATCCCATATGAACCAGGATACCTACACCAGGGAAGCCGGGTGCATAGGCGCGATTTGGCATTGGAAACCGCTGTCGAAGTCAGTGGAGGACTTCAGGAAGATGCCGCTGGTGAAGAAGATGAAAGTGTCCGGTGGAACCCAGAGGTGGATTCAAGATGAGAGGTACCTGCAAGCAGGGGGGACAGAGTCTATGCAACTCGGAAGTGACCAAGAGGCACAGAAGACGAATGCCCACAGATGTCGGGTGTTGCAAGAGAGATGACCATGACCTTGGAGCTGCAGCTGTGTGGACCCGGCGACGCTGTGGAAGACCAGGAGCTGCTTATGAGCTGTCCCACATCGGATGTCTAGAGTTAAGGGGTTGGTGTCCGTCAAGAGCACCAACAACCCTTGGCAACTACAAACAACGTGGCACATGAAAAAGGTGCCGAATTAGGACCAGCAAGGCCCAAGGGACTCACCAAGTACAGGTGAGTCGGAGCAGGCCCCAAGCAAACAGGGGAGCACACTGGGATTAAAAAAGTCCCTTGAGAGGACCTGAAGATCTCTGGAGACAAGAGTCACCCAGCCTTCGCAATGGTCAGCTAACACAGTGCACAGGGACTTGGTTCCAACAGTATTGATGAGGGATACTGGCCTCAGACTAGGTCTGAAGGCAGTGCAGACCTTGAGGGAGTTGTAGAAATGTCACCTGTGTTGGATTTCTTGGATGTCCACAGGCCCTGTGAAGGACATGTATGGAGCACAGACACAGATGATGCAGCGGACTTGAAGGACGATGAGACTCGGAGCAGACAGAGTCTTCCTGGTTGCAGTCTTGGTTTTCAAAAGCGAAGTTCGCTGCAGTCCGTCCGACTCGGTCAGCATGACGCAGTCAGAGTGTCCAGATGGCTGAAGATGATGCAGAGTTGAATCTGAACCGAATCCCACTACAAATCTACCCACAGGTAAGCCCTTAAGTACCCTAAGGAAAGGGTTGAGCTAATTCAGGGGTCCCTCCCAGAGGAGAGGCTGGACAGTGGGAAGGATACTGCATGGTCCTTTGTCCAGTTTTGCTCCAGAGTGGGAGCCAACGGCTCCCTGAACTGGTTTGAACTGGAGGATGCAAGGTGGGCACCCAGTGTGCCTTAAAAGCAGTCTCAGTTTTGCTGGCCAGTGCCCCCACCCAGCCCCAATACACTAAACCCTGTCTGGGAGGTGCTCACACCTCCCTGTGACAGGATATCCATTGCTCCAGCTTGGCTCAGAAGCAGGAGGGCAGAATCATGTCTCTGGTCGGCAGCAGCCCTAGCTTGCTGTCCTGCTCTGGAAGACTGGTACCAAGAGCACTGAGGGCCTCCCGAAGGAGATTTACAGTCCATGGAATCATTCCTTCCACACCGGCTATGGCGTGGGGATATGATTCCAACATGTTTGATACCAAACATGACAGTGTTTGTTACAGCCAGTTTAGAGGTAGCCATCGCTTAATGACGCATGACCACTCTATATATCATAAAGGCTGATGCGCTTACAACCTGGGAGAATGGACTCCAAAAGTTGTAGGGGTGTCCCGCTCATGCAGGGGCACCCTCACACTTTGAACCACTTACACTGCTTTTAGGATTGAAAGGCCTGCCTTAGGGGTGACATAGGTTTTAAGTGCAGTGACCTCAGATATACAGAAACCTATATCTTTTGTAAGTGGTGTTAGCACCAGCTTACAAAGGCTGCAATGGCAGGTCTGTAGTCAGTGTTTGCATGGTCTCCCATGGGTAGTACAATACATGCTTCAGCCTATGGGAAAGCCCTGGTGTACTAGGTCCTGGGTACCTCAGTACCATATACTAGGGACTTATAAGGATACACAAGTAGCCAATCTGGGATGTACCTAAGTACTCACCATAACCAATTTAGGGGAGAAAGCACAGAGACTGGTGTCCTGATTAGCAAGATCTCAGTCAGACTAGTCAGAAAGAGCATACCACCAGGCAAAAAAATGGGGATAACCACGAAAGCAGATCCTACTTTCCTACACATATCATATGGCGTCAATGGTCTAATAACAGAAGAAGTAACAGACTTCCCTGAATTATTTCTTCAAGGAGCCCAGATGGTAACACTTGATGTAACAGGAGAATAAGATTACTCTGACATGACCTTAACAGCTCGTGATTTATTCCACCAACAACCGAGACTAAGCATTATAGCTGTACCAGTGGTTTTAACTAATTTCACAGGATCAACAAACTTGTTCCCACTGAATTTACCAGGCAGATGCCTAATCCTGACCATATCTCCAATATTTATCTTACTCGTTCAGGTTGACTTCATTTGGTCGTAATGGTTTTTCATCTTGGCTTGACACTTCACAGCCCTATCCTAAATTGTCTCCCTATTTTTACTCTGACTAGAAATATCTACAGAATCATACTCTTCTCTTTTTTGACCCATTGTGGTTGCAGTGCAGTAAAGGCTAGCTTAGTCTTAGGTGGAGATACTTTGTCAGACCCCCTTTTACTCAGAATACTTACAAGGGGTTTATGAACTGTACTTATTAAAAATGATCTGCCCCATAAAAAACGTTGAAATTTGGCTATAGCCCACACACATGCTAGTAATTCTTGTTCTATTACTGAGTATTTTCCTTCTGAACTTTAACTTGAACAAAGCGAAAGCTATGGGATGTTCTCCATTGTTTGCAGGTTGACTCAGAACAGCCCCAAGTCCCACCTGACCATCATAGACAGTTGCAATAGACAGGAAAGATTCATCCAAATAGTCCCAAAATGCTTTTTGCAGTTCTTATTTTAAAGCACTGATACTCTCAGTAAATTCATCATTCCACTCAAAATCAAATTATTCTTGACCAAACACGTACTCGTTCCACCTTCTCTGTGTAGTTTCTAATAAACTTTGAATAGAATTCACAAAAGTCTACAAAGTATAATAGTTCTTCTTTGTTCCTTGGTTTTAGGGGATTGGACAATTGCGAAACCAGGCTTGGTTTTTGTGCAACACCATTGGTGCTGAAAACATGGCCTAAGCACTCCACTTGGTCTTTGCAAAATGAAAATTGTTCCTTCTTCAAGGATAATCCACTTTGCAAAAATGCACGTGGCTATTAACATTTAACAGGTCTAGTTGCCTTTCTTGATTTTCCAAACGCACCAGTACATTGTCCTGTAAAGCCTGGACATCCCCCAGAACAGATTGTTCATTAATTTTTGAAGCACAGCTGGTGCAGATGTAAACCTAGCAGCATAAGGCAAAGCCTATATGCCCCATTCGGTGTGACAAAGAATGTAAGCTCACATAAGTTGTCTTGTGCAAAACAGCTTGGTGGTATGCAGCTGTAAAGTCCTGTGTTGGAAGCACTTTTGCTTTACCGAAGGTTGCCACCATTTTGTATAAATGTGGTAAAAGTTGGTTCTCCACCACAGTTTGCTTGTTAAGTTGTCTCAAGTCAATGCACATTCTAATGTCACCATCTTTTTTCTATGCCATGACTACGGGTGACAGCCACGTGTTCGCTGAAATAGGTTAATCAATCAATCAATCAATCAATCAGTACTTGTATAGCATAGCTTATTACCAGGGAGGGTATCCAGGTGCTGGGTTCCATAATAAAGGCCCGAAATAGGTTTGATAATATATTGCTGAAATAGGTTAGCTAATACCTTCCTTTAGTCATTTCTCCAATATAGTCTTTACCTCTTTTGATGCAGAAAGAGGAACGTTATGTCCTTTCTGTTTGATGGACATCGTATTTTCTTTTTGCTGAATTTAATGTTGGGAACCTTTCAGTCGACCCATCTTTACTGAAAAAATGGTTTCATACTCTTGCAGGTTCAAGTCCTGGTTAATTTCGGAAATGCTGAAAACATAAGGGGCTTTGCATGGATTAATAATCATTCATAAACTCTGCTGATCATACCATCTCAAAATATTTATGCCCCTGTTGACCACATACACCTTTGCTTCAGCAGACCTTCCTTCAATTGACAAGTGAGCCTTGAATACACCTTCCATGGGATTTTTGTGACCTCCATAAGTTCAGGAGTGATTTGACAGGGTTGTAATATACTTTTGATTGGTACATTTTTGAATTCTTGCTTGGATATAATTGTGAGCTGTCGAGCCCGTGTCTACAAAAATGATTACGCCATGTTGAATAATTTGATCCATATACACATCTGCCAACGCCACAGACCAGGAGGTGAAATTACTAAGAGAAATACGCCGCCGAATTAGATATCTAGAAATAGATCTGATGAATAATACTATGAGTTAATGCCCCACAAAGAACACAGAAGTACCATCGGATTTCACCACGAGAGCCAAATATGGCACCCAAAGTCTTACCAGTCCAAAACCTCACCCTGATGAAGACCTTCATTTGAAACTTTATGGTTGGTCCCATTCACAGAAGGTCGAAACGCGTTGGCATCTTACCAAGAGAGGTTTAGAGCAACCTAATTAAAATAAACTGCTCCACAATAGGTGCACATGAGCTGAATAGTTGACGCTCCAAATTGGAGTTTGTTACTATTTCTCTGACCTCTCCAGGACCTGTACAATGAATGTAATTGGGGCTGAATGAAATAAAGTCCCAATCACACTGTAATATAGTAGGACTGATTTATGTTGGAATTGATTAGTTTGTACAGCACTTTCACAATCAGGACAATTGTGTTTTGTATGTATTAATGTTTCATGGTATCAGGCCATATTAATGTTGGTGATGTAAATAGCGACCATGCTTATTGAATTTAAATCTAAAGTATTTCACATATTTTTTCCAAAATAAAGGGTTTGTATGTCCCAAAGTGATATGTGATGGTTACCTCTTTTGTGTTCAATGAAATATAACAAATGACTCCATAAATAAATGGTAGCCCAAGGTTAATTGAAAAAAACATTGTGGCAAAATAGCAAATTGATTGATGGTGTCAGAGGTATTTTTGTGTATATTGATGATTATTTTGATTCCAACCTCTGTATTACCTGAGCAGAATCACTCCCCCTTTTTAGAATTATTGTGTTGAATAATTTGTACAGTGCACTTTGGTTGATCACCTAGGTTGCATTTGTTGAGAATAGCTACCAATAAAACACGATCTTCCAAGCTCTCCTCTATTTCAGAATTATCATCGTAATGTTTTACGGTTAGAACTTTTTTATTTAATGGCCACCTGTATGATATACTTTAGCAAAACACACAAGATGATGGACGGAATTTTGCACAATGGCAAAACATTCACCCCCAGTCACAGATCTGGGTTTAATCCATCATTATTTTGCTCACCAAGCCACTCCAGTTCAGACATGGCCATATGCAAATCAGTCTTGACCCTGTGCCTCATGGGAACAGTGCAGCCCGAACTGCCAAGCCATGTCTTCCCTGGATAGGAATCAAGCATCCTAGGACCGGTTTCTGGCTATCAGCCGTCTTCAGCCAGGATAGCTTGACTCCAGTGGCTTAGTGAGCACGGGACCCACGTCTGGGCATACCCTTACCACATAGGGTGAACAGCAAAACACACAAGATGATGGAAGGAATGTTGCACAATGGCAAAACATTCACCCCCAGTCACAGATCTGGGTTTAATCCATCATTATTTTGCTCACCACGCCACCCTAGTTCAGACATGGCCATATGCAAATCAGTCTTGACCCTGTGCCTCATGGGAACACTCGAGCCCGAACTGCCAAGCCATGGCTTCCCTGGATAGGAATCAAGCATCCTAGGACTGGTTTCCGGCTATCAGCCGTCTTCAGCCAGGATAGCTTGACTCCAGCGGCTTAGTGAGAACGTGACCCACGTCTGGGCATACCCTTCCCACATAGGGTGAACAGCAAAACACACAAGATGATGGATGGAATGTTGCACAATGGCAAAACATTCACCCCCAGTCACAGATCTGGGTTTAATCCATCATTATTTTGCTCAACAAGCCACCCCAGTTCAGACATGGCTATATGCAAATCAGTCTTGACCCTGTGCCTCATGGGAACAGTCCAGCCCGAACTGCCAAGCCATGTCTTCCCTGGATAGGAATCAAGCATCCTAGGACCGGTTTCTGGCTATCAGCCGTCTTTAGCCAGGATAGCTTGACTCCAGTGGCTTAGTGAGCACGGGATTATCTTTTTTGCCATATTTATGGCACTCCTTACCAATTGCATGGCAGTTTTTGTAAGATGCCGCATGGTTGCTTGATCCACAGTGAAAACATTTTCCCCATTTGGATTCATCCAGTCTACTATTGCCTTTGGCATTTTCACATTTCATTGGTTGTTAGTGCGCATAAAATGTACTTCGTTGTAACGTTGTTCGGGCTTTTGAAGCATTTTCAGCCCCTTGGCAGTATGTTTGTTGCTTATAATGGCACTAATAGATTTGTCAAGGATGGGATTTTTGTAGTGTGCTTGACCATCTGTTCACGAATCATCTCATCTGGGTTTGAAAAGGCACATGTTGATACGAGCATTCGTAATGTTGCCACATATTTTCCTATAGATTTACCAGAAGGCCGGTACCTATAATACAAATTGTGTGTCTCCACGGTGATACTAACACTGGTGTAAAGTTACTGCCCAATATATAAATATCCCAGTCTTTCTTATCATCAGGATTCTCAGCAGGAGCTGTTTTATCAAATACCCGCTTGCCCTCAGCATCCAAACTGTTGTACAATATGACTTGCTTTCACTCTGGACCGAACTAGGGGGCATATTATCAAGAAAGGGTGTTATATTATCGCTGCTTTTATCGGCAGGAAACTGCCGATAAAGCGGCAATAATGGGCTTGATAATATGCTCTATGAATTCCAATCGAAGCCAATGTTAGATCTAACATTGGCTTCGATTGGATTTCATGGAGCATATTATCAAGCCCATTATCGCCTCTTTATCGGCAGTTTCCTGCCGATAAAAGCGGCGATAATGTAACGCCCTTACTTGATAATATGCCCCTGGGTTCAATTGATGGCCACTAGATGCATATCAAAACTTTTGATCCATTGACTACAGAGTTTCTTGAGCGGTCCTGGAAGCTCAAGGAAGTTAGCTGGTATAACTACTGCATTCATGACAGCAGCCATGACATGCAATGAGAAAAACAAAAAAGTTCCAAATGGTGAAAAATAGTGGCCCAAAGAATTATAATGTAATTACACGATAGGAGCAAGTTTTATAATACACAGTCCGACTACAATTACATTTCCTAAACAGAGCTGAGGAAAAGAATATTATACTAGTTCAAACTAGCAGGTAGCGAACTTCCATTAAACATGTGGGGGCTTATTTACAAGCCTCTTGCGCCACTTTTGCGTCATTTTCCCCATGTTAAAAATGACACAAAAGTGGCGCAAGGGGCTTGTAAATCTGCCCCATAGAGTGAAGCAGTAACTGGGAACTCCAATAGTGTGGATGTAGCAGTGTATCCTAAATCCCCTTCAGGCTTGACGAAAACGTCAAGGCATCATCAGAGAGAGGGCGCGATTAGTTGAGCAGATGGAAGGACAATACTGGAGCACCGTCGATGACGGTGAAGAGGCTGCACTTCCTCAGAGTGAGTACGTAGGGGTGAGAAACTCCTTAATGACTCTGTCGGATTACCAATACCAGGGGCGACTCTAGGCTCATGGGGGCCCTGGGGAGGGATGGTAGGTAGGGGGCCCCGGAAGGGGGGGTCCGGGCGGGGCGGAGCATGGAGGCCAGTGAAGAGGGGGGGGGGGGTCTGGGTGTTTGGAAGTGGAACAGAGCCGGAGGCCGCCAAATCCTTGCCAGGGGCCGCCACGCAAATATGTATCCATTCTCAGAGGATTATTATATTAAGGATATATATTGGCGTGGTAGCCCCTGGGGTTTGGTGGCCCTGTGCAGGTGCACAGCTTGCACATGCCTAAGGCCGCCCCTGCCAATACCTGTTGACGCCCCTGTACAAGGACTGCAATGGAGGACTGACGGCAACAACCCAGCCTGAATGAGCAGGTAAATATAATCTGGAAAATCCAGTTCCTTGTCACCAATAATCACTGTCTGTAATGACTACCACAGGCCTACAGGTAAGGAGCTCAACAAAATGTATTGCTCCTCAATTGCCACACATTTCCGAACGTCTTACCTCCCCTCGCCCCTGTCTAATCCAGGGACATTTTAAGGATTTTGGGGGCCCTGGGCCAAACGCATTTCGGGAGCACCTGTTTGGAACAGCTTTGAATATATGATCCAGTTTCAGCTCTTTCACACCCTCTTTGGCCAGGTCACTGACAGTGCACAGACACACTCCTAATTCTAAATCTGTTTACATCTAATATTCAAGGATAGTGGCGTGTGATTTCAATATTGTAAAACAGCAGCTGCTCACTAATATTAGTGCAAATAATCTCTGTGACCCTCTCCCATTTCTCATATTTGAGGTCGTGTTTTGATCTAAAAGAAACTTTTTTTATAGATGTTGCATGAAACATAAACACATTTCTCTGCAAAAATGTCTGTAATAGACTCTCACACTTCACCCACATTAAAAATAAGTAAAGAAAAACATATTTACTCTCTGCATAGTTTGTCTATTAGGGGTCCCCCTGGAAGGCTGGACCAAAAACCCCTTTACCCATGCCTTGGAACGGATCACTGAAATAATATCGAGGGACAGAATATCGACCAACAAAAATATCGTTGACAAAATATCGAGAGACAAAATATCGAGTTTCTATCTACAAACAGGTAAGTACAAAAATATCGAGTTAAAAATATCGTTTACAAAAATATAGTTGTAAAAAATATCGACTTTAATAAAAAAAATGTTTAATTACATTAATATAACAAATTAATTACTAAAATATACTTAACAATACTTAAAATAACTTTTAATAATTAAATAATTAATGAAAGTAAAAAAATAAATTTTTTTTAATCATATTTCTTAAAACATATATATATATAGTAACAAAATTGAATTAAATAATAGCCAATATTATTAACGTACAAATACAAAAGAGTAAAAATTACTATTCCCACTCCAGTGGGTGCAACAGTAGGGAAAGCGTTGGATAGCGTAGGGGTTAAAATTACTATTCCCGGGGGCGTGGCTTCGAGGGCGACGATGGTGGACGTGGCTTGTTAGAGCTCCCACCGGCCCGCTACAGATCCGTAATTTATCCTGGCCCCCGAATTCCTATCCCGACCCACACCAGCAGCGGAGGCAGAGACGGGTGAGGGGTATCCTCCGGTGAAGGTTCTGGAGCGCCCGGAGCATTGCTGACGGAGATAGCGGCGGAGACACCCCGGGGCCTACCCACGGCATGTGAAGCCGGGGCCTCGATTTTGGTGGTGTCCGGCCGGGAACTCCCGGTGTCGGCAGACAGTGGCTGCGGCGGGACCCGCGGCCTGGGGCTTGACTCTGCAGCGGGCCTGACTGAGGGAGAGTGGCCGTGCCCCACGACTGGGGAGTGAGTCCGGGCTGCCCCGATCCTGGAGGCGGACCGCAGCCGGCGTGTAGGCCCAGAGGCCGGGGCCTCAATTTTGACGGCGCCGGTGGAGAGGCGCGAGGGAGGCCTGAACCAAGCGGCAGCGAGACGGCCAGTGCTGATCCTGCCTGCTCCCTGGCCCATAGACTGTCGCGCTTGCCTGCTTTCTGGCCGGTTGGAGCCCCCTTCCCCCGGATAGCCCTGGAGGTGCTGCCTGACGTCAGGCAGAGGCGGCGAAGTGGGCAATCGGCCCTTTGGGAGTTGCGACCCTGACTGGGCAGTGACCTGGCCTGGAATGCCTTGTGTGTGTCCCCCCCTGGAGGCAGACTGGTGGTTGGCTGGTCCGTGATCGTGTGCCTCCCTTCCCTGCCACTGGCAACGCAGACTACCTAGCTGTGAGGACCGGTGCCTGCCCTGAGAACCGGGGTCACAGAAGGGAGCCCCACCATGACCAGAGGGGGGGGGCGGGCCCGCCAAACAGGGCCCCATTGACAAGTTTACCGGACCGAGTGGGGGCCAGGGGGCGTCCGGTGGCCAGGGCTTGGGCCCGGACAATGCGGCGCTCATGGCGGCGATCACCCAATCTAGGGACATGCTTGATGCCAAGATTGGGGCGGTTGGGGCAGACGTGACCTTATTGCGCCAAGATCTGCGCAACGCCGTTGAGCGAATTACTGAGACGGAATCCAGGATTTCGGTGGTGGAAGACGATGTTGGGACCCTGAAGCGGAAAATGGCGGCGATGGAAAACATTCAACGGGGCCTTGCGCTCCGTGTCGAGGATGCTGAAGGGCGGGCGCGCAGGAATAACCTACGCTTTGTGGGCTTTCCGGAGGGGTGTGAGAAGGGTAACATGGAACAGTTCCTAATCCAGTGGTTGGAGAGTTGGCTCCCTCCGGAGGCCCTGTCCCACTGTTTCGTAATCGAACGCGCCCATAGGGCCCTGACGCAGAAACCGCCGGCGGGAGAGAGGCCCAGACCCGTGATTGCTAAACTCCTGAATTTTCACGACAAGGACACTATTTTGCGGGAAGCGAGGGCCAAGGAATCACTTCACTTCGAAAATCAGAAGATTATGATCTTCCCGGATTACACCAGACCAGCCGCTGTTGTTTTTTGGGAGTTCGAGGGTCGAGGCGGGGGATTGCACGTGATTTTTGATACTTTGCTTCTGAAGGTGCTGTGTGCCTGGGTGTGGAGCCAGGGTCTTGCCACGATTGCTACCTTAGACGATGGCTGATACGTCGATTCGAGGACTCCCTCAGGAGTCCATGCGTGTGATAACTTGGAATGTCAGGGGGATGCTTGACAAAATCAAACGGGGGGCAATTCTGAGATGGGGGAAGAGGGAGGTGGCTGATGTATTACTGTTGCAGGAAACGCACATGCTGGGGACGAAGGTGCTTAGCCTGCAGAGGTTTGGTTACCAACAGGTCTATCATGCGGGGTTTTCCAGGGGGTCCAGGGGAGTTGCTGTGTTGGTGCATCGCAGATTGGCCTATGTACATGAGAAACAATGGATAGACCCGCAGGGTCGATATGTTTTCGTCAAGGGGATGGTGGGTGCTGAACCTGTAGTTTTTGGGAGTGTCTATGCCCCTCCGCCTTTGCAGTGGTCCTTATCCGAGAAATTGTTTGCAGTGTGGACGGAGATCCCTGAGTCCTTGGCGGTGTTGGGGGGCGATTGGAATGAGGTGATGGACATGTGTGTGGATCGTCGGCGAGCGCAAGGGGCTTCGACTGCTGCTGCTCCTACCCGGTTGAATGCGATGGTGGAGGGAATGGGCTGGGTTGATGTGTGGCGGCATATGCATCCCAAGGCCCGTGAGTACACATACGTGTCGGCGGTCCATGGTTCCTTTTCGCGCCTGGACTACGTTTTTGTGCCCCGGGCGTCCCTGGATAGGGTACGGGAAGCTGGGATCCTGCCTAGAGGGCTATCTGACCATTCTCCGGTGGCTGTCAGGATTGACCTGCTTACGAAGCGTCAGCCGTTCCGGTGGAGGATGTCTTCGTGGCACCTTCAGCGGGCCGGCTACGTCCAACACATGCGGAGTGCGATTGCACATTACTGGCAGGAGAATCTAGTGGACGATATAGATGCAGTGGTAGTCTGGGAGGCCATGAAGCCCACGATTAGGGGGATAGATATTGCATGGTGTGCGGCGGCCCGTCGGGAGCGTAGAGAGGCCATCACTGCGGCAGCTGCACGGGTGGACACTCTTGACGAACAATGCCGGGGTGGGGGTGATGATGTGGCGTTGCGGTTGCTCCTGCAGGCGCAACAGTCATATGCGTCTGTGCTGATTGATGAGGCCAGGCAAGCATGGCTGGCCACGCGCAGTAGAGTCTATCAGTGGGGGGACAAGTCTTGTACCATGCTTCATAGGTTGTGCCAACGTACTATCCAGCCGCACTCGCTTCCGGGTCTCACAAATGGGGATGGAGTGGCGATCATGGACCCGGAGGCGCTGGCGGCGAACTTTGCCCACTATTATAAGGACCTATACGCCCCGCGGGACTGTCTATCGGCGGAAGCGATAGATAAATTCATTGGGGACTTGCCACCGATGGCGGTTTCTGATGCGACCAAAGCAGCGCTGGACCTTCCCCTGACGGCGGAAGAATTGGGAGAAGCGTTAGGACAGCTCAACACGGGGAAGGCACCGGGGCCAAGTGGCTTCCCGAGCGAATTCTATAAACGATTCCAACTCCAATTGGGGCCCCATTACCTCCGTGCACTGGAGGCGGCTCGGTCGCAGGGTAGACTGCCAGCTGATTGGCGACACGCCGAGGTTGTGGTCTTCCAAAAGCCCGGCAGGCCCCCGGACAGACAGGACTCTTATCGCCCGATATCCTTGCTGAATATCGAGGCTAAACTGCTGGCTAAGGCCTTGGCGAACCGCCTTCTCCCGTATGTGACCGACTTGGTCCATCCGGACCAGGCTGGCTTCATGCCACATAGGGCGACGCGGCACAATATCAGGCGGGCGCAGGCGGCAATAGATGCTGTTGGTGACACGGGGGAGAGTGCAGCTCTCCTCCTAGCGGATATTGACAGAGCATTCGACTCAGTTAGCTGGACATACCTGTTCGCTCTATGTATGAAATAACAATCCCAGGCATATAATAAAGCAACAACCAATAGATAGAACAAACAAACTAGTGCAGTTTCAAAAACATATACATTTTTAATTTGATAAAAAAAGGATTAAATGTAAAACAGTACATTGATCATTTTTGATAAAAAGATCTAGAATGATACATTTGTATTCATAAAATGTTTTTTTAGTTAAAAGAGAGGAGGTTAGGTGGCATCCGGTCGACGCGTTTCGGCATACACTATGCCTTCATCGGGACTTTAACCATCCAATTTTCTGTAAAAGAGATCATAACGGTGATTTGCTTGTTACATCTTACATTTGTTATGATACAACTGGACTAGTTCAGATTTGTTGTAACATTCTATTGGTATAAGCCTTTGCTAAAAAACGAGATATATCGCCTTATATACGAATGTTTTCCACCTATGCACGTACAGATTTTCATACCCAAGCCTCATTCTGATATGTACCGGCAAACACAGGGTATAGTGCTCAGAGTTTAGACAAGAACATGTACATTTATACACTTTGTTCAGAAACACCATTATATTATATTTCATTTTCTTATTGATGCAAAAAGTCACAGTATCCAGATCTAAAACATTTAAATGGTGTTTATCGCCCAATTGATTAGACTGCTTATACATTTCAATGTAATTTGTGTTTCGCTTGGGACTTTCTCTGAGACATAGTTCCTTATCTTAAATATGTCAGGAGATATACAGAGAAGAAATTTAGAGAAATAAGATGAGACAGGTTAGAGATTAGAAAAAGTTCATATTCATTTCCGTTCAAGATCACTAGTCACGGAAAAACAAGTGGGGGGGGGAAAAATATCCTAATTATAATGCAACCATTCTCACAATTCTACTACACAAACGTTTCTTTCTTACCGAAAGTTGTACCGTAGTACAAGGCCAGTGCTGTTCTCTAAAGATTTAGACTGCAGGACGGCTGTATTTTAAACTGTATCCACAAATGAGGGGCAGGAAACTTCAGTTAAATATTCTAAAGGAATCAAACATAGAATTTTATGTGGATTAAATGTGGGTCAAAGAGCCCCTTTCTTTTTTTAAAAAAATTAAACTTAAACTCACTCCCCCAGTTACTTTTCTTTAAATTCTGCGTCGTTACATTTCAAGAATTGTACACGACTGCTCACCTTTTATTTATGATAGTTGTCACTCAAGATTTCCTTCGCCTAAGTTTCTTTTTGGGATGTAGGCCTATCACACTATCCTATTCGTTAAAAAAACAATCATAGCTTTAGTATGAACCCAACGTGATGCTTTTTTACTATAAGGCAAAAACATATTATTCTTACCCTTTGAGGTTTAATTTGTATCCTTCTACTTAGGTCTTTTTAACTCCTTTTAAGTGAAATTGCAGGGCCTCCGGTACGTAGAAACAGGTCCTAATAATATAACACACCAAACACAATCAGCCAGGGTCTCTTAGTGTTAAATTGATAAGTAACTCTGCGCCAACACTATATAATTATCGCTTACCAAAATATATTTAGGTAATGCTGAGACGTGGCGCAAATTCAATAGCGTGTGTCGGGTGCGCAGCTTGTTAAGGTACGAACATCCTGTGTTTTTGTGTGTTCTGTTTAAAAGCGGTATGGGCTCCTGATAAAGAAAAGAGAGAAGAGCCGCCTGTTAGTATCCCATTTCCAGAACTAACTTTTGCCGAATCGTTTTTTAAAGCGTTTCTCCTATCTAAATTCAAAGACAAATTGCCGAGTATAAAGACAGTTCTATTTAAGTATTCTCGTTATGCCGCTTACCTAATTTAAAGAAAGCCGCTAGATGCCACGTCGTGCGTTGTGCGTTGTTGCCGATTTGATTCAAAACCGAGACTACAGCCGAAGCATCATGGTGTTCCGCTGCAACGGGTTTAAAAGTGCACGTGGTTCCTAATAAAGGACGTGCAAGCTGTTAGTGTTACCCTGATTGAACCACAGGGCTACAATAAAGTACTTTCGAACGCTTGTTTGCGCAAGTTCTTACCTTAGGGATTGCACAGGACGCCAACAATTTTGGATACACCGTCAGAGCGTCTGGTCTTTCTACAGGAACAACTCCGATTTGAATTTCGGAGGTCCTTTTATAAGGGAAAGTATCATTGGTTGGACGAGGACCTGAGTTTCTTAAAGGGAAAGGCCCTCTTTGCAGAATTATTGAATTTAAAGGAATATTCACAGAATAGCATTTTGCCAGGGCAATTCCTGATTAAGACCATGACTAAAGGTCTTAAGGGAGAAAATCCAAAAGACTTCTCGTCTTTTTCTTATATTCTCTCCTCCTTTGGCATTCGATATTTGCACTTTTTCTAGGATACGCCACCGTATTTCGGATGGGGCATGTTTAAAATCTGAATAATGTTCAGCAAGTGGGGCAGCCAATTTCTTAGTTTTGATTGCCGACCTATGTTCGGTCAATCTGACTTTAATGGTTCTTGCAGTCTCGCCCACATATCCTAGATTACAGGGACACATAAGCAAATAAATAACATTGCTGGTGTTACATGTCCACAGTTCATTCGCTACAATGTTATATCCATTCAATTGGAAAGTCTGCCCTGGTATAATCCCGTCACACGACTTACAGGATCCACATCTTGAAGTACCATATATTGGATTGGCTCCCTGTATAGATTTCTGTACAAACGGGGTCTTTTCTGAGGTGCCCATGTATCTTGATCTAACTACAAAGTCCTTTAAATTCTTATTTCTCCGATGGGCATACATTGGTTTTTGGAGTTTAGGAGCAGATGGTTCCAGGTTTAATAAGTGCCAATTGGCATTGACTATTTGCCTGATCTTTGCATTTAGTGTTGAGTGTCGTGTGACACACACTAGTTTTGGTTCCTGGGTTTCCTTCTTTGAATTTAGGAGAGTATCCCGGTCATAGTAACGAGCCCTCTTATAGGCCTCACGTACTAGACGATGCGGATATCCTCTATCAAGGAATTTTTGCTTCATCTTAACTGACTGACTATCGTAGTCCTTGATGTTCGTACAGTTTCGTCTCACCCTAAGGAACTGGGAGAACGGAATGCCGTCCTTTTGGCTCCTAGGGTGATAACTTGAAAAATGGAGCAAGGTATTCCTCGATGTGGGCTTCGAGTATAAATCGACCTCCAAAATATTGTTTCTATTCCGGATGTATATGTCCAGGAATTCAACCTCAGAGGGGTGGACATGGGCAGTAAAGCGAAGATTTTCGTCCGCAAGGTTGACCCACTCTAGGAATTCCCCAAGAGTCTGTTCCCCACCGGTCCAGATAAAGAAGATATCATCAATGAACCTATACCAGTGGGAAACAGACTCATAAAAGGGTGCCATCTCATTGTGTATGTTGTAAGCCTCAAAAAGAGCCATGTATATATTCGCTATGGACGGAGCCATGGCTGCCCCCATGCTCACGCCCTTCGTCTGTTGGTACATGCGATCTCCAAACTGAAATACATTCTCCTGTAATACTATGGATAGGCATTCATAGATAAACTGTTTATTGCATGGTATCTGGTATAAGTCCACAAACCACATAGTGGCATCCAGAGCCCCTTTTTGTGGGATGTTACTGTATAACGCTTCGACGTCAAGCGTAACTAGGAGATCCCTATTGCCATTAAATTGGAGATTTTCCACTTTTGCAATCATTTCTCCAGTATCTTTAATGTAAGATGGAGACAATGGTATGTAGGGCCTCAATATGTTATCTATATACTTAGACAGGGCTTCAGTCGGGGTGCCAATAGTTGATACTATGGGTCGATATGGTGGATTGCTTTGGTCCTTGTGCATTTTTGGAAGGCCATAAATGCATGCTAATTTGCCTTGCGAATTGTTTAAAAATTCATATTCTTTTTTATTTATTATGTCCTCATCCAGTGCTCTCTTTGTTACCTGCTGAATTCGCCTGACCAGCTTATTTGTTGGATTATTCCTAACCTCTTTGTAGAACAGGGAATCATTTAACATCTTTAGCATGTTTTCCTCATATTTGTTGGAATCAATTAAAACGATTCCACCACCCTTATCACTGCTTTTTATTATTAGTGATTTGTTATTCTTCAGACTAAGTAAAGAGTCATGTTCCTCCTTAGAGATGTTATATTTTGATTTAGGGACATATCTCAAGGCCTGTTCTAGTTTTGTTAATACAACTTTTTCAAACATAGCCATCTCTGGACCAAGTTGGTCCAGTGATGGAGTAAAAGTTGAGGGCAAGGCTACAATATTGTTTGCAGTATTGTTGTTTTCTATTTCTGTCTTATCCATGAAGAATTTTTTTAATCTTATCTTCCTAAAAAAGGAATGTATGTCCTGATAGAGTTCGAATAAGTTTACATTTGCATGTGGGACAAATGTCAGACCTTTCGAGAGTAAGGATATATCAGAAGCTTCTAGGTTATGCTTTGAGAGATTGAAAATCGGTATCATATCCAGTGCCTCTGGTATTGCCTGCTGCGTGTTTCCAGATAGTGCTGGGGCTGTCCCTCCATCGGGTGCTGGTAAGTTTGATGTCCCCGGGATGACGGTTGAAAGCGTACTCTCTGCCGTCCCCGCTTCGCTCCTCGATACCCTAAAAAAGGCTGGCGTTGATTTCTACGGCCATTTTGGGGGTTATAATAACCATCTTCTTGATAATTCTGTTCATTCTCTGATTCAGGGTCCGAGGAGTCTGAGAAATTGTTCACTCTCTGTTGATTATAGCTCCCCTCTCCCTGCTGATTGTCAGATTTATAGAAGTTATCTCCTAGATAGGGATATGCTCTTTCTATGGTATAATATCTTTTATCCTTTGTGAATTTGTCTTCTTTTCTTTTAGTGAGATATTCTGCAAAGGATAAAATATCCTTATTTAGGGATTCTAGTTGTTTATCAGCATCCATCAGTACCGTGGAGGTTTTAATTTTATTCTCTAAATCTTCTATTTCTTTTTTAATATCTGAGGCTATCTCTTTAGAGGTTGAAATTATCAAAATCATTAAGTCCCTAGAACATCTGCTAGCTATCATACTCCACTTATGTAGGAACGATTTAACATCTACGAATAGTCCCGGAATATTCCTAACCCTTAATCCTAAAGGGATGATAGCAGCTTTTAGATAATTTAACATGAAGTCTCCATGAGCTTCAATCCTTATTAATTTCTTTTTTAGGTTTGACAATTTCAATAGATCACTATTACTTTGTGGCTTTGACATAAAGCTGGAAGTTGAACCAGTTGGTGCAGTATTGCCAACCAGAAAGGCAAAGTCCTCATCCGTAAAGCCAAATGTTTCCAATTGGGCCATTTCAAATTAACGGAAGATGTTAATAAAGATGGAAAAGAGGAAAGTATACACAGGAACAATAAAACAGAACACAGTTAAAAATGCATAGGTGTGTGAGGGCGATGAATCAATATATAAGTTCAAGAACAGTCCCACACGGATAACCGTGGGTAAAACTATGTAAACAAACAAGGACCCCCTGATACGGATAATTATCCTGGGACAGGGTAAGCAATATGTATGAAATAACAATCCCAGGCATATAATAAAGCAACAACCAATAGATAGAACAAACAAACTAGTGCAGTTTCAAAAACATATACATTTTTAATTTGATAAAAAAAGGATTAAATGTAAAACAGTACATTGATCATTTTTGATAAAAAGATCTAGAATGATACATTTGTATTCATAAAATGTTTTTTTAGTTAAAAGAGAGGAGGTTAGGTGGCATCCGGTCGACGCGTTTCGGCATACACTATGCCTTCATCGGGACTTTAACCATCCAATTTTCTGTAAAAGAGATCATAACGGTGATTTGCTTGTTACATCTTACATTTGTTATGATACAACTGGACTAGTTCAGATTTGTTGTAACATTCTATTGGTATAAGCCTTTGCTAAAAAACGAGATATATCGCCTTATATACGAATGTTTTCCACCTATGCACGTACAGATTTTCATACCCAAGCCTCATTCTGATATGTACCGGCAAACACAGGGTATAGTGCTCAGAGTTTAGACAAGAACATGTACATTTATACACTTTGTTCAGAAACACCATTATATTATATTTCATTTTCTTATTGATGCAAAAAGTCACAGTATCCAGATCTAAAACATTTAAATGGTGTTTATCGCCCAATTGATTAGACTGCTTATACATTTCAATGTAATTTGTGTTTCGCTTGGGACTTTCTCTGAGACATAGTTCCTTATCTTAAATATGTCAGGAGATATACAGAGAAGAAATTTAGAGAAATAAGATGAGACAGGTTAGAGATTAGAAAAAGTTCATATTCATTTCCGTTCAAGATCACTAGTCACGGAAAAACAAGTGGGGGGGGGAAAAATATCCTAATTATAATGCAACCATTCTCACAATTCTACTACACAAACGTTTCTTTCTTACCGAAAGTTGTACCGTAGTACAAGGCCAGTGCTGTTCTCTAAAGATTTAGACTGCAGGACGGCTGTATTTTAAACTGTATCCACAAATGAGGGGCAGGAAACTTCAGTTAAATATTCTAAAGGAATCAAACATAGAATTTTATGTGGATTAAATGTGGGTCAAAGAGCCCCTTTCTTTTTTTAAAAAAATTAAACTTAAACTCACTCCCCCAGTTACTTTTCTTTAAATTCTGCGTCGTTACATTTCAAGAATTGTACACGACTGCTCACCTTTTATTTATGATAGTTGTCACTCAAGATTTCCTTCGCCTAAGTTTCTTTTTGGGATGTAGGCCTATCACACTATCCTATTCGTTAAAAAAACAATCATAGCTTTAGTATGAACCCAACGTGATGCTTTTTTACTATAAGGCAAAAACATATTATTCTTACCCTTTGAGGTTTAATTTGTATCCTTCTACTTAGGTCTTTTTAACTCCTTTTAAGTGAAATTGCAGGGCCTCCGGTACGTAGAAACAGGTCCTAATAATATAACACACCAAACACAATCAGCCAGGGTCTCTTAGTGTTAAATTGATAAGTAACTCTGCGCCAACACTATATAATTATCGCTTACCAAAATATATTTAGGTAATGCTGAGACGTGGCGCAAATTCAATAGCGTGTGTCGGGTGCGCAGCTTGTTAAGGTACGAACATCCTGTGTTTTTGTGTGTTCTGTTTAAAAGCGGTATGGGCTCCTGATAAAGAAAAGAGAGAAGAGCCGCCTGTTAGTATCCCATTTCCAGAACTAACTTTTGCCGAATCGTTTTTTAAAGCGTTTCTCCTATCTAAATTCAAAGACAAATTGCCGAGTATAAAGACAGTTCTATTTAAGTATTCTCGTTATGCCGCTTACCTAATTTAAAGAAAGCCGCTAGATGCCACGTCGTGCGTTGTGCGTTGTTGCCGATTTGATTCAAAACCGAGACTACAGCCGAAGCATCATGGTGTTCCGCTGCAACGGGTTTAAAAGTGCACGTGGTTCCTAATAAAGGACGTGCAAGCTGTTAGTGTTACCCTGATTGAACCACAGGGCTACAATAAAGTACTTTCGAACGCTTGTTTGCGCAAGTTCTTACCTTAGGGATTGCACAGGACGCCAACAATTTTGGATACACCGTCAGAGCGTCTGGTCTTTCTACAGGAACAACTCCGATTTGAATTTCGGAGGTCCTTTTATAAGGGAAAGTATCATTGGTTGGACGAGGACCTGAGTTTCTTAAAGGGAAAGGCCCTCTTTGCAGAATTATTGAATTTAAAGGAATATTCACAGAATAGCATTTTGCCAGGGCAATTCCTGATTAAGACCATGACTAAAGGTCTTAAGGGAGAAAATCCAAAAGACTTCTCGTCTTTTTCTTATATTCTCTCCTCCTTTGGCATTCGATATTTGCACTTTTTCTAGGATACGCCACCGTATTTCGGATGGGGCATGTTTAAAATCTGAATAATGTTCAGCAAGTGGGGCAGCCAATTTCTTAGTTTTGATTGCCGACCTATGTTCGGTCAATCTGACTTTAATGGTTCTTGCAGTCTCGCCCACATATCCTAGATTACAGGGACACATAAGCAAATAAATAACATTGCTGGTGTTACATGTCCACAGTTCATTCGCTACAATGTTATATCCATTCAATTGGAAAGTCTGCCCTGGTATAATCCCGTCACACGACTTACAGGATCCACATCTTGAAGTACCATATATTGGATTGGCTCCCTGTATAGATTTCTGTACAAACGGGGTCTTTTCTGAGGTGCCCATGTATCTTGATCTAACTACAAAGTCCTTTAAATTCTTATTTCTCCGATGGGCATACATTGGTTTTTGGAGTTTAGGAGCAGATGGTTCCAGGTTTAATAAGTGCCAATTGGCATTGACTATTTGCCTGATCTTTGCATTTAGTGTTGAGTGTCGTGTGACACACACTAGTTTTGGTTCCTGGGTTTCCTTCTTTGAATTTAGGAGAGTATCCCGGTCATAGTAACGAGCCCTCTTATAGGCCTCACGTACTAGACGATGCGGATATCCTCTATCAAGGAATTTTTGCTTCATCTTAACTGACTGACTATCGTAGTCCTTGATGTTCGTACAGTTTCGTCTCACCCTAAGGAACTGGGAGAACGGAATGCCGTCCTTTTGGCTCCTAGGGTGATAACTTGAAAAATGGAGCAAGGTATTCCTCGATGTGGGCTTCGAGTATAAATCGACCTCCAAAATATTGTTTCTATTCCGGATGTATATGTCCAGGAATTCAACCTCAGAGGGGTGGACATGGGCAGTAAAGCGAAGATTTTCGTCCGCAAGGTTGACCCACTCTAGGAATTCCCCAAGAGTCTGTTCCCCACCGGTCCAGATAAAGAAGATATCATCAATGAACCTATACCAGTGGGAAACAGACTCATAAAAGGGTGCCATCTCATTGTGTATGTTGTAAGCCTCAAAAAGAGCCATGTATATATTCGCTATGGACGGAGCCATGGCTGCCCCCATGCTCACGCCCTTCGTCTGTTGGTACATGCGATCTCCAAACTGAAATACATTCTCCTGTAATACTATGGATAGGCATTCATAGATAAACTGTTTATTGCATGGTATCTGGTATAAGTCCACAAACCACATAGTGGCATCCAGAGCCCCTTTTTGTGGGATGTTACTGTATAACGCTTCGACGTCAAGCGTAACTAGGAGATCCCTATTGCCATTAAATTGGAGATTTTCCACTTTTGCAATCATTTCTCCAGTATCTTTAATGTAAGATGGAGACAATGGTATGTAGGGCCTCAATATGTTATCTATATACTTAGACAGGGCTTCAGTCGGGGTGCCAATAGTTGATACTATGGGTCGATATGGTGGATTGCTTTGGTCCTTGTGCATTTTTGGAAGGCCATAAATGCATGCTAATTTGCCTTGCGAATTGTTTAAAAATTCATATTCTTTTTTATTTATTATGTCCTCATCCAGTGCTCTCTTTGTTACCTGCTGAATTCGCCTGACCAGCTTATTTGTTGGATTATTCCTAACCTCTTTGTAGAACAGGGAATCATTTAACATCTTTAGCATGTTTTCCTCATATTTGTTGGAATCAATTAAAACGATTCCACCACCCTTATCACTGCTTTTTATTATTAGTGATTTGTTATTCTTCAGACTAAGTAAAGAGTCATGTTCCTCCTTAGAGATGTTATATTTTGATTTAGGGACATATCTCAAGGCCTGTTCTAGTTTTGTTAATACAACTTTTTCAAACATAGCCATCTCTGGACCAAGTTGGTCCAGTGATGGAGTAAAAGTTGAGGGCAAGGCTACAATATTGTTTGCAGTATTGTTGTTTTCTATTTCTGTCTTATCCATGAAGAATTTTTTTAATCTTATCTTCCTAAAAAAGGAATGTATGTCCTGATAGAGTTCGAATAAGTTTACATTTGCATGTGGGACAAATGTCAGACCTTTCGAGAGTAAGGATATATCAGAAGCTTCTAGGTTATGCTTTGAGAGATTGAAAATCGGTATCATATCCAGTGCCTCTGGTATTGCCTGCTGCGTGTTTCCAGATAGTGCTGGGGCTGTCCCTCCATCGGGTGCTGGTAAGTTTGATGTCCCCGGGATGACGGTTGAAAGCGTACTCTCTGCCGTCCCCGCTTCGCTCCTCGATACCCTAAAAAAGGCTGGCGTTGATTTCTACGGCCATTTTGGGGGTTATAATAACCATCTTCTTGATAATTCTGTTCATTCTCTGATTCAGGGTCCGAGGAGTCTGAGAAATTGTTCACTCTCTGTTGATTATAGCTCCCCTCTCCCTGCTGATTGTCAGATTTATAGAAGTTATCTCCTAGATAGGGATATGCTCTTTCTATGGTATAATATCTTTTATCCTTTGTGAATTTGTCTTCTTTTCTTTTAGTGAGATATTCTGCAAAGGATAAAATATCCTTATTTAGGGATTCTAGTTGTTTATCAGCATCCATCAGTACCGTGGAGGTTTTAATTTTATTCTCTAAATCTTCTATTTCTTTTTTAATATCTGAGGCTATCTCTTTAGAGGTTGAAATTATCAAAATCATTAAGTCCCTAGAACATCTGCTAGCTATCATACTCCACTTATGTAGGAACGATTTAACATCTACGAATAGTCCCGGAATATTCCTAACCCTTAATCCTAAAGGGATGATAGCAGCTTTTAGATAATTTAACATGAAGTCTCCATGAGCTTCAATCCTTATTAATTTCTTTTTTAGGTTTGACAATTTCAATAGATCACTATTACTTTGTGGCTTTGACATAAAGCTGGAAGTTGAACCAGTTGGTGCAGTATTGCCAACCAGAAAGGCAAAGTCCTCATCCGTAAAGCCAAATGTTTCCAATTGGGCCATTTCAAATTAACGGAAGATGTTAATAAAGATGGAAAAGAGGAAAGTATACACAGGAACAATAAAACAGAACACAGTTAAAAATGCATAGGTGTGTGAGGGCGATGAATCAATATATAAGTTCAAGAACAGTCCCACACGGATAACCGTGGGTAAAACTATGTAAACAAACAAGGACCCCCTGATACGGATAATTATCCTGGGACAGGGTAAGCAATATGTATGAAATAACAATCCCAGGCATATAATAAAGCAACAACCAATAGATAGAACAAACAAACTAGTGCAGTTTCAAAAACATATACATTTTTAATTTGATAAAAAAAGGATTAAATGTAAAACAGTACATTGATCATTTTTGATAAAAAGATCTAGAATGATACATTTGTATTCATAAAATGTTTTTTTAGTTAAAAGAGAGGAGGTTAGGTGGCATCCGGTCGACGCGTTTCGGCATACACTATGCCTTCATCGGGACTTTAACCATCCAATTTTCTGTAAAAGAGATCATAACGGTGATTTGCTTGTTACATCTTACATTTGTTATGATACAACTGGACTAGTTCAGATTTGTTGTAACATTCTATTGGTATAAGCCTTTGCTAAAAAACGAGATATATCGCCTTATATACGAATGTTTTCCACCTATGCACGTACAGATTTTCATACCCAAGCCTCATTCTGATATGTACCGGCAAACACAGGGTATAGTGCTCAGAGTTTAGACAAGAACATGTACATTTATACACTTTGTTCAGAAACACCATTATATTATATTTCATTTTCTTATTGATGCAAAAAGTCACAGTATCCAGATCTAAAACATTTAAATGGTGTTTATCGCCCAATTGATTAGACTGCTTATACATTTCAATGTAATTTGTGTTTCGCTTGGGACTTTCTCTGAGACATAGTTCCTTATCTTAAATATGTCAGGAGATATACAGAGAAGAAATTTAGAGAAATAAGATGAGACAGGTTAGAGATTAGAAAAAGTTCATATTCATTTCCGTTCAAGATCACTAGTCACGGAAAAACAAGTGGGGGGGGGAAAAATATCCTAATTATAATGCAACCATTCTCACAATTCTACTACACAAACGTTTCTTTCTTACCGAAAGTTGTACCGTAGTACAAGGCCAGTGCTGTTCTCTAAAGATTTAGACTGCAGGACGGCTGTATTTTAAACTGTATCCACAAATGAGGGGCAGGAAACTTCAGTTAAATATTCTAAAGGAATCAAACATAGAATTTTATGTGGATTAAATGTGGGTCAAAGAGCCCCTTTCTTTTTTTAAAAAAATTAAACTTAAACTCACTCCCCCAGTTACTTTTCTTTAAATTCTGCGTCGTTACATTTCAAGAATTGTACACGACTGCTCACCTTTTATTTATGATAGTTGTCACTCAAGATTTCCTTCGCCTAAGTTTCTTTTTGGGATGTAGGCCTATCACACTATCCTATTCGTTAAAAAAACAATCATAGCTTTAGTATGAACCCAACGTGATGCTTTTTTACTATAAGGCAAAAACATATTATTCTTACCCTTTGAGGTTTAATTTGTATCCTTCTACTTAGGTCTTTTTAACTCCTTTTAAGTGAAATTGCAGGGCCTCCGGTACGTAGAAACAGGTCCTAATAATATAACACACCAAACACAATCAGCCAGGGTCTCTTAGTGTTAAATTGATAAGTAACTCTGCGCCAACACTATATAATTATCGCTTACCAAAATATATTTAGGTAATGCTGAGACGTGGCGCAAATTCAATAGCGTGTGTCGGGTGCGCAGCTTGTTAAGGTACGAACATCCTGTGTTTTTGTGTGTTCTGTTTAAAAGCGGTATGGGCTCCTGATAAAGAAAAGAGAGAAGAGCCGCCTGTTAGTATCCCATTTCCAGAACTAACTTTTGCCGAATCGTTTTTTAAAGCGTTTCTCCTATCTAAATTCAAAGACAAATTGCCGAGTATAAAGACAGTTCTATTTAAGTATTCTCGTTATGCCGCTTACCTAATTTAAAGAAAGCCGCTAGATGCCACGTCGTGCGTTGTGCGTTGTTGCCGATTTGATTCAAAACCGAGACTACAGCCGAAGCATCATGGTGTTCCGCTGCAACGGGTTTAAAAGTGCACGTGGTTCCTAATAAAGGACGTGCAAGCTGAAACGCGTCGACCGGATGCCACCTAACCTCCTCTCTTTTAACTAAAAAAACATTTTATGAATACAAATGTATCATTCTAGATCTTTTTATCAAAAATGATCAATGTACTGTTTTACATTTAATCCTTTTTTTATCAA
>NC_136068.1:78660533-78840531 GCF_964261635.1 Lissotriton helveticus | reverse complement strand
ACTTATGAACAGAGGCCATGCAAAGAATCTTAGATATTCAGGCACAGAAGTCAAGGAAAGTTTATGACTTTATGTTGTTAATGAGAACCTGAAGATACTGAATGGACAAACTTACTCATTATCTGAAAATATATTCTCTGTCTTTTTAAAATAATTGTGAAAAGCTTAGAATCTCACTTTAGGAAGCAGCCTTAGGGGCATATTTACAAGGGTATTACGCCACCTGAACTTCACTTTTTAAGACGTTCTGGTGACACAATGCCCAGCACCATATTTCCAAAGTGGCATAATCCCCTTTTTGTGGCTTAGCGCTGCTTTGTAAATATGGTACCCTTTCACACAGTTTTCTGCATGAACGGGGCGTGCAGTGGGTGTTGCTGTGGGTGCTCCACTGCAACACCCATTGCTTTTTGCCGCTGCCCCTGATTTACAAGAATCTGTAAATCAAAAGGAAGTGCCAAAAACTGACGCCATGCAATAGCAGACGTTAGATCGGGGAACGAGGGGAAATATGTATATTTCTCCTCGTCTTTGCTTTTTCTATGCGTGCTGCATTCTGCAGAACACATAGAAAGAGCAGAACACCTTCAATGATTGTTTATGTGCAGGAAGGCGTCCCTTCCTGCTCATAAACAATCATTAAATGAAGACGATTTGCTACCTCTGTGTGTGCAGAGTGCAGCACACATAGAAGTAACAAATCGCCATTATTGATTGTTTATGTGCAGGAAGGGACGCCTTCCTGCACATAAACGATCATTCCCTGAAACTCAGTCACCATTGCACTGTGGCGCAAGAGTGTCTGTGTTGGCGCTAAGCAGCTATTTTTAGCACCAGTGCTAGTAAAAACACAGGGGGAGCTAAATTGCTGTAAATACGGTGCATCCCTGCATTTTGGAAATGGCGGAGCGCAGCGGTGAGATATTTGCTGCAGTGCCGTGCTACCCCATTTCCTTGTAAATATGCCCCTTGATTTAAAGCAATTTTCCAATTCCAAACTGCACTTGAAATGCTCATGTTTAAAAACGAAAATTGGAGCATTTAATGTGACAAAGTTGTGTGAAAGTTATGATCGAACTTATGAACAGATTTCTGTATCCAAGAAAAGAAATTAATATAATTTAAGATCTATTGAAAAGATTGTACATCCAGTTATGGACATTAAACACTTATTTGGTCATAGAGAGCCGTCAACATATTAGGCAGATGCATCAACGTGGCCTTTTGATATTCCTAAATAGCGATTTTTAAGGAATCGCTATTTAGGAATAGCAAAAGCCTATGAATGTAGGAATCGCTATTAAAATAGCGATTCCTAAACATTCCTTAATTGCTACTCGCAAATTGCTAGTCATAATTAAGGAATGTTGTCCCATTCATTCCTATGGGCCTCCAGGCCCATAGGAATGAATTGGAGATTGCATGAGCAATTTGCGAGTACCAGTAGGTACTCACAAATTGCTCAGGCAATTTCAAGGGTGCAAGGGTGTCAACATGACACCCTGTTGCACCCCCTGAAATTGATCTCTGCACATATGTTGCACATGTGTGTGCGCAACATGAAACTTTGAAAAATGCACAAAAGTGCTTTTTTCAAAGTTTTAGCAAATTACCATGAAGTTCAACTTCATGGTAATTTGCTACTCCTATTAGCGAATTTGCTATTTTTTTGACTTTCATGCATTGCATTTAAGGAATCTCAATTTGGGATTCCTTAAATGCAATCGCAATTTAAGGAATCTCAATTTAGAGATTCCTTAAATTGAGATTTTTGCATATGGGAGGATGCATCCCAAATGCAAAAATACCGGTGGCAAAGGGGCAGATTCTGAGAATCTGCCCATTTGCGACCGGTATTTACTTTGATGCATATGCCTGAAAATCTCTTCCAGGGCTATGGTCTCACGTCTTTCCTACTTCGGCTTTTCGAATTGGGCACCCCTAACCTGTGTTCCCAGTACCTTGACACAGGAAGACGAAATGTGTGCTCCATATTCTTTTAAAATATTTTAGGGCTCTGGAGCAACACCACTGGAGAGCCTCCCTCCTGAACACCTTGTTTAGGTGAATCCATTCTCAGCAGTGACTCTCTCAGCTTCTGGCATCCAAAGAGACCTGGGAATTGCAGGATTCTAAAGGCTCTTATTTAATTTATGAGTTAATCAGAGTACCAGCAACCATCACTATATACATTAACCTTTGGACAATTAAAAAATCCAGGTTTGTTTCGGAAAATTGGGAATGAGAATGTACAATTCAAATAGAGTTTTAAACATCATATGCATTATTATTTGGGAAGTAATTCATTTTTCATTAGTACAGAGCCATGTGCAAATAATGTAAGCGATTCATTAACATGCCAAGCAATAACTCAGCATTAAACTTGTAACCCGTAAGTGGCTGGTGTATGTTAATAGCTTCACCTATGCCTGAAATGATCAGCAAAGCCGACACGTGTTTCGCCCCCTATTGGCTAATTGCACCGGGGCTTCCTCAAGGCTATTTCCACATATACAGCATATATTATTTCATTTCTGATTCCAATTTGACAGAGTCCAAAAGACAAGAGTAAGAATACTCAAGAAACAGGGTTCTTTTTTGAGCTGATAAATGCAGTACGGTCCCTGCTCGTAGCTATCAGGCTACGGGTTAGTATGTGGGTTAAATCCCGGGATTTAACCCACATGCTGTATATGTGGAAATAGCCTTGAGGAAGCCCCGGCGCAATTAGCCAATAGGGGGCCAAACACGTGTCGGCTGTCCATGTTTCACTATAAAATAATGAAGATGTCTCACTGCAATCTGAAGTAGTTCTGGCCTCTGTATGACGACTTTTAAGAACGGATATTAATCCAAACAAGTATCTACTGATCTCTCATGGAGTACACACTCTCCATCCTTCAAACCTATGCCTGAAATATCTACATTGAATATTACATTAGAAAAGGGTTCCACTTAGTGAGACTTATAGACATCATTGTTTTACAATGAACGGGGTAACATATATTTATCGCCTGCATCTCAGGGGCGAATGTCTGAGGTAGGCCTGGGTGGTAAATTTCGTTCGCGGAATTTGTGGAATTTGTGGAATTTCACGTTCCGTGGTGAACGCAAAATTGCCCAAAATTCTGCTTTCCGCGACTTTGCGAATTTTTTGCTTTTTTCGCATTTTGAAAATGCGTGTTCGCGAGATATTTCCCCCGAGCACGCAAACAGCAATTAAGAAAAGTAAAAAAGCATCGCAAACAAGTAATTCCGTTTTTGATAATATGCCCCTATGAGAGGCATGAATGCTTCTGGAAGCCACACTGCTTGTTTACAAGTAAGACATGAAGCTGAGCACAAGTGGTGTCGGCTATGGAGGAAAGAGCCAAAGATGTTAAAACAAACCTCCATTGCACAAAATGAATTCACTTGGCGCCAGAGGCAAAGGAAAATTGGGCAGACATTACACTGCATTTATCGCCTGCATCTCAGGGGAGAATGTCTGAGACCTGTTGCAGTTGCATCTAGCCACGAAATTGAAGGAATGCAGAGACAAACTAAAATGACACAAGTCCAGTGCTGTTTTACTTTGTCTCAGCATTCCTTTAATTTCGCGGACACTTTTGTAAAAATCGCAGCATTTTTACAAAAGTGCTGATTTTGCAGCAAATCCTGGAGGGTCTGATTTAAGAACCCAAACTATAGCACCCCCCCCCCCTCAAAATGGGTAATTGAAACTCGTTTATTGCTAAACACAGCTAGATTAGATTTTGCCACCTTGAATATCCGGGGAATGATAATTTAACTTCTCATGTTTGAGAGTCTTTCTCTCACAAGTGCAGAGGAAACCTTTAATCTAAAAATGGAAGAAAAGTCGCCTATTTGCCATAAAAAGTTACTCAAATATTTTCTCAAAGACTTTGAAAACTTTAATTCAAGATTCAGAGACGGAAGGGCTCACAACTCATCTGGGCATTGCAACATCAGGATTTGTCTTTTTTTCCTAAATACAATAAGACAAGTACCTAAAAATGTCACTGTAGTAATTAAAAACATGTTTTGCCGGCTGTTACTTTAGCAGTTTGACTGTTTCTAATAGTCTTATTACTGTGAACATGAATATATTCCCATCTGCTGGTGAAGCCGAGATAGAATTGGATGCTATGACGCGTTGCCATGGATTGAGTATCTCATTTAGGTCTATGCAGTAAGCTTCTGACAGGTTTTACAAGCATAGATAAAACCTATATTCAGCTTCTTGAAATGTACCAAGACGACAATGGCATAGATGCATCAAGCTATACACCGCTCGCAAAGGGGCAGATTCTCAGAATGTGCCCCTTTGCAACCGGTATTTTTGCATTTGGGATGCATCATCTCAAATGCAAAAATCGCAATTTAAGAAATCGCAAAATTGCGATTACTTAAATTGCTATTGCATTTAAGGAATCTCAAATTGAGCAAATTGCCATGAAGTTGAACTTCATGGTAATTTACAAAAACTTTGGAAAATGCACTAAAGTGCATTTTTCAAAGTTCCATTGTTAAAATCTAGATTGCGACGTAAACATTTTCGGCGCCATCTTGTCCCTTTTAGGCTCATATGTGCGCGTAAGTAGCAGCCATTTTGAATGCCATGGCCTCTCTGCCCACTGCCGATAGCTAGCGCGTCTCTCTCTCTGACCCCGCAAGCATCCCCCGCGCGCTGACAGCCCACGTTCTTACATGCTTGGGCCATAAACCACCCCTTCAGCGCGGCCCTGCCTCGGAGCCACATCCCGTACCCGGCTAACACCTCCCTCCGTCCCTTTGATGATCACACATCCTTTGATGAACCCCCTTCCTCTGTGCCCGATTGTCCAGCCCGATCCCAGGCCATCACCTAGCCCTGCGGATACAGTTTATTGCCCCTTACAGTAGGAAGCTGTCCCTCTTCAAAGAATCTATGACTGATCAAAGCCCCCACCCCATGAGATCCGATCAGCCGCACACATTCCGGGAACCGGCGGGATATCCAGCTGCGCGATAGTCATCACCTACTGTGACCGGGGTGGGGACTTCTACTGTAAATGTGTGGGAACAGGCTCAAAGTGAGGATTCCGAGGATGTCTTTCCGTACATCAAAGTATTGACAAGAATGTGTTTCATGTAATAAAGCAATAAACCTGTGTATAAGAGGCCAGGCCCCAAAGATGCGTTTAGAGCACCTCGAGAAGATACCCTGTTGTCTGATTTGACGTGTTCTGCTCCGTCGGAATAAACTCCTGTTTCCTGCCTTACTGTCTCCAGCGCCTGCCTCTTTATTTGGTAACCGTGAGTTGGGAGAGAGGCGGCTAACGCCGGGCAAACCTTGAAAAGGGGTAATCGACCTGATCTGCCTAACCCTTATTCTACACCATTTTACACACAAACATGCCCTTAGGGCATGTGTGTGTGCAAGATGTACCCATATGCAGATTTCAGGGGTGCAACAGGGTGTCCTTTTGACACCCTGGCACCCTTGAAATTGCAATCTCAATTTGCGATTCTCTAGTTGAGAAACGCAAATTGAGATTGTCTTCCCATTCATTCCTATGGGCCTATAGGCCCATAGGAATGAATGGGGAGGTATTCCTTAAATGCGACTCGCAATTTGCGAGTCGCAATTAAGGAATTTTAAGAAATCGCTATTTTTAAGCGAGTTCTTCATGCATAGCCTTTTGCTATTCCTTATTAGCGAATCCTTATTTTTCGCTAATAAGGAATCGCAAAATGGTTGCTTGATGAATCTATGGGTAAGTTCAATGTACTATTGGAACTGGGTTACAGAATCCACATCAATTTAATGTTAACTCTTGACCCGCTTCTTCAGCATCGCTTCACCAAAGCGAAATTCCTGCTGCAGCAGAATTTGAACCCGCTATCCAAAAATAAGAAGAAATGGATCCTGCAGAACCAGTTGAACCCTCCACCTTCACAGAAAGAGCTGAAAAGGTAAGTGATGTCTGTGCTGTGCAGCTGATCAGAGGTATACCAACGACTTCGGTAAGAGAGGGATTGGAAAGAAAATTGAAAGCGTCGCTGTAGGTGTCCTAGATTAATCCAGACTGACATGATGGACAAGTGAGTCTGCTCCAACATCAGGATCAGCGAAGGACTGATTGCGTCATCACTTCTCGCTCTTGACAACCGCTGTGGTCGAAGGACCTGTGAATCCAACAACTAATCTTGCACCGGGACTGATGGTGGCAAATGTTTCTATGGGCAGATGCTCAAGGAGAAGGAAATTTGCTGGAACTGAATGGGGACTGGTGTCGCGTCACCGCTTCTCGATGATAAATCTGTTGCTTTGCTTCAGCACTCCATTGCCTAAGCTCCAGAGACTTTGTGAAAGGCTTTTATGCCATCATTGTCAGTTGAAAAAGAGTATTCATTTTTTTGTACCTTACATTAATTTATTCACATACCTACGTATCATGTTTACATGCATACATTCATTTAGGCTTCCATGCAATACACCTGCATATGAGGCTTACCAGTGGTGGCCGCTATTTATCGGGGGTGGTGAGACAGGGGGAGGAGGAGGGAGCCAGGGGTGTAAATCGATCAAAAAGAAAACACTTACCTTTGGGCCGGCCACCCGGACGGCCGCCGCCTATGGGTCCGCTCAGTGCAACCGCCTTTTGCTCCTAGGAAGCAGGAACCAGGAAGCACTCAGGCTCCAGAATCCCCTAGCCAATCACAACGCCGCAAAAGCAGTGTTGTGATTGGCCTGAGTGCAGTTGTGGTCCAGCGCTCAGACGGAGAATGGGGGCTGGGCATGTTCTACACCCTGGCTGTAATGCAGCCTGGGTGCAGAATATGCAAAGTGCGCATGACTGTTATGGTCGGCCCGCGAGGGCTGGCCAAACAGTCATGCGCACTTTAGAGTGGGAAACCACTTCTCCTCCTGGCCCCTGCCTAGGCAGTTTAGCCCCGGCCACACACAGAAAAGGAAAACTAAAATGATCATAACGCTGTTTATTATCATTTTACTTTTCCTTTAACTACTTTCCGCAGAGCAGTGGGGCGACGCTCCTCCGAGCTGCCCCTGAGCTTACATACATACTCATACACATAGTTGCAATCTTATTTTCTAACATAAGGGGTGTGTCACTCTCAGTTACTTCATGACTTTGGTTCTTAAGGAGGTGTTGTGAACTCTATTTGAGTGAATCAACCATGCTAACATGTCAATATTTACTTTAGTGTGGAAACTAAAAGTAATTTAAGTTTCAGTTTGTACTTGTAAGTTCTTTGATTCAGAAGGCTTCGGCTACCTTCCATGGTGACTAAAGCCATGACAGTCTAGGACTGCAACCAAGGTTTTGGCTTCAGAACATGCGAAGAACAAAATGTTTTACAATGAAGAGCTTAATTCGATTATTGATGTGTTCTAGTTGTATTATTAGAACTTTGGAATGTTGGGAGCTCCATTGAAAACAATGGAGTGCTCCGGGCTTGTAATGGCTGGTATAAGCCTGGAGCTCCAACATTCCAATGTTTCTTTGTTCACAGCTCTGGCTGAGAACAAAGGCTTCAGGGAGCCTGAGGGGATTCCAATCCCATAAGGCTTTGTTTTTTTTTGTTAGAACATTCTGCCCTCTAGTGGCAGAATGTTCTAATAGCCTTATAGCCCTACGTAGCTGGGCTATACCGGCTATTAAAGTCTCTCTCCCTTGTTAAAGGCCCTCGCCTTCGGCTCTGGCCTTTAACGCTGGAGAGGGCCTTTAATAGCCGGTATAGCCCTCTACGGCGGGCTATAAGGCTATATTATGTCATTCACTTGCAGGGTTTAACTACAGCACAGTTCATCTGGTCAGGAGGTACAATAGGTCATTCCTTCTGGGTTGAACCGCCCTGTGACCGAAGATTGAACGCAGCAAGTCTCTGGCATGCTTAAATTTGATTTGTTGGGATTAAATAGTGGTAACATTCAGGCCATTATCAACTGTGTAGGTGTGCATGTGAGTCAGTGAGTGGACTTGAACTTCCTTAAAAGTTCCTGTTCATTGAACCTAGGGTAAGTGATCTGAAGGAACAATGGATGCTGAATGGGAGGCTGCTTTGAATGATTGAAAACAAAGACATGGATGCCTCTGGCACATCTTTTTAGATCATTTGAGGGAAGCATCTCGAGCCATGGACCTGCAAGAATGAAGGGCATTTTAAGAGATTGGTTAAGCCTCTTTCCTTAGACGTGAAAGATCTGGAAAGACAAATCTCAGACAGTCATGCCTGTACTTCTGCAATGTCCATGTTACGTGTAGGTTTGTGTGTATATTGGTCACTTAGGTGCTTGATAGCTTGAGTTGGTGATAATATAACTAATATCTGAATAAAAAATAGGCATTAGCCAGTTAGAATTAGCATTACAGGGCGTTGAGATAAAGCTAAAATAAAAATAAAAGGTTTTTGTTTTCAATTACAAATATTTAATCCTTATTTTGCCTTGTTTTAATCTGTTTAATAATGGGTATAATTTATTATAATGAGTTACAAGATGAGTTTACGAATTATATCTAGAACTCCAGTGAGACATGGATAATAAACATAACCATTTAAAAAATAAAATTGTTGTGTGGGCTTTTTTATAATACGTTGTCCAAAGGTTCTTCGCTTAATACCCTGTGAGTCTCTGACAGGTAAAATGTCTTCAGAAAATGTACATACTTGATATATAAATATATTACAGAATACACCTATCTGGTTTGATTTCCTAGTAGCGAGAATAGGCACCAATGACTTACCATTCTCCGGGTTTAGGAAAACTGGTTGTATGGCATTACAACGCGGGCTTTTACAACGTGTGCCATTGCAACGCTGTTTTTACAACGCAAGTCGTTACAATAAGCGCTGGATAGTGGAATAGTTTAATTTTCTATTCCAACTCCAGCCCACGTTACAGTAGGGAAGGTGTTGGAATAGAAAATTAAACTATTCCCTATCCAACAGCGCCCTAAAGCGCAAGTCGTTGTAACGACTTGCGTTGTAAAAGCAGCGTTGTAATAGCAGCGCGGGGTAATGCCCGCGTTGTTATGGCTGTTTACCAGGAAAACTTGCCGCTGTCTGCTTTTTCTGCCAAATGGATTATTTTAGGTCAGGAAAAGTCACAACATGGTTGTGATAGTACTATGTGTGTATGCCGTGATATCAATTGTGTGGACATGACTGATCATCCTGGAGTAGCCGAGGTACTAATCGCTACACAAAGCAATAGTGCAGATGGGGGTTCTGTGCAGTGAATTTTCCACAATTGACTACCTTCACCATTTGTGAATGTATACATAATGGGCCATATGTATCATGCAAATTCGCAATCGCAAAGGCCGAAATTCGCAGAATTTCGGCCTTTGCGAATGCGAATTTGCTAAATGGAATGTATGAAGCATAACTGGAGCAAAATAAGGAATCGCAAAATTTGCAATTCCTTATTTTGCAATTGCATTTAAGGAATCGCAAATTTTGCGATTCCTTAAATGCAATGTATGTAGCAAAAAAAATTAGCAAAATGCCCTTAAGGAATCGCAAATTAACACCAACTTTTAGTTGGTGGTAAGTTGCGAATTCCTTGAAAAATGCACATTTTTGCATTTTTCAAAGTGCCATGTGACGCACATACATGCCCTTAGGGCATATGTATGTGCACCACATGTGCACCCATGCATATTTCAGGGGTGCAACAGGGTGTCCTTTGGAAACTCCTGCACCCTTGAAATTATTCTCAATTTCCGATTAGCGAATTGCGAATCGCAAATTGAGAATAACTTCCCATTTATTCCTATGGCCCTCCTGGCAAATAGAAATGAATGGGAAAGTATTCCTTAATTGCGATTCACAATTTGCTAATCGCAATTAAGGAATTCTAAAAAATGCGATTTTGTACATACATACCCATTTGCGATTCTCAAATAGCGATTTCTTAAAAATCGCTATTTGAGAATCGCAAATGGGTATCTTGATACATATGGCCCAATATGTTTTCCGGTTCAAACATGAAAACTGACCCCTTCCAACTTATTTACACAAACTGTTTACCAAAGTGCTATTCCTTTACATTGGTTCCACCTTCGTTTTCTCATGAAAGCGTATTGACAAATGTTCAAATATGTTGATACTGCTACTAGCATCCTTCGGGATGTGGACTTACATCATCAACATATTATGTGGTAGATAGGTCTATTACCATATATATTTACATAGAACTATGATCTGATTGAGTTTTATGACACACATATTTGTAGGTCTATTCTCTTCATGTCTTTGTTTCTTTACTCATTTGTATTAAAATGGCCATCACCCTGAATAAATAGCATTTTGGGATCATATTAACAAGGGCTTTATCTCCACTTTTTTGGCTTTAAAAGCCAAAGAAGCGGAGATAAAAATATTGCCCTATCAACAAAAGGGTGCTTACAGGCAAAATCGCAGGTTAGCACCCTTTTCCACTACGCTTCCCTTTGCATCTCTAATGAGATGCAAAGTGGGCGTTCCAGAGCAAAATAATAGGAGAAAAGCAGCACTAACCACGGTACGCTGTTTTTTTACGTCTGCTAATTTTCAGACTTAGCCATGTAATCCAATGGGAAGTGGATTACATGGCTAAGTCCACCATGAGCTATCAACCAGAATATCCCTATCCTTGTAAATTTATCGCTGCATTACCAGCGATAACCTCCCAAAATGCCGCTATCTCAGAATTTTTTCTCGCCTAGGTGGTTAGCGTTGTTAATAACGCGATCACTAGGCGATATTATCCAGCGATAGCGGGGTTTTAAAAAAATTACTCTAAGTGTCCTTAGCGTTAATTTTCCCTGTTCCTTGTTAATATGCCCCTAAGTTCTTAGTACAATGCCTATGTATAAGGAGATTTCACTTTGTAAAGAAATATAGATTGTTGGTTGTCACAATATGAGTTCCACCCATTCACAGATTTCTGCTTCTGTGGGGCAATTATATATAACTATTTAACATATTATAAACACAGTGCCAAGGGCGTATCAGGGAGGGAGAAATATTCATAGACTGATTCTGATGCGGGGCGTAAACAGCAGCATTAGCCTATTGACACTCACCTTAGCATGGATGTAAGACGGTACAATGCGTACCGTTACAACGCGTCCCTTTACGACGCAGTTTTAACAACGCAAGTTGTTACAACGACTTGCGTTGGGGGGGCGCTGATAGTGAATAGTTTAATTTACTATTCCAACGCCAGTCCCTGTGGATAGTAGGGAAGGTGTTGGATAGTAAATTAAACTATTACCTATCCTAGAGCGCCCTCAAGCGAAAGTCGTTGTAACGACTTTCGTTGCTAAAACTGCGTCGTAACGGTACCGCGTTGTAGCGGTTCCGTTGTAAAGGATGTTTCCCCCTTAGCAGCACACAGAACGTCAATATCACTCAATGTTTGTTAAATCCATGCATTGAAGCAGAACCGCAACCAAACCTTTATGAAGTCTATGCATGTTCTAAAAAGCCATTATTAGAATATTGGTAATCAGAAGATGTAAAAATAAAGAATTTACATTCAAAGCGTACTTTAATATAAAGTTGGGTGCGGTGGTCAAAGTATGTGTTTGTTGCACGTTGTGGTATATGGTAGTGTATCGATGGTATCATTGGTGGTATTTGTGTACGTGTTCTAAAACAATACTCAGGTTTAAATTTTGTCCTGCACTTATATTGACTCCACAATTTCAAATACCAATATATCACTAAATACGTAGATATGGAGTCCAATTATGAATTGCAAACTACATCCTTGTGTATGACACCTTAATGATATTTTGGTAGTCAATATTGTGGAGCCCGTGTATGTGCAAGTTAATATTCTTGACCTTGATACAGTAACATACAACGTTTTGTGCAGCAGTGTGTGTATGTATTTCTGTCTGTACCATGTGGTGTGTCAAGTTAAGTGTGGGGTGTAATGGATGTAGAAGGTGAAGTAGGTGTCTTAGGTTATAGGTGGTTTGAGAGGTTTAGAATAAATGCTGTAGGCTGTGGATGGTGCAGGTGGTGTCTAGTGAAGATCAGTGTGTAGTGTGCAGGTTTAAGGATGTAGCAAGAGAATGCTAAGTGGAGTATCTCCTGGGTGGTGTCAGAGTGGCGGGTAGAGGGCTTTCTATAACACTGCATTTGGCAGTTCGGGCTGGACTGTTCCCATGAGGCACAGGGTCAAGGCTGATTTGCATATGGCCATGTCTGAACTGGGGTGGTGTGGAGTGCAAAAAAATGATGGATTTAGGCCCAGATCTCTGTACTGGGGTGAATGTATGACATTGTTCTCCATTCTGTCCATCAACTGTTGTTTTTGCATTTGTCACCCCGAGTGGGACGGGTATGCTCAGACGTGAGTCCCGTGCTCTCCACACCACTGGAGTCAAGCTATCCTGGCTGATGACGGCTGATAGCCAGAAACCGGTTCTAGGATGCTTGATTCCGGTCCAGGGAAGACATGGTTTGGCAGGTCGGGCTGGACTGTTCCCATGAGGCACAGGGTCAAGGCTGATTTGCATATGGCCATGTCTGAACTGGGGCGGTGTGGAGTGCAAAAAAACGATGGATTTAGGCCTAGATCTCGGTACTGGTGTGAATGTATGACATTGTTCTCCATTCTTTCAATCAACTGTTGTTTTTGCATTTGTCACCCTGAGTGGGACGGGTATGCTCAGACGTGAGTCCCGTGCTCCCCACACCACTGGAGTCAAGCTATCCTGGCTGATGACGGGTGATAGCCAGAAACCGGTCCTAGGATGCATGATTCCGGTCCAGGGAAGACATGGCTTGGCAGTTCGGGCTGGACTGTTCCCATGAGGCACAGGGTCAAGGCTGATTTGCATTTGGCCATGTCTGAACTGGGGTGGTGTGGAGTACAAAGAAATGATGGATTTATGCCCAGATCTCTGTACTGGGGTGAATGTATGACATTGTTCTCCATTCTGTCCATCAACTGTTGTTTTTGCATTTGACAAGAGAGACGTGGCATGCTAGTCCAGACCCAGAAAAAAAGAGAGGCAGCCATGATGCATACGCGGCAACGTGCCAGACCGCTTCAACCAGATTTCAAAGTCCCAAAAAGTGACCATTATTTACATGGAGGGACGTACCCACAGTGCCTCCACTAAGGCAGAGGAGCGTTGCCGCACCGCTCAAAAGGAAATATAAAATGATAATAACGTGTTGGTATTATCATTTTAGTTTTCCTATTGCAGTCAGTGGCTGGCGGGAAGAGTTGGTCACAACAGGGAGAGGAGTGGTTTGTACTCCTTAAATGAGCACAACTGCTTGGCCGGTCCTCTTGGGCCGGCTAAACAGTCATGCGCACTTCACATCTTCCTCAACAGGCTGTAATGCACAGCCTGGTGAAGAACATGCTCACCTCTCAATCCTCATCTGAGTGCAGAACCACGGTGCTCAGACCAATTAAAACGCTGCATGGCAGTATTGTGATTGGCTCAGGAGAGCCGGGTGCTCCCTGCTGCTTCCAGCTGCTGTACCAGATACAGGAAGAAGAGGACAGAGGAGAGGGGGCGGGCGGACATTTTCAGGTAACAGTTATTTTTTTTCTTTTATCGTCCAGTATAACACCACCCGGGGATGGTAGCAGCCGCTACTTTCTACTCACTAAATTGACTATCGTAACTCAACTAAAAGGATTTTTCAAGTAACCACAAAAGTTCCCGCTGTTTCTAAAAGGCACGTGGCCTTCCTCATTCAGTATATGAGGGGTGTCTTGCAATATTCTTATAATGTGAAGTTGGAGGTATACTAATCCATACGTCACATAATGGAGGGAGTGTGGTGGTGACTAAGATGATGACGACTTAGGAACCTCGAAATTGGGATCAAATCCTATATTTGACTTTCCAAGAACAATTCTGTGATTCTGGGCTGCTCTCTTTAACTCCCTACATCATTTTCTAAATGTAGATATTGTAGACTTCAACTCTACCCTGTCCTGTCCTATTAAAAGTCCATTGGTCCTACTATTGAATTGGCCATGGGGCCAATGGCTGTGTGGAGGACTGGGCCCAGCTCTCGGGGACTGGGGGTGGGTGACGGCGTGTACACTGGATCTGGGACAAACTATACAAACACTAAAATGGGCAGTCAAATAAGGTACACGTGCAATGTCTCCTTTTACTAAGCAAAAAACAAAAGCCAACACTTTGAGTTTGAGAGCAAAACAGACCTGGAAAACAACCAAAAGTACAACACAATCCAATTACCTTTTATTGAGTTGATATTACAAGAATAAGCAGGCAGTATTGTATAACACAGCCATTGAAAACAAGTCAAACCTTTGTTCTAGAGAAGTGAGAGGCTAGCTCAGTCCCAGCTGAGATCCTAGTTTATAAAACCAGCAGACGTAGGGATGTCTAGCAATCTCTGCCACTTTCAAGGTGCCTGGTTTGCCCTGAAAAGGCACATGAGATGACTCAATGGGTTTGCCAAGAGTATTCCTGCAGGACCCTACGCTCCTTCTCTAGCTCTGCCTCTTTACCTCTTTTTCCAGGCAGCGGTGTCGTCCAGGTTTGAGAAAGGCGGTCCATACAGCTTGCATGAGTCTAGGTTGTACACCATGGGATGAGACCAGGCTGCGGTACAGGCAGACATCATGGCCCACATTCTCCAAAAAATAACCTCGGTAGCCAAGAGTCGTGGGTTCAACATCGAGTTGCTCCAAGCACAGTCCTACAAACACGTCTTCTAGTTTCAAGGGGGGCATAAAAGGCGCGATGGCTAGGAGGGCGGGTGCAAGCTCACCAGAGACAATATAACTCCAACTGGGGCAGTAGGGTGGGAAGACGTCATCTGGGTACTCCGCCCATGAAACATAAAATTTGCTTAGGGGGTTGCGGATGGGTTCGACGGACAAGTGGATGCTGCCCGTATAAAGTGGGAAGGGCAAATCAATGGCTGCCATCAGCAGCTGCACTAGGCGCCAGACATTGACGAAGACATCGCTGTCCACCTTCATGATGTACTCTGCTCTTGGGCAGTACTCTGACACCCACTGAAACCCCATCAACGTTTTGAGTATCAAGTTGGAGTAGCTGTCGAAGAAGTCCTTTTGGACCAGGTCGTCAAAGACGGCATGCTCTGAGGCCAAGGAGTCCTGCATCTTCTGGCTATATCTGGTGCCAAGGAGGAAAACGGTCCTAATAGGCTTTCCGGATGCATGCGTGACACTCGCCCAGGTGCTTCGGATGACAGAGCGTGCCCGGCGCTGCCCAGGGGAGGAGGAAACCAGAATGATCACAAAAGGGTCAATGTCTTTACAGTTCTTGCGAGGAAGCAAGATGTAGTCACTAGAATTGAGAATGCGATGATATTGGTTAGCGCCATGGTACAAAGGTTCCTGCAGCAGGATAATTAAGACGATGAAGGCTGCTGAGAGGTAGAGGAGGAGAAGGCAGCATCTGTGCTTGATGAACCAAAGTATCAAGGGCTGAACCTGCAGGAAAGAAAAATGGTGTCAGCTGTGTTTGCAAGCAGGCACAATTAGGATTAACATTGCAAATACAGAGAAAAAGGGAACCAATGATTCCTTGAGTTTGTACATGCTACTACATCTTACAGCAGAGATGTAAGACATTTCTGGTACAACAAAATTGTCCCCAGCAGATGCAGTGACACAGGCAGACTCTTAATATTTCCCTATACTAAATCACCACTGATCCTGTTTGGGTGCTGGAGTAGCGCGCTACTCCTCAAAAAGCACCTTGATGCCTCATAAGGGGTACAAAGCGCTATATAAATGCAAACCCACTCCCTCTTCTATCCCTCCACTATCTTTTTAAACCCAGATAACACACTCACATGTCCACCACTCAAATAAATTTTTTATATTTCGCTATACTAACTCACCACTAATCCTTTTTAGGTTCCGAAGTAGCATGCTCGTCGTAGTAAACGATATATTCATGCAATTATAATTATATCATCTCGTCTGCCACACTTAATGCGGGATAAAAGATAGAAGGTACTTATGGTCAATCAAGTCTGCCCTCATACTGTGATATAGTAGTAGGGGCGTTGTCAGCCCTCGCTTTCTCAACTACAGCAGGGGTGGAGTGCTCGATGGGCATCTTCTGTATGCAGCTCGGAGGAAGGAAGGAAGGAAGGAAGGAAGGAAGGAAGGAAGGAAGGAAGGAAGGAAGGAAGGGAGGGAGGGAGGGAGGGAGGGAGGGAGGAAGGAAGGAAGGAAGGGTGAAAGAATTGTTGGTTGAGTAGGTGAATGGATAGATTGATGAGTAAGGATGAATTGGATGGAGTGGTGAATGAGTGGATTGATGGATGAGTGACAGTGTAAATGGATGGATGGATGGGTGAGTGAAAGGATGTATGGATGAAGGAAAGGGGGATGGTTAGATGGGTGATGGATGGAGTGAAAGTGTGGGTGGCTGGTTGAGAGAACGGATGGATGGAATGATGAGTGAAAGGGTGGATGGATGGATGACTGAAAGGGCGGATGGTGAGATGGATGGATAAGTTTGGAGATTGATGGCTAGGTTTGGATGGGCGGGCGGATGGATGGACGGACAAAATGGTGAAAGACTGAATGAAGGATTAAAGAATGAATGGATAACAGAATGTAAAAGTGACATGGTGGATAGCAATGGGTGGATGGAAGGAAGAAAGGATGAATGGATAGATGTGTGTATGGACGAGACAAGAGAGCTCTTCTGGGGAGGGTCACAATTACCTGCTTCGCTTGGTTGGAGCAATAAGAGCTTTGGTTCAAAGTGAGGGGTATTTTAATTTTTGGCTACTCCCTTGTATACTTGTGAAAAACTGGATTACTAGTAACAATATTTGTCTCTACCACAAGGTCAACTGATTGTAACAGAGAGACAGGCTTAAGTCTGTGCTTACTGCATAGTGTATAAGACAGAAGAGGCTCATCATTCTTTAAGGCTATCCCTACAGCATGCTGTGACCAAGAGAAGAAGTAATAGCCCTTTGAAGTCTGTCCCTCTGTGATGTAAAATGAGGCGAGCTTTATCAACGCAATCATTTTATATTACAGTTTGGGAGTTTATAAAAGCAGATAATTTTGACAATGCAGTACAATATACTTCTTGTATTTATGACACTGCAGAAAATAAGTGGGTATAAAGAAAGGGATAGCTTCAAACTTTCAAAGTATTTGAGAAGTATATAAAATACTTACCTGGTTAATAAAGTGCTTATCGCACCAGACAGTTGAGGGCAAAAGAGTAGACATGATCAGGTAGAGAGCTTGGTTTGGAGATGCTTTATGAAGAAGATTATAGTGTCATATTATAGTGGGAAGAAGACAATCTTCAACTCTTACATGAACGCGAGGAGGGTGAGAGTAAGGTGAATAGTCGTTGGAAGGGCCTTCATAAGCCACAGGCTGGAGGAGCAAAGCTTTATATGCAAGTTTTTTCTTTACAGTATTAGGTATCAGCATGTGTGCCAAACCTTGGCTCTCTGGAGTAAAGCTTTCATTTGAGATAGTTCAGGCTATTCACAGAGCTATCTTACCCCTGCGAGTATGTAACATGTGTAAGTTTACTCTTACACCCTTGAGTAACTTTACTACTTTGGGCTATTTACAAAATATGGGTATAAAGTTACTCAAAAGTGTAGACATCTCCACCCGGGGGTGGAGCCAAATTTATGAGTGTAAGTTACTACTGACAAAAAGAAACAGTGGAAAGTCCATCACCACACATGGCCAAGCACTGATACTGCAAAACCCTCCAAGAGAAAATAATTGATGTAGGGACTTAAAGTAAAACCTCATAGGAAATAATGTTGAATTAAACTGAATTATTTAAAATAGGTAAACATATCAATATAACTTAATGGTTAAAAAAATCTAAAAATCTAATATTTTACCAGCCTTTTTGAATTTATAAATTGAAGTAACATCAATTTATTTTATAAAAATGTACTTAAACTACTTTTATTAAAATTTATACAGCACTTTTAATAATTATTATTGCACAATAATTTTATTTTGGTACTTTAGTTGGGAATTTATTTTTTAATTTGAACTTCAGAAAACAGTTTTCATTGAATTTAATAACTTTAAATTAATTAAAGAACTAATTAAAAATTAAGATAGTAGTGCTGTAGCATTTTGTTATTTGTTCTAGATTAAACATTAATATATAACATAAATGTACAATAATTATTAACATAAATAAATTGTTACTAATTTATCAAAAGTAATACACTTTTTTAAATGATCCCTATAATTTACCAAAGGGTAATTTCCACCCCTCAGCTGTGGAGTCTCCTTATGAAAAAGTATGGGAAAAAGTAAAAATGTTTACTTTACTTAAAAAAAACCACAAATATTTTCATGTTAAATATAAATGTAAATTGAATATACATTTCCTTTAAATGTAAAACAAAATTATTAACTTAATTTTCAATTAAATCTTACATTTATATATATTAAAATAATAAAAAAAATGCAAATATATATTTCTGAAGTTAAAAACAATTTCCAATAAAGTCATAAAAAATACATTATTCATTAATAGTTATTAAACATGTTGTATATAATTAATTAAAAGTAATTTAGTTATATTTTCAGAAAAATTAATGTTACATTAATCTTTAAATTAAAAAAAGGTTGTTAAAATATTTTCTAATTAAATAAAAAATATGCTTTATTTTTAAAGGTTTTAATATTATAGGTATTTATTTTTAAATATTTGAAATAATGTAATTTAATTAACCGTCATTTCCTATAGGGTTTTATTTAAGTCCCGACCTCCATTATTTGCAATAGAAGGGTGTTGCAATACCAGTTGTTGGCCATGTGTTGTGCTGGACTTACTACTGGTTCTTTTGGGTACGAGTAACTTACAGCTGTAAATTTTGCTCCGGTGTGCGTAATTTTAGTTTTAGTAATTTTACACTCAGATAGCTCAAAGAAGTAAGGGGCCGATTCCGATGTCCGATGGTCCACCCGATATCTGTCAGGAGCCGTAACCGACCGACCTGCTGTGGTCGGTTACGGCCCTGCTAGTACGAACCCTGTTCGGTCGCATTCGTATGGTTCACAATGCAAGCATGCATTCCGACCGGAAAGCATGCTTGCAATGTGAAATGCAGGGGTGTTGTTCATCCCCGCACCCTGTGGCCGGCACCCCAAGGTGCCTGCTACCAAGAGCAGGGATCAACAGAGGGGCACCATTCGTCGGCCTCACACCCATGGGGGCCCTGCTGGGGGCCCCCAGAAACAGTTTCCGACTGCCTTTTCGTGCTGGACACACCGTCACGAAAAGGCAGTGAAATACTGCCATTGTACTCCCTCGGCCGTAAAGAGGCCACCAGGGGAGTACTGGAGGATTTCCGGATGGCAGACGGGCTCCCTGAGCCCATCGTAGGCCATCCGGAAATCCGAGTTGGATTCCTTTCCGACTGAGCTCATCGGAATGGCTCGGTCGGAAAGGAATCCGTCCGATATGTACCGATTCGGTCGTAAGGGCTCCGAACATGGGCCCCCATTAGGATGATGGGCAGACAAACCATCAGAAAAAGGGACCGCCCGCCATAAGGGCGGGGGTCTCGATGGTGGCATTAGGAATGCTGGATGCGCCCGCCACTGTGGCGGGTGCATCCAGCATTCCTACCATTGTGGCGGGCGGTGCACTCAGCACCGCCCGCCACAATGGCAGGAAAGCATGCTGTGCACTTCCATGCACAACATGGCAGGCACCGCGTGGTGCCTGCCATGTTGTCCATGGAACTGCTGGGGGGTACCATAGGTACCCCACATGTGCACCCCCCGGAGTCCTTGGGGGCCTGCAACGGGCCACCAGAGCAGACTCCGCATGCATGCCTCCACGGAAAGGCATTGCTAAATGCCCATCCTAATATGACTGGCAGTGTCTGATAGACACCGCCACCATATAAACCCTTTTCCGACCCAGTCGCAAAATGCGATGCAGTGCCCGCTACGAAATTCGTTTTATTTATTAAATTGTTTACTTACCTCCAATTATCCATATTCCTGTTTATAGCATACCCCACCCTGCCCCTCCCCCACCCCGCCTTCCTGCTTCACCGTAACTCCTTCCACGGGCTGCGGCTGCTGATAGCGGCAGTCTGTTAAGCTCATAGACGAGCCAAACATTCAGAGCGCCGACTGCAGGTTCCTGCACGGTATGGCATACATGCCACACTGTGTAGGAACTGGGGGTGCAAATCCATGGGGGGGGGCACTGCATGTACCCACCGTATGCACCCCATGGGCCCTGAGCCCACAGGGGGTTCTATGAGAGCCCCCTTAGTTGCTTCACCGCCACCCTTTTTATAGCGGGCTCACCGCGATGAAAAGGGTGGTGGTTAGGCAACTCAAAATATGTTTGGTATATTGACGACATTTTCATGTTATGGACTGACTCAGAGACCTCTCTAAACCAATTCATCCACTGGCTTAACAACAACAGCGGAGGGTTAAAATACACTATGTCCAGTAGCAAGGAATCTATACCTTTCCTTGATATAGAGATAAAACACACCGAAGGTCGCCTAACGACAAGTCTACACCGCAAGCCCACAGAACGCAACACTCTACTGAATTATAACAGCCACCACCCCCGTGCTCTCAGAGACTCATTACCATATTCACAGTTTCTACGCATCCGTAGAAATTGCTACTTCAAACAAGATTATTTCATAGAGGCAAAGACACTGAGTGCTAAACTCAGACAAAGGGGCTACCCACGGAAACTAGTTCGCCGCTCGTTAAAGAGGGCATGGTACTGTCCTAGGGAGACCTTACTTGAACCCCGGACTAAGAATAATCAAGACAGAATTACATGTGTGACCACATTCTCTCCTGCATCCAATGCGATTAAGAAAAGTGTCCTGAAACATTGGCCAGTATTAAATGCTGGAGTTCTGAATTTAGAACGTCCTCTGTTTGCCTTCAAAAGGGCAAAGAACATAAAAGATCATTTGGTTTGTGCCTCGCTTCCACAATTAGATGCTAGAACCACTCTCAATGACATATGGAACCTACCTGCTCTCAAGGGTCACGCCAAATGTGGCCAATGTGTTTCCTGTGACTCAACAATTGAGGGTAAAACTTTCTCTTTTGGCACAATTAAATATGAAAGACAATATTTCACGAATTGTAATTCTACAAATGTAGTTTATGCTATCTTCTGTCCATGCATGTTGATATACATAGGACAAACCAGCCAGAAGATCAAACTACGGATAGGACAACACAGAAGTAGGATCCGTTGCCAAACTGCCAATGCGCCTTTGGTGGAACATTTCAAAGAAAAAAATCACACAGAGAATGATTTTACTTGGACTGTAGTGACACAAATAAAAGCCCCACCTCGTGGAGCGGACATTGCCCAAATTCTGAACAAAGTGGAACTACATTGGATACTGAGAACTGACAGTATACGTAAAGGCGAACAGGGTCGAAGACTGGACTTCATTATTGTGATGTTGTTTCTTAAATTAGGAAACATCCTCTGTAATGAATAATTCCTCCTGATTAATCTCGCCATAATGTAATTCTTGTATATATGTATTTGTTGTTTATAACCAAATCAGTCACTCGCACTAATTCTCACCAGTCACTATCCCCTCTTTCCCTTGACTTCTCCGAGCCCCACTCCAAGATGGCCGCCACTCTCCCCTTACCTCAACCGAGTCCTACCTCGGTTTTACCTGCATGTTCTTAAATAGTATGCCCCACCCACACCTTGGTAGCGATCACCGCCAGAACCCAACTGTCCTGCCAATGAGCAAGACCATATCAAGTAAGTTATCCCCACTCCCAGCGCTATTCTGTGCCGCTATTTAGATCCCAACAGCCTCTGATCCCGTTCCTTTCCCCTCAGGACTCTGCCCGCCGGAGATACCTTCTGCCATGCCAGTAATCTAGGATCTCCTGAATCCTTAAATAAGTAAGTCCTGTTCTACCCGCGTAGGTTATTCTCACCACTCATGTTGTTCGCCTCCTTATCTCCTTTCTCTCCCTCCAGCCCCCCAATTACCCGACGCGCCACCCGGCTTGGACGTGAGATTGTAAGTAATTGTTTACTCCTCTTTTAAACGGGTGGCAGCCAGTACAATTCCGTTTAAGTACCCTGGTACACCATATACCCTTTGTCTCTCACCCTGACAGAACCGTTATATCCTGCAATTGAGCAGAACCGGTACCCCCGTCCTCATCGTGCAATCCGCGTCCGCCACGCAGGTATCTCCTCCCCCTTGCACATAAATCACTGCGCCGGATCTAGCTCACTGTGCTGCACAACGTTTTGAATCTTTTTAGTGTTATACTATGTCACGGGTCCAATTGCCTGAAGGTATTTTGCGCATGTTGAATATTGCGTCGAAATGTCGATTTTAAAGATGTCACGATTTTCCCAATTCCACTCCATTACCTTGATCTTGACAAGCATGCAAATCTTATTCACATATGACACTGTAAATAAGAGTTACCCCACGGCCAATACTAACACAGATTCATAAGGATCTCAATTGTAAAGACATCAACAATTGAAACGATTTCTTACCTAGCAATTTATAATAACTAACGTATTTTTTCCATGTCTCCCTCCTTTTCCCAACTTTTTCTTCCACTTATTATTTCATGTTATTATGTAAAATGTCATAGAGGCTTAGCTATTATGCTCTCAAGACAAACATGACACAATGTTTTTTGTCCTGATGATGATGCTTGCATTTCCCTCTGCATCGAAACGTCGTCGACCCAAAAGCACCATATGTTTGTTATAAAAGTCACAAACGTCTTTTACAATGGTTTGCTAATAAGAATCCAAGTGTGTTGAACTGAAATACTAGTGCAGACCGCCTTGTGCGCCCTTACATAATTTATTTTCACTTGTTTTGTCTTGTTTTCTGTGGGTCACAGGATGTGCCCACTTGTGTATAAATGTTGACTATAAAATATTCTAGATAAATAAATTTCTGTCCGGCTGGACAAAGGACACGCATATTATTCAGTGTGTGTCTATTATTCACCTGATCCTAAATTACTAGGGTCCTCTGTTTTGTGTAATATGGTAGTACCGCTGTGGCACTGCCAGCATATTTCTGCCTCTCACCGCTGCGCGAACGCAGTGGAATCCCGGATCCCTGGCGGTCGCAGCAGTCCTGTGGTGATCAGACAGCTGCAGTCCTAATACTGCGGGCGGTCCCGTGGTGTGGCGGTGGTCAGACTGAACTCATAATCAGGCCCTAAGACATTGAAGGTCAAGACAAGATGTTAATTAATGTCTGCTTTCTTCCATACAGAAACCCTTTTGCATTTTTCTAGATTTCTTCCAAATTGATGTCTTCCATCACCATGACTTGATCTGGTGCTCGGGGTCATATATATAGGTCATACTGGTCCATTCTCTGTCACTTACACATGTTCTTCTATTTCTTTTTCCTTAAAGATAACTATTGCTCACCTTTAGCCAATGATAAAAAATCTCACAGCCCTGATAACCTCTTGATTTATATCTTTAGATATAACATTGGTTACAGCTGTACTCTCCTAAACAACTTCTCAAGAATTATCATATACCCTGACTCCTAACTGACTATGAGGTCAACATCCTTGTTCAAGCAAGAATGCTGCCTTCTATTACTTCCTTTCCGTTCTCCATCATTCTTAATGCTCAGGACTTTGCTCCCCCATGCCTCTCTTCTGCATTTTTCTGGGAGACACTGACACAAAACACCCTTCCTGCCTTCTGCTCCCTGACAGAAATGTTCACTAGCATATATTTATTTCCTTGTTGGCACATTTGGGCAATGTGTCCTCACTTGTCAAACCTCCAACAGTCTAGAATAACAGCATAACAACTTTTTGACTTGGGTACATGGTTGTTTATTCCACATCTGTGGCATCTGTGTTTAATCTCATAATTTCCTCTGTTGGAACCCTTGTTGTCATTCATGGGTCCCTTTTCATCTGATATCGGCACAATTGCTCTTCTCAACCACTGCTATGACACTACTCTTTTTTAGAATCTATGTTTATCATTTATATATGAAATGAATAAAATGAAATGGAATGTGCTATTGATAAAGCGCAAACTATCACTCCGAAAGGAGCCTCCTGGCGCTGTACAGATAACAAATTTAGCAATGGAGAATGGAGACCTAGATGAGAGCTAGACATATATAGCTATTGCATCATTCAGCATGAAGGTCTCTCCAACCCACATTCTCTCTTGCATCTTATTGCTAGAGCAGTTTACATTGAACGGGTCCCTAACAAATGTATGAGTTGTAGGACCAAATTTACAGCAGCGCCCTCGGGTGTGACGCGGATTGCCGTTCGTGCTAATTTTACAGCGCGGGACGTCCGGAGCTTATAACCAGTGCGAGCAGCTTGACTTAATAGACTCCACCGCTGGCTGAACGCGGCAGAGCGCGGCGGAGTTCCACAGAGTAGAACTCTGTGAACTCCACCCAGGCCTACTCTTAACCCATTAACCGTGGGTGTAATTCCCCTCCTGTGAGGGGGAAGGGGGGCCGCGCATGGCACCGCAGTGCTCATGACGAGCTCATGAGGCACAGTGCAGCTGTGCTCATGCCGAGCTGAGCTCGTCATGACTCCACCCACTCCCATAGAACGTCCGCACAGGATTGGAATTCACCTCGTGGGGGAGTGGCGCGGCCCTTATGACGAGCCCAGCTCGTCATGAGCACAGCTCCACTGTGCCTCATGACGAGCTGGGCTCGTCATCAGCAGGCAAGGGGTTAAATACTGGATGTTATTTAAATTGCATGTGTCAGTTGAAGTGTCCATCTTGTGGTCTTTCCCATCCCTATACCTTCCTCTCTCTTGTGTTTGTGCGCATGAGCAACCTTGGCGTGGCTTTGAATGGTAACGATTGGCAGAGTGATTAGACCAGAGACGTTTCAAGGGGTGCACAGACATAATATCGACTCCAAAATATCGTTTGGACAGAATATCGAGTTTTAAATATAGTTTGGACAAAATATCGACAGGACAGAATATCGACAGTCAAAATATCGTTTTTAAGGTAAGTGAAGTAATATCGACTGTAAATAATATAGAAAGTGAAAATATCCAAGTATATAATCTAGATAGTAACAAATATCGTTTTTTAAATAATATTTAATTATTTATAGTGCTTTTATGTTATAATATGTGTGAAAAGTGTCATTTTATGTTATAATTATTTTTAATTAATGATTTTTTTTTAATTATTGTGTAATTTTATTCTGTAGCGGGTTGTGGGTTTATAGGGGAATAGGGTGGGAAGTAATTTAATTATAATTAATTAAATATGTAAATTTATTAATTGGTAGTAATAATTAATTAATTGGTAATTAAATAATATTTGTTAATTATTTAAATTTTAATTGGTAATTAATTTAATTTAATTGATTAATTGCTAATTATGTAAATTAAAATAATTTATTTCCTGTAGCGGGTTGTGGGTTTATAGGGGAATAGGGTGGGAAGTAATTTAATTATAATTAATTAAATATGTAAATGTATTAATTGGTAGTCATATTTAATTAATTGGTAATTAAATAATATTTGTTAATTATTTAAAATGTAATTGGTAATTAATTTAATTTAATTGATTAATTGCTAATTATGTTAAATTAAAGGGGTATTTTTAGGGTTCAGGGTCAGTTTTTGTTTTTTGGGTAAAGGGGTATTTTTAGGGTTCAGGGTCAGTTTTTAGTTTTTGGGTAAAGGGGTATTTTTTGGGTTCAGGGTCAGTTTTTAGTTTTTGGGTAAAGGGGTATTTTTAGGGTTCAGGGTCAGTTTTTAGTTTTTGGGTAAAGGGGTATTTTTAGGGTTCCGGGTCAGATTTTAGTTTTTGGGTAAAGGGGTATTTTTAGGGTTCAGGGTCAGTTTTTAGTTTTTGGGTAAAGGGGTATTTTTAGGGTTCAGGGTCAGTTTTTAGTTTTTGGGTTAAGGGGTATTTTTAGGGTTCAGGGTCAGTTTTGGGTTTTTGGGTAAAGGGGTATTTTTAGGGTTCAGGGTCAGTTTTTAGTTTTTGGGTAAAGGGGTATTTTTAGGGTTCAGGGTCAGTTTTGGGGTTTTGGGTTAAGGGTTTTTTTTAGGGTTCAGGGTCAGTTTTGGGTTTTTGGGGTACAGGGGTACAGTGTAAAAATAAAGTAAAATTAAATTTACATTAATTTAATTTAATGAAATGAAATTAAATTAAATTATATTAAATTAATTTTAAATAATTTAAATTATAAAAATTATTATATACTTACCAATACTTACGTTGTAATGGTAGTGCGTTGTAAAAGTTGCGTTGTAACGTCATATATCCACTGTTGCACTCCTTGGAGTGGGAATAGTAATTTTTTTTTTCACAACAAAGTTTTATTGAATGATCAGAGAGAGGCATATATGTGGCTCTCCACAGTCAGGAGAGTGCCACCAAATATCAAGACAGGTTTCTTTAGCATGTACAAATCTCAAGTAATTATACGAGGAATGCAAACCCCCTTCCTGCCCTCTACCCCCATCCCCAACCACCCAACTTCCCAACTACCCACCCCTTATCCCTCCCTAGCCCGTTGCACGTGATCATAGTAAACCTTCATCACTTGGTCTTAATGTGTCCGGTACTGTGTACCACCTCAGGCCTGCGGGCCACTCGCCTCCTGCCAGTCATCTTCTTGTACCATCGGGGGGTCTAGGAACAGTCCCCTATACTCCGCCCACCTTCTCCAGATCTTATAATGCTTACGGGGGCATCCCCTGGCTTCAAACACCGGGCGCTCCAGCCCCATAAAGTAGTCTAAGCCAGCCTTCCAAGCACACAGTGGGGGGGCTCGCACTCCTTTCCATGCCCGTGCCAGGTCCCTCTTGGCCACCACCAGTCCCAGCAGTAAGAGGTGGCGCTTGTAGATATTCCCCCCTACCCCCTCTAGGACATGAAGAATCCCTAATCGAGGGGTGCGGGGCAGGTCCCATTCCAGTACTTCAGACAGACAATTCCAGACACAACTCCAAAATCTGGTAAGGCCGACACAGGACCACACAGTATGCAACAGCGTACCTCTTTCAGTTCCACAGCGCAGGCACTCTGGGGACCCAATCAGGCCTGCCCTCCACAATCGCTCCCGGGTGTAGTAGGCCCTGTGTAGGTATTTGAATTGGATGAGGCAGAGTCGAATCGCGATAGCAGCCCCTCGCGGGGACTCCAGCGCCTCCCTCCAATCATCCTCGTCCAAGGGTCCGATGTCTTTCTCCCAGGCCTCCTTAAGGGGGAGTAGGGAGGAGGAACAGTGCGTGACGAGTGTTTGATAGATTCGGGATACCTTCTTATCACCGAGGTCCCCCATGAAGATCTTCGCCTCCACCGGACTGAATTCCGGCAGCGACTCCAAGCCGGCAATGTCAGGTGCCAGTGCATGGCGAAATTGGAGATAGCGATAGAATTGGGTCGTGGGCATATGGAACTCAGTTTGGAGCTCCTGGAACGACTTCAGGGTGACTCCGGACAGTACATGTCCCAGTGACGAGATCCCGATGGCATCCCATCCACTGAACCCCGTCAAAGAGGCCAACCCAGGTAGCCGTCCATTCTGCCACAGCGGGGTCTCCGCCGTAAGTCTACCCCACCAGCCCATACGACGCAGCGCTTGTCGCCACACAGCAAAAACCACACGTGTGACACACGGGAGCTTTTTCCGTATTTTGGCTGAGTATAAAATCGTGTGTAGCGTGCAGTCACCCATCAGGGAGTGCTCCAGGGCGTAAGCCGGGTCACCCCTGTCTCCATACCACCATTCATTAAGTACAAGCAGTTGGGAGGCCTGATAATAAGACAGGATATCGGATGTGGCCAAGCCACCACAATATGTGGACAGGTAGCAGGTCCGCAGCGCCACCCTGGCAGCACCTCCCGCCCATAGGAAGCGACCCAGGACTGAATTAACTTGCCGAAACCACTGGGGAGCGATAGGGTGTGGGTGATTCTGCAGTTGGTATAGGAGGCGCGGAAGTGCGACCATCTTGAAGATCGCAGATCGACCAAAGATAGTAAGGGGCATTCGGGACCACGTCTTAACATCCGTCTGAACCCTCTCCCATACCGGGACCACATTACGTTCCCAAGCAACAGCCGCGGAGTCGGAGAGGAACACTCCCAGATACTTCAAGCCCCCTACAACTACCTGCAACTCCGACGCCCAGGAGTCCGCCACACTCCTGCCACCCAACACCCATAATGTGGATTTACGTGGGTTGAAATAGAGGCCCGACACCTCACCGAAGACACGCATAATCTCCAAGACTCGAGGGCCCGATCTGCTTAAGTCCGTAAGGAAAAAGAGGACATCATCTGCATATAGTGCAATTCTATCCGTGGGGGCGCCGCCCCATTCAAAGCCCCGCATTTGTGCGTCAATACGCACCCAGGAGGCCAGGGGCTCCATAGCGAGCGCAAATAAATATGTGGAGAGCGGGCACCCCTGGCGAGTCCCCCTGCCGATGGAGAACTCTCAGATATCGCACCGGAGATACGGACAGATGCTGTGATGTCCGTGTACAGGAGTTTGATGTATGAAATAAACACCGGGCCCAGATTGAGGCGAGGCAGGAGAGCGAACAGGTATGACTATGTAAACAAACAAGGACCCCCTGATACGGATAATTATCCTGGGACAGGGTAAGCAATATGTATGAAATAACAATCCCAGGCATATAATAAAGCAACAACCAATAGATAGAACAAACAAACTAGTGCAGTTTCAAAAACATATACATTTTTAATTTGATAAAAAAAGGATTAAATGTAAAACAGTACATTGATCATTTTTGATAAAAAGATCTAGAATGATACATTTGTATTCATAAAATGTTTTTTTAGTTAAAAGAGAGGAGGTTAGGTGGCATCCGGTCGACGCGTTTCGGCATACACTATGCCTTCATCGGGACTTTAACCATCCAATTTTCTGTAAAAGAGATCATAACGGTGATTTGCTTGTTACATCTTACATTTGTTATGATACAACTGGACTAGTTCAGATTTGTTGTAACATTCTATTGGTATAAGCCTTTGCTAAAAAACGAGATATATCGCCTTATATACGAATGTTTTCCACCTATGCACGTACAGATTTTCATACCCAAGCCTCATTCTGATATGTACCGGCAAACACAGGGTATAGTGCTCAGAGTTTAGACAAGAACATGTACATTTATACACTTTGTTCAGAAACACCATTATATTATATTTCATTTTCTTATTGATGCAAAAAGTCACAGTATCCAGATCTAAAACATTTAAATGGTGTTTATCGCCCAATTGATTAGACTGCTTATACATTTCAATGTAATTTGTGTTTCGCTTGGGACTTTCTCTGAGACATAGTTCCTTATCTTAAATATGTCAGGAGATATACAGAGAAGAAATTTAGAGAAATAAGATGAGACAGGTTAGAGATTAGAAAAAGTTCATATTCATTTCCGTTCAAGATCACTAGTCACGGAAAAACAAGTGGGGGGGGGAAAAATATCCTAATTATAATGCAACCATTCTCACAATTCTACTACACAAACGTTTCTTTCTTACCGAAAGTTGTACCGTAGTACAAGGCCAGTGCTGTTCTCTAAAGATTTAGACTGCAGGACGGCTGTATTTTAAACTGTATCCACAAATGAGGGGCAGGAAACTTCAGTTAAATATTCTAAAGGAATCAAACATAGAATTTTATGTGGATTAAATGTGGGTCAAAGAGCCCCTTTCTTTTTTTAAAAAAATTAAACTTAAACTCACTCCCCCAGTTACTTTTCTTTAAATTCTGCGTCGTTACATTTCAAGAATTGTACACGACTGCTCACCTTTTATTTATGATAGTTGTCACTCAAGATTTCCTTCGCCTAAGTTTCTTTTTGGGATGTAGGCCTATCACACTATCCTATTCGTTAAAAAAACAATCATAGCTTTAGTATGAACCCAACGTGATGCTTTTTTACTATAAGGCAAAAACATATTATTCTTACCCTTTGAGGTTTAATTTGTATCCTTCTACTTAGGTCTTTTTAACTCCTTTTAAGTGAAATTGCAGGGCCTCCGGTACGTAGAAACAGGTCCTAATAATATAACACACCAAACACAATCAGCCAGGGTCTCTTAGTGTTAAATTGATAAGTAACTCTGCGCCAACACTATATAATTATCGCTTACCAAAATATATTTAGGTAATGCTGAGACGTGGCGCAAATTCAATAGCGTGTGTCGGGTGCGCAGCTTGTTAAGGTACGAACATCCTGTGTTTTTGTGTGTTCTGTTTAAAAGCGGTATGGGCTCCTGATAAAGAAAAGAGAGAAGAGCCGCCTGTTAGTATCCCATTTCCAGAACTAACTTTTGCCGAATCGTTTTTTAAAGCGTTTCTCCTATCTAAATTCAAAGACAAATTGCCGAGTATAAAGACAGTTCTATTTAAGTATTCTCGTTATGCCGCTTACCTAATTTAAAGAAAGCCGCTAGATGCCACGTCGTGCGTTGTGCGTTGTTGCCGATTTGATTCAAAACCGAGACTACAGCCGAAGCATCATGGTGTTCCGCTGCAACGGGTTTAAAAGTGCACGTGGTTCCTAATAAAGGACGTGCAAGCTGTTAGTGTTACCCTGATTGAACCACAGGGCTACAATAAAGTACTTTCGAACGCTTGTTTGCGCAAGTTCTTACCTTAGGGATTGCACAGGACGCCAACAATTTTGGATACACCGTCAGAGCGTCTGGTCTTTCTACAGGAACAACTCCGATTTGAATTTCGGAGGTCCTTTTATAAGGGAAAGTATCATTGGTTGGACGAGGACCTGAGTTTCTTAAAGGGAAAGGCCCTCTTTGCAGAATTATTGAATTTAAAGGAATATTCACAGAATAGCATTTTGCCAGGGCAATTCCTGATTAAGACCATGACTAAAGGTCTTAAGGGAGAAAATCCAAAAGACTTCTCGTCTTTTTCTTATATTCTCTCCTCCTTTGGCATTCGATATTTGCACTTTTTCTAGGATACGCCACCGTATTTCGGATGGGGCATGTTTAAAATCTGAATAATGTTCAGCAAGTGGGGCAGCCAATTTCTTAGTTTTGATTGCCGACCTATGTTCGGTCAATCTGACTTTAATGGTTCTTGCAGTCTCGCCCACATATCCTAGATTACAGGGACACATAAGCAAATAAATAACATTGCTGGTGTTACATGTCCACAGTTCATTCGCTACAATGTTATATCCATTCAATTGGAAAGTCTGCCCTGGTATAATCCCGTCACACGACTTACAGGATCCACATCTTGAAGTACCATATATTGGATTGGCTCCCTGTATAGATTTCTGTACAAACGGGGTCTTTTCTGAGGTGCCCATGTATCTTGATCTAACTACAAAGTCCTTTAAATTCTTATTTCTCCGATGGGCATACATTGGTTTTTGGAGTTTAGGAGCAGATGGTTCCAGGTTTAATAAGTGCCAATTGGCATTGACTATTTGCCTGATCTTTGCATTTAGTGTTGAGTGTCGTGTGACACACACTAGTTTTGGTTCCTGGGTTTCCTTCTTTGAATTTAGGAGAGTATCCCGGTCATAGTAACGAGCCCTCTTATAGGCCTCACGTACTAGACGATGCGGATATCCTCTATCAAGGAATTTTTGCTTCATCTTAACTGACTGACTATCGTAGTCCTTGATGTTCGTACAGTTTCGTCTCACCCTAAGGAACTGGGAGAACGGAATGCCGTCCTTTTGGCTCCTAGGGTGATAACTTGAAAAATGGAGCAAGGTATTCCTCGATGTGGGCTTCGAGTATAAATCGACCTCCAAAATATTGTTTCTATTCCGGATGTATATGTCCAGGAATTCAACCTCAGAGGGGTGGACATGGGCAGTAAAGCGAAGATTTTCGTCCGCAAGGTTGACCCACTCTAGGAATTCCCCAAGAGTCTGTTCCCCACCGGTCCAGATAAAGAAGATATCATCAATGAACCTATACCAGTGGGAAACAGACTCATAAAAGGGTGCCATCTCATTGTGTATGTTGTAAGCCTCAAAAAGAGCCATGTATATATTCGCTATGGACGGAGCCATGGCTGCCCCCATGCTCACGCCCTTCGTCTGTTGGTACATGCGATCTCCAAACTGAAATACATTCTCCTGTAATACTATGGATAGGCATTCATAGATAAACTGTTTATTGCATGGTATCTGGTATAAGTCCACAAACCACATAGTGGCATCCAGAGCCCCTTTTTGTGGGATGTTACTGTATAACGCTTCGACGTCAAGCGTAACTAGGAGATCCCTATTGCCATTAAATTGGAGATTTTCCACTTTTGCAATCATTTCTCCAGTATCTTTAATGTAAGATGGAGACAATGGTATGTAGGGCCTCAATATGTTATCTATATACTTAGACAGGGCTTCAGTCGGGGTGCCAATAGTTGATACTATGGGTCGATATGGTGGATTGCTTTGGTCCTTGTGCATTTTTGGAAGGCCATAAATGCATGCTAATTTGCCTTGCGAATTGTTTAAAAATTCATATTCTTTTTTATTTATTATGTCCTCATCCAGTGCTCTCTTTGTTACCTGCTGAATTCGCCTGACCAGCTTATTTGTTGGATTATTCCTAACCTCTTTGTAGAACAGGGAATCATTTAACATCTTTAGCATGTTTTCCTCATATTTGTTGGAATCAATTAAAACGATTCCACCACCCTTATCACTGCTTTTTATTATTAGTGATTTGTTATTCTTCAGACTAAGTAAAGAGTCATGTTCCTCCTTAGAGATGTTATATTTTGATTTAGGGACATATCTCAAGGCCTGTTCTAGTTTTGTTAATACAACTTTTTCAAACATAGCCATCTCTGGACCAAGTTGGTCCAGTGATGGAGTAAAAGTTGAGGGCAAGGCTACAATATTGTTTGCAGTATTGTTGTTTTCTATTTCTGTCTTATCCATGAAGAATTTTTTTAATCTTATCTTCCTAAAAAAGGAATGTATGTCCTGATAGAGTTCGAATAAGTTTACATTTGCATGTGGGACAAATGTCAGACCTTTCGAGAGTAAGGATATATCAGAAGCTTCTAGGTTATGCTTTGAGAGATTGAAAATCGGTATCATATCCAGTGCCTCTGGTATTGCCTGCTGCGTGTTTCCAGATAGTGCTGGGGCTGTCCCTCCATCGGGTGCTGGTAAGTTTGATGTCCCCGGGATGACGGTTGAAAGCGTACTCTCTGCCGTCCCCGCTTCGCTCCTCGATACCCTAAAAAAGGCTGGCGTTGATTTCTACGGCCATTTTGGGGGTTATAATAACCATCTTCTTGATAATTCTGTTCATTCTCTGATTCAGGGTCCGAGGAGTCTGAGAAATTGTTCACTCTCTGTTGATTATAGCTCCCCTCTCCCTGCTGATTGTCAGATTTATAGAAGTTATCTCCTAGATAGGGATATGCTCTTTCTATGGTATAATATCTTTTATCCTTTGTGAATTTGTCTTCTTTTCTTTTAGTGAGATATTCTGCAAAGGATAAAATATCCTTATTTAGGGATTCTAGTTGTTTATCAGCATCCATCAGTACCGTGGAGGTTTTAATTTTATTCTCTAAATCTTCTATTTCTTTTTTAATATCTGAGGCTATCTCTTTAGAGGTTGAAATTATCAAAATCATTAAGTCCCTAGAACATCTGCTAGCTATCATACTCCACTTATGTAGGAACGATTTAACATCTACGAATAGTCCCGGAATATTCCTAACCCTTAATCCTAAAGGGATGATAGCAGCTTTTAGATAATTTAACATGAAGTCTCCATGAGCTTCAATCCTTATTAATTTCTTTTTTAGGTTTGACAATTTCAATAGATCACTATTACTTTGTGGCTTTGACATAAAGCTGGAAGTTGAACCAGTTGGTGCAGTATTGCCAACCAGAAAGGCAAAGTCCTCATCCGTAAAGCCAAATGTTTCCAATTGGGCCATTTCAAATTAACGGAAGATGTTAATAAAGATGGAAAAGAGGAAAGTATACACAGGAACAATAAAACAGAACACAGTTAAAAATGCATAGGTGTGTGAGGGCGATGAATCAATATATAAGTTCAAGAACAGTCCCACACGGATAACCGTGGGTAAAACTATGTAAACAAACAAGGACCCCCTGATACGGATAATTATCCTGGGACAGGGTAAGCAATATGTATGAAATAACAATCCCAGGCATATAATAAAGCAACAACCAATAGATAGAACAAACAAACTAGTGCAGTTTCAAAAACATATACATTTTTAATTTGATAAAAAAAGGATTAAATGTAAAACAGTACATTGATCATTTTTGATAAAAAGATCTAGAATGATACATTTGTATTCATAAAATGTTTTTTTAGTTAAAAGAGAGGAGGTTAGGTGGCATCCGGTCGACGCGTTTCGGCATACACTATGCCTTCATCGGGACTTTAACCATCCAATTTTCTGTAAAAGAGATCATAACGGTGATTTGCTTGTTACATCTTACATTTGTTATGATACAACTGGACTAGTTCAGATTTGTTGTAACATTCTATTGGTATAAGCCTTTGCTAAAAAACGAGATATATCGCCTTATATACGAATGTTTTCCACCTATGCACGTACAGATTTTCATACCCAAGCCTCATTCTGATATGTACCGGCAAACACAGGGTATAGTGCTCAGAGTTTAGACAAGAACATGTACATTTATACACTTTGTTCAGAAACACCATTATATTATATTTCATTTTCTTATTGATGCAAAAAGTCACAGTATCCAGATCTAAAACATTTAAATGGTGTTTATCGCCCAATTGATTAGACTGCTTATACATTTCAATGTAATTTGTGTTTCGCTTGGGACTTTCTCTGAGACATAGTTCCTTATCTTAAATATGTCAGGAGATATACAGAGAAGAAATTTAGAGAAATAAGATGAGACAGGTTAGAGATTAGAAAAAGTTCATATTCATTTCCGTTCAAGATCACTAGTCACGGAAAAACAAGTGGGGGGGGGAAAAATATCCTAATTATAATGCAACCATTCTCACAATTCTACTACACAAACGTTTCTTTCTTACCGAAAGTTGTACCGTAGTACAAGGCCAGTGCTGTTCTCTAAAGATTTAGACTGCAGGACGGCTGTATTTTAAACTGTATCCACAAATGAGGGGCAGGAAACTTCAGTTAAATATTCTAAAGGAATCAAACATAGAATTTTATGTGGATTAAATGTGGGTCAAAGAGCCCCTTTCTTTTTTTAAAAAAATTAAACTTAAACTCACTCCCCCAGTTACTTTTCTTTAAATTCTGCGTCGTTACATTTCAAGAATTGTACACGACTGCTCACCTTTTATTTATGATAGTTGTCACTCAAGATTTCCTTCGCCTAAGTTTCTTTTTGGGATGTAGGCCTATCACACTATCCTATTCGTTAAAAAAACAATCATAGCTTTAGTATGAACCCAACGTGATGCTTTTTTACTATAAGGCAAAAACATATTATTCTTACCCTTTGAGGTTTAATTTGTATCCTTCTACTTAGGTCTTTTTAACTCCTTTTAAGTGAAATTGCAGGGCCTCCGGTACGTAGAAACAGGTCCTAATAATATAACACACCAAACACAATCAGCCAGGGTCTCTTAGTGTTAAATTGATAAGTAACTCTGCGCCAACACTATATAATTATCGCTTACCAAAATATATTTAGGTAATGCTGAGACGTGGCGCAAATTCAATAGCGTGTGTCGGGTGCGCAGCTTGTTAAGGTACGAACATCCTGTGTTTTTGTGTGTTCTGTTTAAAAGCGGTATGGGCTCCTGATAAAGAAAAGAGAGAAGAGCCGCCTGTTAGTATCCCATTTCCAGAACTAACTTTTGCCGAATCGTTTTTTAAAGCGTTTCTCCTATCTAAATTCAAAGACAAATTGCCGAGTATAAAGACAGTTCTATTTAAGTATTCTCGTTATGCCGCTTACCTAATTTAAAGAAAGCCGCTAGATGCCACGTCGTGCGTTGTGCGTTGTTGCCGATTTGATTCAAAACCGAGACTACAGCCGAAGCATCATGGTGTTCCGCTGCAACGGGTTTAAAAGTGCACGTGGTTCCTAATAAAGGACGTGCAAGCTGTTAGTGTTACCCTGATTGAACCACAGGGCTACAATAAAGTACTTTCGAACGCTTGTTTGCGCAAGTTCTTACCTTAGGGATTGCACAGGACGCCAACAATTTTGGATACACCGTCAGAGCGTCTGGTCTTTCTACAGGAACAACTCCGATTTGAATTTCGGAGGTCCTTTTATAAGGGAAAGTATCATTGGTTGGACGAGGACCTGAGTTTCTTAAAGGGAAAGGCCCTCTTTGCAGAATTATTGAATTTAAAGGAATATTCACAGAATAGCATTTTGCCAGGGCAATTCCTGATTAAGACCATGACTAAAGGTCTTAAGGGAGAAAATCCAAAAGACTTCTCGTCTTTTTCTTATATTCTCTCCTCCTTTGGCATTCGATATTTGCACTTTTTCTAGGATACGCCACCGTATTTCGGATGGGGCATGTTTAAAATCTGAATAATGTTCAGCAAGTGGGGCAGCCAATTTCTTAGTTTTGATTGCCGACCTATGTTCGGTCAATCTGACTTTAATGGTTCTTGCAGTCTCGCCCACATATCCTAGATTACAGGGACACATAAGCAAATAAATAACATTGCTGGTGTTACATGTCCACAGTTCATTCGCTACAATGTTATATCCATTCAATTGGAAAGTCTGCCCTGGTATAATCCCGTCACACGACTTACAGGATCCACATCTTGAAGTACCATATATTGGATTGGCTCCCTGTATAGATTTCTGTACAAACGGGGTCTTTTCTGAGGTGCCCATGTATCTTGATCTAACTACAAAGTCCTTTAAATTCTTATTTCTCCGATGGGCATACATTGGTTTTTGGAGTTTAGGAGCAGATGGTTCCAGGTTTAATAAGTGCCAATTGGCATTGACTATTTGCCTGATCTTTGCATTTAGTGTTGAGTGTCGTGTGACACACACTAGTTTTGGTTCCTGGGTTTCCTTCTTTGAATTTAGGAGAGTATCCCGGTCATAGTAACGAGCCCTCTTATAGGCCTCACGTACTAGACGATGCGGATATCCTCTATCAAGGAATTTTTGCTTCATCTTAACTGACTGACTATCGTAGTCCTTGATGTTCGTACAGTTTCGTCTCACCCTAAGGAACTGGGAGAACGGAATGCCGTCCTTTTGGCTCCTAGGGTGATAACTTGAAAAATGGAGCAAGGTATTCCTCGATGTGGGCTTCGAGTATAAATCGACCTCCAAAATATTGTTTCTATTCCGGATGTATATGTCCAGGAATTCAACCTCAGAGGGGTGGACATGGGCAGTAAAGCGAAGATTTTCGTCCGCAAGGTTGACCCACTCTAGGAATTCCCCAAGAGTCTGTTCCCCACCGGTCCAGATAAAGAAGATATCATCAATGAACCTATACCAGTGGGAAACAGACTCATAAAAGGGTGCCATCTCATTGTGTATGTTGTAAGCCTCAAAAAGAGCCATGTATATATTCGCTATGGACGGAGCCATGGCTGCCCCCATGCTCACGCCCTTCGTCTGTTGGTACATGCGATCTCCAAACTGAAATACATTCTCCTGTAATACTATGGATAGGCATTCATAGATAAACTGTTTATTGCATGGTATCTGGTATAAGTCCACAAACCACATAGTGGCATCCAGAGCCCCTTTTTGTGGGATGTTACTGTATAACGCTTCGACGTCAAGCGTAACTAGGAGATCCCTATTGCCATTAAATTGGAGATTTTCCACTTTTGCAATCATTTCTCCAGTATCTTTAATGTAAGATGGAGACAATGGTATGTAGGGCCTCAATATGTTATCTATATACTTAGACAGGGCTTCAGTCGGGGTGCCAATAGTTGATACTATGGGTCGATATGGTGGATTGCTTTGGTCCTTGTGCATTTTTGGAAGGCCATAAATGCATGCTAATTTGCCTTGCGAATTGTTTAAAAATTCATATTCTTTTTTATTTATTATGTCCTCATCCAGTGCTCTCTTTGTTACCTGCTGAATTCGCCTGACCAGCTTATTTGTTGGATTATTCCTAACCTCTTTGTAGAACAGGGAATCATTTAACATCTTTAGCATGTTTTCCTCATATTTGTTGGAATCAATTAAAACGATTCCACCACCCTTATCACTGCTTTTTATTATTAGTGATTTGTTATTCTTCAGACTAAGTAAAGAGTCATGTTCCTCCTTAGAGATGTTATATTTTGATTTAGGGACATATCTCAAGGCCTGTTCTAGTTTTGTTAATACAACTTTTTCAAACATAGCCATCTCTGGACCAAGTTGGTCCAGTGATGGAGTAAAAGTTGAGGGCAAGGCTACAATATTGTTTGCAGTATTGTTGTTTTCTATTTCTGTCTTATCCATGAAGAATTTTTTTAATCTTATCTTCCTAAAAAAGGAATGTATGTCCTGATAGAGTTCGAATAAGTTTACATTTGCATGTGGGACAAATGTCAGACCTTTCGAGAGTAAGGATATATCAGAAGCTTCTAGGTTATGCTTTGAGAGATTGAAAATCGGTATCATATCCAGTGCCTCTGGTATTGCCTGCTGCGTGTTTCCAGATAGTGCTGGGGCTGTCCCTCCATCGGGTGCTGGTAAGTTTGATGTCCCCGGGATGACGGTTGAAAGCGTACTCTCTGCCGTCCCCGCTTCGCTCCTCGATACCCTAAAAAAGGCTGGCGTTGATTTCTACGGCCATTTTGGGGGTTATAATAACCATCTTCTTGATAATTCTGTTCATTCTCTGATTCAGGGTCCGAGGAGTCTGAGAAATTGTTCACTCTCTGTTGATTATAGCTCCCCTCTCCCTGCTGATTGTCAGATTTATAGAAGTTATCTCCTAGATAGGGATATGCTCTTTCTATGGTATAATATCTTTTATCCTTTGTGAATTTGTCTTCTTTTCTTTTAGTGAGATATTCTGCAAAGGATAAAATATCCTTATTTAGGGATTCTAGTTGTTTATCAGCATCCATCAGTACCGTGGAGGTTTTAATTTTATTCTCTAAATCTTCTATTTCTTTTTTAATATCTGAGGCTATCTCTTTAGAGGTTGAAATTATCAAAATCATTAAGTCCCTAGAACATCTGCTAGCTATCATACTCCACTTATGTAGGAACGATTTAACATCTACGAATAGTCCCGGAATATTCCTAACCCTTAATCCTAAAGGGATGATAGCAGCTTTTAGATAATTTAACATGAAGTCTCCATGAGCTTCAATCCTTATTAATTTCTTTTTTAGGTTTGACAATTTCAATAGATCACTATTACTTTGTGGCTTTGACATAAAGCTGGAAGTTGAACCAGTTGGTGCAGTATTGCCAACCAGAAAGGCAAAGTCCTCATCCGTAAAGCCAAATGTTTCCAATTGGGCCATTTCAAATTAACGGAAGATGTTAATAAAGATGGAAAAGAGGAAAGTATACACAGGAACAATAAAACAGAACACAGTTAAAAATGCATAGGTGTGTGAGGGCGATGAATCAATATATAAGTTCAAGAACAGTCCCACACGGATAACCGTGGGTAAAACTATGTAAACAAACAAGGACCCCCTGATACGGATAATTATCCTGGGACAGGGTAAGCAATATGTATGAAATAACAATCCCAGGCATATAATAAAGCAACAACCAATAGATAGAACAAACAAACTAGTGCAGTTTCAAAAACATATACATTTTTAATTTGATAAAAAAAGGATTAAATGTAAAACAGTACATTGATCATTTTTGATAAAAAGATCTAGAATGATACATTTGTATTCATAAAATGTTTTTTTAGTTAAAAGAGAGGAGGTTAGGTGGCATCCGGTCGACGCGTTTCGGCATACACTATGCCTTCATCGGGACTTTAACCATCCAATTTTCTGTAAAAGAGATCATAACGGTGATTTGCTTGTTACATCTTACATTTGTTATGATACAACTGGACTAGTTCAGATTTGTTGTAACATTCTATTGGTATAAGCCTTTGCTAAAAAACGAGATATATCGCCTTATATACGAATGTTTTCCACCTATGCACGTACAGATTTTCATACCCAAGCCTCATTCTGATATGTACCGGCAAACACAGGGTATAGTGCTCAGAGTTTAGACAAGAACATGTACATTTATACACTTTGTTCAGAAACACCATTATATTATATTTCATTTTCTTATTGATGCAAAAAGTCACAGTATCCAGATCTAAAACATTTAAATGGTGTTTATCGCCCAATTGATTAGACTGCTTATACATTTCAATGTAATTTGTGTTTCGCTTGGGACTTTCTCTGAGACATAGTTCCTTATCTTAAATATGTCAGGAGATATACAGAGAAGAAATTTAGAGAAATAAGATGAGACAGGTTAGAGATTAGAAAAAGTTCATATTCATTTCCGTTCAAGATCACTAGTCACGGAAAAACAAGTGGGGGGGGGAAAAATATCCTAATTATAATGCAACCATTCTCACAATTCTACTACACAAACGTTTCTTTCTTACCGAAAGTTGTACCGTAGTACAAGGCCAGTGCTGTTCTCTAAAGATTTAGACTGCAGGACGGCTGTATTTTAAACTGTATCCACAAATGAGGGGCAGGAAACTTCAGTTAAATATTCTAAAGGAATCAAACATAGAATTTTATGTGGATTAAATGTGGGTCAAAGAGCCCCTTTCTTTTTTTAAAAAAATTAAACTTAAACTCACTCCCCCAGTTACTTTTCTTTAAATTCTGCGTCGTTACATTTCAAGAATTGTACACGACTGCTCACCTTTTATTTATGATAGTTGTCACTCAAGATTTCCTTCGCCTAAGTTTCTTTTTGGGATGTAGGCCTATCACACTATCCTATTCGTTAAAAAAACAATCATAGCTTTAGTATGAACCCAACGTGATGCTTTTTTACTATAAGGCAAAAACATATTATTCTTACCCTTTGAGGTTTAATTTGTATCCTTCTACTTAGGTCTTTTTAACTCCTTTTAAGTGAAATTGCAGGGCCTCCGGTACGTAGAAACAGGTCCTAATAATATAACACACCAAACACAATCAGCCAGGGTCTCTTAGTGTTAAATTGATAAGTAACTCTGCGCCAACACTATATAATTATCGCTTACCAAAATATATTTAGGTAATGCTGAGACGTGGCGCAAATTCAATAGCGTGTGTCGGGTGCGCAGCTTGTTAAGGTACGAACATCCTGTGTTTTTGTGTGTTCTGTTTAAAAGCGGTATGGGCTCCTGATAAAGAAAAGAGAGAAGAGCCGCCTGTTAGTATCCCATTTCCAGAACTAACTTTTGCCGAATCGTTTTTTAAAGCGTTTCTCCTATCTAAATTCAAAGACAAATTGCCGAGTATAAAGACAGTTCTATTTAAGTATTCTCGTTATGCCGCTTACCTAATTTAAAGAAAGCCGCTAGATGCCACGTCGTGCGTTGTGCGTTGTTGCCGATTTGATTCAAAACCGAGACTACAGCCGAAGCATCATGGTGTTCCGCTGCAACGGGTTTAAAAGTGCACGTGGTTCCTAATAAAGGACGTGCAAGCTGAAACGCGTCGACCGGATGCCACCTAACCTCCTCTCTTTTAACTAAAAAAACATTTTATGAATACAAATGTATCATTCTAGATCTTTTTATCAAAAATGATCAATGTACTGTTTTACATTTAATCCTTTTTTTATCAAATTAAAAATGTATATGTTTTTGAAACTGCACTAGTTTGTTTGTTCTATCTATTGGTTGTTGCTTTATTATATGCCTGGGATTGTTATTTCATACATATTGCTTACCCTGTCCCAGGATAATTATCCGTATCAGGGGGTCCTTGTTTGTTTACATAGTTTTACCCACGGTTATCCGTGTGGGACTGTTCTTGAACTTATATATTGATTCATCGCCCTCACACACCTATGCATTTTTAACTGTGTTCTGTTTTATTGTTCCTGTGTATACTTTCCTCTTTTCCATCTTTATTAACATCTTCCGTTAATTTGAAATGGCCCAATTGGAAACATTTGGCTTTACGGATGAGGACTTTGCCTTTCTGGTTGGCAATACTGCACCAACTGGTTCAACTTCCAGCTTTATGTCAAAGCCACAAAGTAATAGTGATCTATTGAAATTGTCAAACCTAAAAAAGAAATTAATAAGGATTGAAGCTCATGGAGACTTCATGTTAAATTATCTAAAAGCTGCTATCATCCCTTTAGGATTAAGGGTTAGGAATATTCCGGGACTATTCGTAGATGTTAAATCGTTCCTACATAAGTGGAGTATGATAGCTAGCAGATGTTCTAGGGACTTAATGATTTTGATAATTTCAACCTCTAAAGAGATAGCCTCAGATATTAAAAAAGAAATAGAAGATTTAGAGAATAAAATTAAAACCTCCACGGTACTGATGGATGCTGATAAACAACTAGAATCCCTAAATAAGGATATTTTATCCTTTGCAGAATATCTCACTAAAAGAAAAGAAGACAAATTCACAAAGGATAAAAGATATTATACCATAGAAAGAGCATATCCCTATCTAGGAGATAACTTCTATAAATCTGACAATCAGCAGGGAGAGGGGAGCTATAATCAACAGAGAGTGAACAATTTCTCAGACTCCTCGGACCCTGAATCAGAGAATGAACAGAATTATCAAGAAGATGGTTATTATAACCCCCAAAATGGCCGTAGAAATCAACGCCAGCCTTTTTTAGGGTATCGAGGAGCGAAGCGGGGACGGCAGAGAGTACGCTTTCAACCGTCATCCCGGGGACATCAAACTTACCAGCACCCGATGGAGGGACAGCCCCAGCACTATCTGGAAACACGCAGCAGGCAATACCAGAGGCACTGGATATGATACCGATTTTCAATCTCTCAAAGCATAACCTAGAAGCTTCTGATATATCCTTACTCTCGAAAGGTCTGACATTTGTCCCACATGCAAATGTAAACTTATTCGAACTCTATCAGGACATACATTCCTTTTTTAGGAAGATAAGATTAAAAAAATTCTTCATGGATAAGACAGAAATAGAAAACAACAATACTGCAAACAATATTGTAGCCTTGCCCTCAACTTTTACTCCATCACTGGACCAACTTGGTCCAGAGATGGCTATGTTTGAAAAAGTTGTATTAACAAAACTAGAACAGGCCTTGAGATATGTCCCTAAATCAAAATATAACATCTCTAAGGAGGAACATGACTCTTTACTTAGTCTGAAGAATAACAAATCACTAATAATAAAAAGCAGTGATAAGGGTGGTGGAATCGTTTTAATTGATTCCAACAAATATGAGGAAAACATGCTAAAGATGTTAAATGATTCCCTGTTCTACAAAGAGGTTAGGAATAATCCAACAAATAAGCTGGTCAGGCGAATTCAGCAGGTAACAAAGAGAGCACTGGATGAGGACATAATAAATAAAAAAGAATATGAATTTTTAAACAATTCGCAAGGCAAATTAGCATGCATTTATGGCCTTCCAAAAATGCACAAGGACCAAAGCAATCCACCATATCGACCCATAGTATCAACTATTGGCACCCCGACTGAAGCCCTGTCTAAGTATATAGATAACATATTGAGGCCCTACATACCATTGTCTCCATCTTACATTAAAGATACTGGAGAAATGATTGCAAAAGTGGAAAATCTCCAATTTAATGGCAATAGGGATCTCCTAGTTACGCTTGACGTCGAAGCGTTATACAGTAACATCCCACAAAAAGGGGCTCTGGATGCCACTATGTGGTTTGTGGACTTATACCAGATACCATGCAATAAACAGTTTATCTATGAATGCCTATCCATAGTATTACAGGAGAATGTATTTCAGTTTGGAGATCGCATGTACCAACAGACGAAGGGCGTGAGCATGGGGGCAGCCATGGCTCCGTCCATAGCGAATATATACATGGCTCTTTTTGAGGCTTACAACATACACAATGAGATGGCACCCTTTTATGAGTCTGTTTCCCACTGGTATAGGTTCATTGATGATATCTTCTTTATCTGGACCGGTGGGGAACAGACTCTTGGGGAATTCCTAGAGTGGGTCAACCTTGCGGACGAAAATCTTCGCTTTACTGCCCATGTCCACCCCTCTGAGGTTGAATTCCTGGACATATACATCCGGAATAGAAACAATATTTTGGAGGTCGATTTATACTCGAAGCCCACATCGAGGAATACCTTGCTCCATTTTTCAAGTTATCACCCTAGGAGCCAAAAGGACGGCATTCCGTTCTCCCAGTTCCTTAGGGTGAGACGAAACTGTACGAACATCAAGGACTACGATAGTCAGTCAGTTAAGATGAAGCAAAAATTCCTTGATAGAGGATATCCGCATCGTCTAGTACGTGAGGCCTATAAGAGGGCTCGTTACTATGACCGGGATACTCTCCTAAATTCAAAGAAGGAAACCCAGGAACCAAAACTAGTGTGTGTCACACGACACTCAACACTAAATGCAAAGATCAGGCAAATAGTCAATGCCAATTGGCACTTATTAAACCTGGAACCATCTGCTCCTAAACTCCAAAAACCAATGTATGCCCATCGGAGAAATAAGAATTTAAAGGACTTTGTAGTTAGATCAAGATACATGGGCACCTCAGAAAAGACCCCGTTTGTACAGAAATCTATACAGGGAGCCAATCCAATATATGGTACTTCAAGATGTGGATCCTGTAAGTCGTGTGACGGGATTATACCAGGGCAGACTTTCCAATTGAATGGATATAACATTGTAGCGAATGAACTGTGGACATGTAACACCAGCAATGTTATTTATTTGCTTATGTGTCCCTGTAATCTAGGATATGTGGGCGAGACTGCAAGAACCATTAAAGTCAGATTGACCGAACATAGGTCGGCAATCAAAACTAAGAAATTGGCTGCCCCACTTGCTGAACATTATTCAGATTTTAAACATGCCCCATCCGAAATACGGTGGCGTATCCTAGAAAAAGTGCAAATATCGAATGCCAAAGGAGGAGAGAATATAAGAAAAAGACGAGAAGTCTTTTGGATTTTCTCCCTTAAGACCTTTAGTCATGGTCTTAATCAGGAATTGCCCTGGCAAAATGCTATTCTGTGAATATTCCTTTAAATTCAATAATTCTGCAAAGAGGGCCTTTCCCTTTAAGAAACTCAGGTCCTCGTCCAACCAATGATACTTTCCCTTATAAAAGGACCTCCGAAATTCAAATCGGAGTTGTTCCTGTAGAAAGACCAGACGCTCTGACGGTGTATCCAAAATTGTTGGCGTCCTGTGCAATCCCTAAGGTAAGAACTTGCGCAAACAAGCGTTCGAAAGTACTTTATTGTAGCCCTGTGGTTCAATCAGGGTAACACTAACAGCTTGCACGTCCTTTATTAGGAACCACGTGCACTTTTAAACCCGTTGCAGCGGAACACCATGATGCTTCGGCTGTAGTCTCGGTTTTGAATCAAATCGGCAACAACGCACAACGCACGACGTGGCATCTAGCGGCTTTCTTTAAATTAGGTAAGCGGCATAACGAGAATACTTAAATAGAACTGTCTTTATACTCGGCAATTTGTCTTTGAATTTAGATAGGAGAAACGCTTTAAAAAACGATTCGGCAAAAGTTAGTTCTGGAAATGGGATACTAACAGGCGGCTCTTCTCTCTTTTCTTTATCAGGAGCCCATACCGCTTTTAAACAGAACACACAAAAACACAGGATGTTCGTACCTTAACAAGCTGCGCACCCGACACACGCTATTGAATTTGCGCCACGTCTCAGCATTACCTAAATATATTTTGGTAAGCGATAATTATATAGTGTTGGCGCAGAGTTACTTATCAATTTAACACTAAGAGACCCTGGCTGATTGTGTTTGGTGTGTTATATTATTAGGACCTGTTTCTACGTACCGGAGGCCCTGCAATTTCACTTAAAAGGAGTTAAAAAGACCTAAGTAGAAGGATACAAATTAAACCTCAAAGGGTAAGAATAATATGTTTTTGCCTTATAGTAAAAAAGCATCACGTTGGGTTCATACTAAAGCTATGATTGTTTTTTTAACGAATAGGATAGTGTGATAGGCCTACATCCCAAAAAGAAACTTAGGCGAAGGAAATCTTGAGTGACAACTATCATAAATAAAAGGTGAGCAGTCGTGTACAATTCTTGAAATGTAACGACGCAGAATTTAAAGAAAAGTAACTGGGGGAGTGAGTTTAAGTTTAATTTTTTTAAAAAAAGAAAGGGGCTCTTTGACCCACATTTAATCCACATAAAATTCTATGTTTGATTCCTTTAGAATATTTAACTGAAGTTTCCTGCCCCTCATTTGTGGATACAGTTTAAAATACAGCCGTCCTGCAGTCTAAATCTTTAGAGAACAGCACTGGCCTTGTACTACGGTACAACTTTCGGTAAGAAAGAAACGTTTGTGTAGTAGAATTGTGAGAATGGTTGCATTATAATTAGGATATTTTTCCCCCCCCCACTTGTTTTTCCGTGACTAGTGATCTTGAACGGAAATGAATATGAACTTTTTCTAATCTCTAACCTGTCTCATCTTATTTCTCTAAATTTCTTCTCTGTATATCTCCTGACATATTTAAGATAAGGAACTATGTCTCAGAGAAAGTCCCAAGCGAAACACAAATTACATTGAAATGTATAAGCAGTCTAATCAATTGGGCGATAAACACCATTTAAATGTTTTAGATCTGGATACTGTGACTTTTTGCATCAATAAGAAAATGAAATATAATATAATGGTGTTTCTGAACAAAGTGTATAAATGTACATGTTCTTGTCTAAACTCTGAGCACTATACCCTGTGTTTGCCGGTACATATCAGAATGAGGCTTGGGTATGAAAATCTGTACGTGCATAGGTGGAAAACATTCGTATATAAGGCGATATATCTCGTTTTTTAGCAAAGGCTTATACCAATAGAATGTTACAACAAATCTGAACTAGTCCAGTTGTATCATAACAAATGTAAGATGTAACAAGCAAATCACCGTTATGATCTCTTTTACAGAAAATTGGATGGTTAAAGTCCCGATGAAGGCATAGTGTATGCCGAAACGCGTCGACCGGATGCCACCTAACCTCCTCTCTTTTAACTAAAAAAACATTTTATGAATACAAATGTATCATTCTAGATCTTTTTATCAAAAATGATCAATGTACTGTTTTACATTTAATCCTTTTTTTATCAAATTAAAAATGTATATGTTTTTGAAACTGCACTAGTTTGTTTGTTCTATCTATTGGTTGTTGCTTTATTATATGCCTGGGATTGTTATTTCATACATATTGCTTACCCTGTCCCAGGATAATTATCCGTATCAGGGGGTCCTTGTTTGTTTACATAGTTTTACCCACGGTTATCCGTGTGGGACTGTTCTTGAACTTATATATTGATTCATCGCCCTCACACACCTATGCATTTTTAACTGTGTTCTGTTTTATTGTTCCTGTGTATACTTTCCTCTTTTCCATCTTTATTAACATCTTCCGTTAATTTGAAATGGCCCAATTGGAAACATTTGGCTTTACGGATGAGGACTTTGCCTTTCTGGTTGGCAATACTGCACCAACTGGTTCAACTTCCAGCTTTATGTCAAAGCCACAAAGTAATAGTGATCTATTGAAATTGTCAAACCTAAAAAAGAAATTAATAAGGATTGAAGCTCATGGAGACTTCATGTTAAATTATCTAAAAGCTGCTATCATCCCTTTAGGATTAAGGGTTAGGAATATTCCGGGACTATTCGTAGATGTTAAATCGTTCCTACATAAGTGGAGTATGATAGCTAGCAGATGTTCTAGGGACTTAATGATTTTGATAATTTCAACCTCTAAAGAGATAGCCTCAGATATTAAAAAAGAAATAGAAGATTTAGAGAATAAAATTAAAACCTCCACGGTACTGATGGATGCTGATAAACAACTAGAATCCCTAAATAAGGATATTTTATCCTTTGCAGAATATCTCACTAAAAGAAAAGAAGACAAATTCACAAAGGATAAAAGATATTATACCATAGAAAGAGCATATCCCTATCTAGGAGATAACTTCTATAAATCTGACAATCAGCAGGGAGAGGGGAGCTATAATCAACAGAGAGTGAACAATTTCTCAGACTCCTCGGACCCTGAATCAGAGAATGAACAGAATTATCAAGAAGATGGTTATTATAACCCCCAAAATGGCCGTAGAAATCAACGCCAGCCTTTTTTAGGGTATCGAGGAGCGAAGCGGGGACGGCAGAGAGTACGCTTTCAACCGTCATCCCGGGGACATCAAACTTACCAGCACCCGATGGAGGGACAGCCCCAGCACTATCTGGAAACACGCAGCAGGCAATACCAGAGGCACTGGATATGATACCGATTTTCAATCTCTCAAAGCATAACCTAGAAGCTTCTGATATATCCTTACTCTCGAAAGGTCTGACATTTGTCCCACATGCAAATGTAAACTTATTCGAACTCTATCAGGACATACATTCCTTTTTTAGGAAGATAAGATTAAAAAAATTCTTCATGGATAAGACAGAAATAGAAAACAACAATACTGCAAACAATATTGTAGCCTTGCCCTCAACTTTTACTCCATCACTGGACCAACTTGGTCCAGAGATGGCTATGTTTGAAAAAGTTGTATTAACAAAACTAGAACAGGCCTTGAGATATGTCCCTAAATCAAAATATAACATCTCTAAGGAGGAACATGACTCTTTACTTAGTCTGAAGAATAACAAATCACTAATAATAAAAAGCAGTGATAAGGGTGGTGGAATCGTTTTAATTGATTCCAACAAATATGAGGAAAACATGCTAAAGATGTTAAATGATTCCCTGTTCTACAAAGAGGTTAGGAATAATCCAACAAATAAGCTGGTCAGGCGAATTCAGCAGGTAACAAAGAGAGCACTGGATGAGGACATAATAAATAAAAAAGAATATGAATTTTTAAACAATTCGCAAGGCAAATTAGCATGCATTTATGGCCTTCCAAAAATGCACAAGGACCAAAGCAATCCACCATATCGACCCATAGTATCAACTATTGGCACCCCGACTGAAGCCCTGTCTAAGTATATAGATAACATATTGAGGCCCTACATACCATTGTCTCCATCTTACATTAAAGATACTGGAGAAATGATTGCAAAAGTGGAAAATCTCCAATTTAATGGCAATAGGGATCTCCTAGTTACGCTTGACGTCGAAGCGTTATACAGTAACATCCCACAAAAAGGGGCTCTGGATGCCACTATGTGGTTTGTGGACTTATACCAGATACCATGCAATAAACAGTTTATCTATGAATGCCTATCCATAGTATTACAGGAGAATGTATTTCAGTTTGGAGATCGCATGTACCAACAGACGAAGGGCGTGAGCATGGGGGCAGCCATGGCTCCGTCCATAGCGAATATATACATGGCTCTTTTTGAGGCTTACAACATACACAATGAGATGGCACCCTTTTATGAGTCTGTTTCCCACTGGTATAGGTTCATTGATGATATCTTCTTTATCTGGACCGGTGGGGAACAGACTCTTGGGGAATTCCTAGAGTGGGTCAACCTTGCGGACGAAAATCTTCGCTTTACTGCCCATGTCCACCCCTCTGAGGTTGAATTCCTGGACATATACATCCGGAATAGAAACAATATTTTGGAGGTCGATTTATACTCGAAGCCCACATCGAGGAATACCTTGCTCCATTTTTCAAGTTATCACCCTAGGAGCCAAAAGGACGGCATTCCGTTCTCCCAGTTCCTTAGGGTGAGACGAAACTGTACGAACATCAAGGACTACGATAGTCAGTCAGTTAAGATGAAGCAAAAATTCCTTGATAGAGGATATCCGCATCGTCTAGTACGTGAGGCCTATAAGAGGGCTCGTTACTATGACCGGGATACTCTCCTAAATTCAAAGAAGGAAACCCAGGAACCAAAACTAGTGTGTGTCACACGACACTCAACACTAAATGCAAAGATCAGGCAAATAGTCAATGCCAATTGGCACTTATTAAACCTGGAACCATCTGCTCCTAAACTCCAAAAACCAATGTATGCCCATCGGAGAAATAAGAATTTAAAGGACTTTGTAGTTAGATCAAGATACATGGGCACCTCAGAAAAGACCCCGTTTGTACAGAAATCTATACAGGGAGCCAATCCAATATATGGTACTTCAAGATGTGGATCCTGTAAGTCGTGTGACGGGATTATACCAGGGCAGACTTTCCAATTGAATGGATATAACATTGTAGCGAATGAACTGTGGACATGTAACACCAGCAATGTTATTTATTTGCTTATGTGTCCCTGTAATCTAGGATATGTGGGCGAGACTGCAAGAACCATTAAAGTCAGATTGACCGAACATAGGTCGGCAATCAAAACTAAGAAATTGGCTGCCCCACTTGCTGAACATTATTCAGATTTTAAACATGCCCCATCCGAAATACGGTGGCGTATCCTAGAAAAAGTGCAAATATCGAATGCCAAAGGAGGAGAGAATATAAGAAAAAGACGAGAAGTCTTTTGGATTTTCTCCCTTAAGACCTTTAGTCATGGTCTTAATCAGGAATTGCCCTGGCAAAATGCTATTCTGTGAATATTCCTTTAAATTCAATAATTCTGCAAAGAGGGCCTTTCCCTTTAAGAAACTCAGGTCCTCGTCCAACCAATGATACTTTCCCTTATAAAAGGACCTCCGAAATTCAAATCGGAGTTGTTCCTGTAGAAAGACCAGACGCTCTGACGGTGTATCCAAAATTGTTGGCGTCCTGTGCAATCCCTAAGGTAAGAACTTGCGCAAACAAGCGTTCGAAAGTACTTTATTGTAGCCCTGTGGTTCAATCAGGGTAACACTAACAGCTTGCACGTCCTTTATTAGGAACCACGTGCACTTTTAAACCCGTTGCAGCGGAACACCATGATGCTTCGGCTGTAGTCTCGGTTTTGAATCAAATCGGCAACAACGCACAACGCACGACGTGGCATCTAGCGGCTTTCTTTAAATTAGGTAAGCGGCATAACGAGAATACTTAAATAGAACTGTCTTTATACTCGGCAATTTGTCTTTGAATTTAGATAGGAGAAACGCTTTAAAAAACGATTCGGCAAAAGTTAGTTCTGGAAATGGGATACTAACAGGCGGCTCTTCTCTCTTTTCTTTATCAGGAGCCCATACCGCTTTTAAACAGAACACACAAAAACACAGGATGTTCGTACCTTAACAAGCTGCGCACCCGACACACGCTATTGAATTTGCGCCACGTCTCAGCATTACCTAAATATATTTTGGTAAGCGATAATTATATAGTGTTGGCGCAGAGTTACTTATCAATTTAACACTAAGAGACCCTGGCTGATTGTGTTTGGTGTGTTATATTATTAGGACCTGTTTCTACGTACCGGAGGCCCTGCAATTTCACTTAAAAGGAGTTAAAAAGACCTAAGTAGAAGGATACAAATTAAACCTCAAAGGGTAAGAATAATATGTTTTTGCCTTATAGTAAAAAAGCATCACGTTGGGTTCATACTAAAGCTATGATTGTTTTTTTAACGAATAGGATAGTGTGATAGGCCTACATCCCAAAAAGAAACTTAGGCGAAGGAAATCTTGAGTGACAACTATCATAAATAAAAGGTGAGCAGTCGTGTACAATTCTTGAAATGTAACGACGCAGAATTTAAAGAAAAGTAACTGGGGGAGTGAGTTTAAGTTTAATTTTTTTAAAAAAAGAAAGGGGCTCTTTGACCCACATTTAATCCACATAAAATTCTATGTTTGATTCCTTTAGAATATTTAACTGAAGTTTCCTGCCCCTCATTTGTGGATACAGTTTAAAATACAGCCGTCCTGCAGTCTAAATCTTTAGAGAACAGCACTGGCCTTGTACTACGGTACAACTTTCGGTAAGAAAGAAACGTTTGTGTAGTAGAATTGTGAGAATGGTTGCATTATAATTAGGATATTTTTCCCCCCCCCACTTGTTTTTCCGTGACTAGTGATCTTGAACGGAAATGAATATGAACTTTTTCTAATCTCTAACCTGTCTCATCTTATTTCTCTAAATTTCTTCTCTGTATATCTCCTGACATATTTAAGATAAGGAACTATGTCTCAGAGAAAGTCCCAAGCGAAACACAAATTACATTGAAATGTATAAGCAGTCTAATCAATTGGGCGATAAACACCATTTAAATGTTTTAGATCTGGATACTGTGACTTTTTGCATCAATAAGAAAATGAAATATAATATAATGGTGTTTCTGAACAAAGTGTATAAATGTACATGTTCTTGTCTAAACTCTGAGCACTATACCCTGTGTTTGCCGGTACATATCAGAATGAGGCTTGGGTATGAAAATCTGTACGTGCATAGGTGGAAAACATTCGTATATAAGGCGATATATCTCGTTTTTTAGCAAAGGCTTATACCAATAGAATGTTACAACAAATCTGAACTAGTCCAGTTGTATCATAACAAATGTAAGATGTAACAAGCAAATCACCGTTATGATCTCTTTTACAGAAAATTGGATGGTTAAAGTCCCGATGAAGGCATAGTGTATGCCGAAACGCGTCGACCGGATGCCACCTAACCTCCTCTCTTTTAACTAAAAAAACATTTTATGAATACAAATGTATCATTCTAGATCTTTTTATCAAAAATGATCAATGTACTGTTTTACATTTAATCCTTTTTTTATCAAATTAAAAATGTATATGTTTTTGAAACTGCACTAGTTTGTTTGTTCTATCTATTGGTTGTTGCTTTATTATATGCCTGGGATTGTTATTTCATACATATTGCTTACCCTGTCCCAGGATAATTATCCGTATCAGGGGGTCCTTGTTTGTTTACATAGTCATACCTGTTCGCTCTCCTGCCTCGCCTCAATCTGGGCCCGGTGTTTATTTCATACATCAAACTCCTGTACACGGACATCACAGCATCTGTCCGTATCTCCGGTGCGATATCTGAGAGTTCTCCATCGGCAGGGGGACTCGCCAGGGGTGCCCGCTCGCCACATATTTATTTGCGCTCGCTATGGAGCCCCTGGCCTCCTGGGTGCGTATTGACGTACAAATGCGGGGCTTTGAATGGGGCGGCGCCCCCACGGATAGAATTGCACTATATGCAGATGATGTCCTCTTTTTCCTTACGGACTTAAGCAGATCGGGCCCTCGAGTCTTGGAGATTATGCGTGTCTTCGGTGAGGTGTCGGGCCTCTATTTCAACCCACGTAAATCCACATTATGGGTGTTGGGTGGCAGGAGTGTGGCGGACTCCTGGGCGTCGGAGTTGCAGGTAGTTGTAGGGGGCTTGAAGTATCTGGGAGTGTTCCTCTCCGACTCCGCGGCTGTTGCTTGGGAACGTAATGTGGTCCCGGTATGGGAGAGGGTTCAGACGGATGTTAAGACGTGGTCCCGAATGCCCCTTACTATCTTTGGTCGATCTGCGATCTTCAAGATGGTCGCACTTCCGCGCCTCCTATACCAACTGCAGAATCACCCACACCCTATCGCTCCCCAGTGGTTTCGGCAAGTTAATTCAGTCCTGGGTCGCTTCCTATGGGCGGGAGGTGCTGCCAGGGTGGCGCTGCGGACCTGCTACCTGTCCACATATTGTGGTGGCTTGGCCACATCCGATATCCTGTCTTATTATCAGGCCTCCCAACTGCTTGTACTTAATGAATGGTGGTATGGAGACAGGGGTGACCCGGCTTACGCCCTGGAGCACTCCCTGATGGGTGACTGCACGCTACACACGATTTTATACTCAGCCAAAATACGGAAAAAGCTCCCGTGTGTCACACGTGTGGTTTTTGCTGTGTGGCGACAAGCGCTGCGTCGTATGGGCTGGTGGGGTAGACTTACGGCGGAGACCCCGCTGTGGCAGAATGGACGGCTACCTGGGTTGGCCTCTTTGACGGGGTTCAGTGGATGGGATGCCATCGGGATCTCGTCACTGGGACATGTACTGTCCGGAGTCACCCTGAAGTCGTTCCAGGAGCTCCAAACTGAGTTCCATATGCCCACGACCCAATTCTATCGCTATCTCCAATTTCGCCATGCACTGGCACCTGACATTGCCGGCTTGGAGTCGCTGCCGGAATTCAGTCCGGTGGAGGCGAAGATCTTCATGGGGGACCTCGGTGATAAGAAGGTATCCCGAATCTATCAAACACTCGTCACGCACTGTTCCTCCTCCCTACTCCCCCTTAAGGAGGCCTGGGAGAAAGACATCGGACCCTTGGACGAGGATGATTGGAGGGAGGCGCTGGAGTCCCCGCGAGGGGCTGCTATCGCGATTCGACTCTGCCTCATCCAATTCAAATACCTACACAGGGCCTACTACACCCGGGAGCGATTGTGGAGGGCAGGCCTGATTGGGTCCCCAGAGTGCCTGCGCTGTGGAACTGAAAGAGGTACGCTGTTGCATACTGTGTGGTCCTGTGTCGGCCTTACCAGATTTTGGAGTTGTGTCTGGAATTGTCTGTCTGAAGTACTGGAATGGGACCTGCCCCGCACCCCTCGATTAGGGATTCTTCATGTCCTAGAGGGGGTAGGGGGGAATATCTACAAGCGCCACCTCTTACTGCTGGGACTGGTGGTGGCCAAGAGGGACCTGGCACGGGCATGGAAAGGAGTGCGAGCCCCCCCACTGTGTGCTTGGAAGGCTGGCTTAGACTACTTTATGGGGCTGGAGCGCCCGGTGTTTGAAGCCAGGGGATGCCCCCGTAAGCATTATAAGATCTGGAGAAGGTGGGCGGAGTATAGGGGACTGTTCCTAGACCCCCCGATGGTACAAGAAGATGACTGGCAGGAGGCGAGTGGCCCGCAGGCCTGAGGTGGTACACAGTACCGGACACATTAAGACCAAGTGATGAAGGTTTACTATGATCACGTGCAACGGGCTAGGGAGGGATAAGGGGTGGGTAGTTGGGAAGTTGGGTGGTTGGGGATGGGGGTAGAGGGCAGGAAGGGGGTTTGCATTCCTCGTATAATTACTTGAGATTTGTACATGCTAAAGAAACCTGTCTTGATATTTGGTGGCACTCTCCTGACTGTGGAGAGCCACATATATGCCTCTCTCTGATCATTCAATAAAACTTTGTTGTGAAAAAAAAAATTACTATTCCCACTCCAAGGAGTGCAACAGTGGATATATGACGTTACAACGCAACTTTTACAACGCACTACCATTACAACGTAAGTATTGGTAAGTATATAATAATTTTTATAATTTAAATTATTTAAAATTAATTTAATATAATTTAATTTAATTTCATTTCATTAAATTAAATTAATGTAAATTTAATTTTACTTTATTTTTACACTGTACCCCTGTACCCCAAAAACCCAAAACTGACCCTGAACCCTAAAAAAAACCCTTAACCCAAAACCCCAAAACTGACCCTGAACCCTAAAAATACCCCTTTACCCAAAAACTAAAAACTGACCCTGAACCCTAAAAATACCCCTTTACCCAAAAACCCAAAACTGACCCTGAACCCTAAAAATACCCCTTAACCCAAAAACTAAAAACTGACCCTGAACCCTAAAAATACCCCTTTACCCAAAAACTAAAAACTGACCCTGAACCCTAAAAATACCCCTTTACCCAAAAACTAAAATCTGACCCGGAACCCTAAAAATACCCCTTTACCCAAAAACTAAAAACTGACCCTGAACCCTAAAAATACCCCTTTACCCAAAAACTAAAAACTGACCCTGAACCCAAAAAATACCCCTTTACCCAAAAACTAAAAACTGACCCTGAACCCTAAAAATACCCCTTTACCCAAAAAACAAAAACTGACCCTGAACCCTAAAAATACCCCTTTAATTTAACATAATTAGCAATTAATCAATTAAATTAAATTAATTACCAATTACATTTTAAATAATTAACAAATATTATTTAATTACCAATTAATTAAATATGACTACCAATTAATACATTTACATATTTAATTAATTATAATTAAATTACTTCCCACCCTATTCCCCTATAAACCCACAACCCGCTACAGGAAATAAATTATTTTAATTTACATAATTAGCAATTAATCAATTAAATTAAATTAATTACCAATTAAAATTTAAATAATTAACAAATATTATTTAATTACCAATTAATTAATTATTACTACCAATTAATAAATTTACATATTTAATTAATTATAATTAAATTACTTCCCACCCTATTCCCCTATAAACCCACAACCCGCTACAGAATAAAATTACACAATAATTAAAAAAAAATCATTAATTAAAAATAATTATAACATAAAATGACACTTTTCACACATATTATAACATAAAAGCACTATAAATAATTAAATATTATTTAAAAAACGATATTTGTTACTATCTAGATTATATACTTGGATATTTTCACTTTCTATATTATTTACAGTCGATATTACTTCACTTACCTTAAAAACGATATTTTGACTGTCGATATTCTGTCCTGTCGATATTTTGTCCAAACTATATTTAAAACTCGATATTCTGTCCAAACGATATTTTGGAGTCGATATTATGTCTGTGCACCCCTTGAAACGTCTCTGGTCTAATCACTCTGCCAATCGTTACCATTCAAAGCCACGCCAAGGTTGCTCATGCGCACAAACACAAGAGAGAGGAAGGTATAGGGATGGGAAAGACCACAAGATGGACACTTCAACTGACACATGCAATTTAAATAACATCCAGTATTTAACCCCTTGCCTGCTGATGACGAGCCCAGCTCGTCATGAGGCACAGTGGAGCTGTGCTCATGACGAGCTGGGCTCGTCATAAGGGCCGCGCCACTCCCCCACGAGGTGAATTCCAATCCTGTGCGGACGTTCTATGGGAGTGGGTGGAGTCATGACGAGCTCAGCTCGGCATGAGCACAGCTGCACTGTGCCTCATGAGCTCGTCATGAGCACTGCGGTGCCATGCGCGGCCCCCCTTCCCCCTCACAGGAGGGGAATTACACCCACGGTTAATGGGTTAAGAGTAGGCCTGGGTGGAGTTCACAGAGTTCTACTCTGTGGAACTCCGCCGCGCTCTGCCGCGTTCAGCCAGCGGTGGAGTCTATTAAGTCAAGCTGCTCGCACTGGTTATAAGCTCCGGACGTCCCGCGCTGTAAAATTAGCACGAACGGCAATCCGCGTCACACCCGAGGGCGCTGCTGTAAATTTGGTCCTACAACTCATACATTTGTTAGGGACCCGTTCAATGTAAACTGCTCTAGCAATAAGATGCAAGAGAGAATGTGGGTTGGAGAGACCTTCATGCTGAATGATGCAATAGCTATATATGTCTAGCTCTCATCTAGGTCTCCATTCTCCATTGCTAAATTTGTTATCTGTACAGCGCCAGGAGGCTCCTTTCGGAGTGATAGTTTGCGCTTTATCAATAGCACATTCCATTTCATTTTATTCATTTCATATATAAATGATAAACATAGATTCTAAAAAAGAGTAGTGTCATAGCAGTGGTTGAGAAGAGCAATTGTGCCGATATCAGATGAAAAGGGACCCATGAATGACAACAAGGGTTCCAACAGAGGAAATTATGAGATTAAACACAGATGCCACAGATGTGGAATAAACAACCATGTACCCAAGTCAAAAAGTTGTTATGCTGTTATTCTAGACTGTTGGAGGTTTGACAAGTGAGGACACATTGCCCAAATGTGCCAACAAGGAAATAAATATATGCTAGTGAACATTTCTGTCAGGGAGCAGAAGGCAGGAAGGGTGTTTTGTGTCAGTGTCTCCCAGAAAAATGCAGAAGAGAGGCATGGGGGAGCAAAGTCCTGAGCATTAAGAATGATGGAGAACGGAAAGGAAGTAATAGAAGGCAGCATTCTTGCTTGAACAAGGATGTTGACCTCATAGTCAGTTAGGAGTCAGGGTATATGATAATTCTTGAGAAGTTGTTTAGGAGAGTACAGCTGTAACCAATGTTATATCTAAAGATATAAATCAAGAGGTTATCAGGGCTGTGAGATTTTTTATCATTGGCTAAAGGTGAGCAATAGTTATCTTTAAGGAAAAAGAAATAGAAGAACATGTGTAAGTGACAGAGAATGGACCAGTATGACCTATATATATGACCCCGAGCACCAGATCAAGTCATGGTGATGGAAGACATCAATTTGGAAGAAATCTAGAAAAATGCAAAAGGGTTTCTGTATGGAAGAAAGCAGACATTAATTAACATCTTGTCTTGACCTTCAATGTCTTAGGGCCTGATTATGAGTTCAGTCTGACCACCGCCACACCACGGGACCGCCCGCAGTATTAGGACTGCAGCTGTCTGATCACCACAGGACTGCTGCGACCGCCAGGGATCCGGGATTCCACTGCGTTCGCGCAGCGGTGAGAGGCAGAAATATGCTGGCAGTGCCACAGCGGTACTACCATATTACACAAAACAGAGGACCCTAGTAATTTAGGATCAGGTGAATAATAGACACACACTGAATAATATGCGTGTCCTTTGTCCAGCCGGACAGAAATTTATTTATCTAGAATATTTTATAGTCAACATTTATACACAAGTGGGCACATCCTGTGACCCACAGAAAACAAGACAAAACAAGTGAAAATAAATTATGTAAGGGCGCACAAGGCGGTCTGCACTAGTATTTCAGTTCAACACACTTGGATTCTTATTAGCAAACCATTGTAAAAGACGTTTGTGACTTTTATAACAAACATATGGTGCTTTTGGGTCGACGACGTTTCGATGCAGAGGGAAATGCAAGCATCATCATCAGGACAAAAAACATTGTGTCATGTTTGTCTTGAGAGCATAATAGCTAAGCCTCTATGACATTTTACATAATAACATGAAATAATAAGTGGAAGAAAAAGTTGGGAAAAGGAGGGAGACATGGAAAAAATACGTTAGTTATTATAAATTGCTAGGTAAGAAATCGTTTCAATTGTTGATGTCTTTACAATTGAGATCCTTATGAATCTGTGTTAGTATTGGCCGTGGGGTAACTCTTATTTACAGTGTCATATGTGAATAAGATTTGCATGCTTGTCAAGATCAAGGTAATGGAGTGGAATTGGGAAAATCGTGACATCTTTAAAATCGACATTTCGACGCAATATTCAACATGCGCAAAATACCTTCAGGCAATTGGACCCGTGACATAGTATAACACTAAAAAGATTCAAAACGTTGTGCAGCACAGTGAGCTAGATCCGGCGCAGTGATTTATGTGCAAGGGGGAGGAGATACCTGCGTGGCGGACGCGGATTGCACGATGAGGACGGGGGTACCGGTTCTGCTCAATTGCAGGATATAACGGTTCTGTCAGGGTGAGAGACAAAGGGTATATGGTGTACCAGGGTACTTAAACGGAATTGTACTGGCTGCCACCCGTTTAAAAGAGGAGTAAACAATTACTTACAATCTCACGTCCAAGCCGGGTGGCGCGTCGGGTAATTGGGGGGCTGGAGGGAGAGAAAGGAGATAAGGAGGCGAACAACATGAGTGGTGAGAATAACCTACGCGGGTAGAACAGGACTTACTTATTTAAGGATTCAGGAGATCCTAGATTACTGGCATGGCAGAAGGTATCTCCGGCGGGCAGAGTCCTGAGGGGAAAGGAACGGGATCAGAGGCTGTTGGGATCTAAATAGCGGCACAGAATAGCGCTGGGAGTGGGGATAACTTACTTGATATGGTCTTGCTCATTGGCAGGACAGTTGGGTTCTGGCGGTGATCGCTACCAAGGTGTGGGTGGGGCATACTATTTAAGAACATGCAGGTAAAACCGAGGTAGGACTCGGTTGAGGTAAGGGGAGAGTGGCGGCCATCTTGGAGTGGGGCTCGGAGAAGTCAAGGGAAAGAGGGGATAGTGACTGGTGAGAATTAGTGCGAGTGACTGATTTGGTTATAAACAACAAATACATATATACAAGAATTACATTATGGCGAGATTAATCAGGAGGAATTATTCATTACAGAGGATGTTTCCTAATTTAAGAAACAACATCACAATAATGAAGTCCAGTCTTCGACCCTGTTCGCCTTTACGTATACTGTCAGTTCTCAGTATCCAATGTAGTTCCACTTTGTTCAGAATTTGGGCAATGTCCGCTCCACGAGGTGGGGCTTTTATTTGTGTCACTACAGTCCAAGTAAAATCATTCTCTGTGTGATTTTTTTCTTTGAAATGTTCCACCAAAGGCGCATTGGCAGTTTGGCAACGGATCCTACTTCTGTGTTGTCCTATCCGTAGTTTGATCTTCTGGCTGGTTTGTCCTATGTATATCAACATGCATGGACAGAAGATAGCATAAACTACATTTGTAGAATTACAATTCGTGAAATATTGTCTTTCATATTTAATTGTGCCAAAAGAGAAAGTTTTACCCTCAATTGTTGAGTCACAGGAAACACATTGGCCACATTTGGCGTGACCCTTGAGAGCAGGTAGGTTCCATATGTCATTGAGAGTGGTTCTAGCATCTAATTGTGGAAGCGAGGCACAAACCAAATGATCTTTTATGTTCTTTGCCCTTTTGAAGGCAAACAGAGGACGTTCTAAATTCAGAACTCCAGCATTTAATACTGGCCAATGTTTCAGGACACTTTTCTTAATCGCATTGGATGCAGGAGAGAATGTGGTCACACATGTAATTCTGTCTTGATTATTCTTAGTCCGGGGTTCAAGTAAGGTCTCCCTAGGACAGTACCATGCCCTCTTTAACGAGCGGCGAACTAGTTTCCGTGGGTAGCCCCTTTGTCTGAGTTTAGCACTCAGTGTCTTTGCCTCTATGAAATAATCTTGTTTGAAGTAGCAATTTCTACGGATGCGTAGAAACTGTGAATATGGTAATGAGTCTCTGAGAGCACGGGGGTGGTGGCTGTTATAATTCAGTAGAGTGTTGCGTTCTGTGGGCTTGCGGTGTAGACTTGTCGTTAGGCGACCTTCGGTGTGTTTTATCTCTATATCAAGGAAAGGTATAGATTCCTTGCTACTGGACATAGTGTATTTTAACCCTCCGCTGTTGTTGTTAAGCCAGTGGATGAATTGGTTTAGAGAGGTCTCTGAGTCAGTCCATAACATGAAAATGTCGTCAATATACCAAACATATTTTGAGTTGCCTAACCACCACCCTTTTCATCGCGGTGAGCCCGCTATAAAAAGGGTGGCGGTGAAGCAACTAAGGGGGCTCTCATAGAACCCCCTGTGGGCTCAGGGCCCATGGGGTGCATACGGTGGGTACATGCAGTGCCCCCCCCCATGGATTTGCACCCCCAGTTCCTACACAGTGTGGCATGTATGCCATACCGTGCAGGAACCTGCAGTCGGCGCTCTGAATGTTTGGCTCGTCTATGAGCTTAACAGACTGCCGCTATCAGCAGCCGCAGCCCGTGGAAGGAGTTACGGTGAAGCAGGAAGGCGGGGTGGGGGAGGGGCAGGGTGGGGTATGCTATAAACAGGAATATGGATAATTGGAGGTAAGTAAACAATTTAATAAATAAAACGAATTTCGTAGCGGGCACTGCATCGCATTTTGCGACTGGGTCGGAAAAGGGTTTATATGGTGGCGGTGTCTATCAGACACTGCCAGTCATATTAGGATGGGCATTTAGCAATGCCTTTCCGTGGAGGCATGCATGCGGAGTCTGCTCTGGTGGCCCGTTGCAGGCCCCCAAGGACTCCGGGGGGTGCACATGTGGGGTACCTATGGTACCCCCCAGCAGTTCCATGGACAACATGGCAGGCACCACGCGGTGCCTGCCATGTTGTGCATGGAAGTGCACAGCATGCTTTCCTGCCATTGTGGCGGGCGGTGCTGAGTGCACCGCCCGCCACAATGGTAGGAATGCTGGATGCACCCGCCACAGTGGCGGGCGCATCCAGCATTCCTAATGCCACCATCGAGACCCCCGCCCTTATGGCGGGCGGTCCCTTTTTCTGATGGTTTGTCTGCCCATCATCCTAATGGGGGCCCATGTTCGGAGCCCTTACGACCGAATCGGTACATATCGGACGGATTCCTTTCCGACCGAGCCATTCCGATGAGCTCAGTCGGAAAGGAATCCAACTCGGATTTCCGGATGGCCTACGATGGGCTCAGGGAGCCCGTCTGCCATCCGGAAATCCTCCAGTACTCCCCTGGTGGCCTCTTTACGGCCGAGGGAGTACAATGGCAGTATTTCACTGCCTTTTCGTGACGGTGTGTCCAGCACGAAAAGGCAGTCGGAAACTGTTTCTGGGGGCCCCCAGCAGGGCCCCCATGGGTGTGAGGCCGACGAATGGTGCCCCTCTGTTGATCCCTGCTCTTGGTAGCAGGCACCTTGGGGTGCCGGCCACAGGGTGCGGGGATGAACAACACCCCTGCATTTCACATTGCAAGCATGCTTTCCGGTCGGAATGCATGCTTGCATTGTGAACCATACGAATGCGACCGAACAGGGTTCGTACTAGCAGGGCCGTAACCGACCACAGCAGGTCGGTCGGTTACGGCTCCTGACAGATATCGGGTGGACCATCGGACATCGGAATCGGCCCCTTACTTCTTTGAGCTATCTGAGTGTAAAATTACTAAAACTAAAATTACGCACACCGGAGCAAAATTTACAGCTGTAAGTTACTCGTACCCAAAAGAACCAGTAGTAAGTCCAGCACAACACATGGCCAACAACTGGTATTGCAACACCCTTCTATTGCAAATAATGGAGGTCGGGACTTAAATAAAACCCTATAGGAAATGACGGTTAATTAAATTACATTATTTCAAATATTTAAAAATAAATACCTATAATATTAAAACCTTTAAAAATAAAGCATATTTTTTATTTAATTAGAAAATATTTTAACAACCTTTTTTTAATTTAAAGATTAATGTAACATTAATTTTTCTGAAAATATAACTAAATTACTTTTAATTAATTATATACAACATGTTTAATAACTATTAATGAATAATGTCTTTTTTATGACTTTATTGGAAATTGTTTTTAACTTCAGAAATATATATTTGCATTTTTTTTATTATTTTAATATATATAAATGTAAGATTTAATTGAAAATTAAGTTAATAATTTTGTTTTACATTTAAAGGAAATGTATATTCAATTTACATTTATATTTAACATGAAAATATTTGTGGTTTTTTTTAAGTAAAGTAAACATTTTTACTTTTTCCCATACTTTTTCATAAGGAGACTCCACAGCTGAGGGGTGGAAATTACCCTTTGGTAAATTATAGGGATCATTTAAAAAAGTGTATTACTTTTGATAAATTAGTAACAATTTATTTATGTTAATAATTATTGTACATTTATGTTATATATTAATGTTTAATCTAGAACAAATAACAAAATGCTACAGCACTACTATCTTAATTTTTAATTAGTTCTTTAATTAATTTAAAGTTATTAAATTCAATGAAAACTGTTTTCTGAAGTTCAAATTAAAAAATAAATTCCCAACTAAAGTACCAAAATAAAATTATTGTGCAATAATAATTATTAAAAGTGCTGTATAAATTTTAATAAAAGTAGTTTAAGTACATTTTTATAAAATAAATTGATGTTACTTCAATTTATAAATTCAAAAAGGCTGGTAAAATATTAGATTTTTAGATTTTTTTAACCATTAAGTTATATTGATATGTTTACCTATTTTAAATAATTCAGTTTAATTCAACATTATTTCCTATGAGGTTTTACTTTAAGTCCCTACATCAATTATTTTCTCTTGGAGGGTTTTGCAGTATCAGTGCTTGGCCATGTGTGGTGATGGACTTTCCACTGTTTCTTTTTGTCAGTAGTAACTTACACTCATAAATTTGGCTCCACCCCCGGGTGGAGATGTCTACACTTTTGAGTAACTTTATACCCATATTTTGTAAATAGCCCAAAGTAGTAAAGTTACTCAAGGGTGTAAGAGTAAACTTACACATGTTACATACTCGCAGGGGTAAGATAGCTCTGTGAATAGCCTGAACTATCTCAAATGAAAGCTTTACTCCAGAGAGCCAAGGTTTGGCACACATGCTGATACCTAATACTGTAAAGAAAAAACTTGCATATAAAGCTTTGCTCCTCCAGCCTGTGGCTTATGAAGGCCCTTCCAACGACTATTCACCTTACTCTCACCCTCCTCGCGTTCATGTAAGAGTTGAAGATTGTCTTCTTCCCACTATAATATGACACTATAATCTTCTTCATAAAGCATCTCCAAACCAAGCTCTCTACCTGATCATGTCTACTCTTTTGCCCTCAACTGTCTGGTGCGATAAGCACTTTATTAACCAGGTAAGTATTTTATATACTTCTCAAATACTTTGAAAGTTTGAAGCTATCCCTTTCTTTATACCCACTTATTTTCTGCAGTGTCATAAATACAAGAAGTATATTGTACTGCATTGTCAAAATTATCTGCTTTTATAAACTCCCAAACTGTAATATAAAATGATTGCGTTGATAAAGCTCGCCTCATTTTACATCACAGAGGGACAGACTTCAAAGGGCTATTACTTCTTCTCTTGGTCACAGCATGCTGTAGGGATAGCCTTAAAGAATGATGAGCCTCTTCTGTCTTATACACTATGCAGTAAGCACAGACTTAAGCCTGTCTCTCTGTTACAATCAGTTGACCTTGTGGTAGAGACAAATATTGTTACTAGTAATCCAGTTTTTCACAAGTATACAAGGGAGTAGCCAAAAATTAAAATACCCCTCACTTTGAACCAAAGCTCTTATTGCTCCAACCAAGCGAAGCAGGTAATTGTGACCCTCCCCAGAAGAGCTCTCTTGTCTCGTCCATACACACATCTATCCATTCATCCTTTCTTCCTTCCATCCACCCATTGCTATCCACCATGTCACTTTTACATTCTGTTATCCATTCATTCTTTAATCCTTCATTCAGTCTTTCACCATTTTGTCCGTCCATCCATCCGCCCGCCCATCCAAACCTAGCCATCAATCTCCAAACTTATCCATCCATCTCACCATCCGCCCTTTCAGTCATCCATCCATCCACCCTTTCACTCATCATTCCATCCATCCGTTCTCTCAACCAGCCACCCACACTTTCACTCCATCCATCACCCATCTAACCATCCCCCTTTCCTTCATCCATACATCCTTTCACTCACCCATCCATCCATCCATTTACACTGTCACTCATCCATCAATCCACTCATTCACCACTCCATCCAATTCATCCTTACTCATCAATCTATCCATTCACCTACTCAACCAACAATTCTTTCACCCTTCCTTCCTTCCTTCCTCCCTCCCTCCCTCCCTCCCTCCCTCCCTTCCTTCCTTCCTTCCTTCCTTCCTTCCTTCCTTCCTTCCTTCCTTCCTTCCTCCGAGCTGCATACAGAAGATGCCCATCGAGCACTCCACCCCTGCTGTAGTTGAGAAAGCGAGGGCTGACAACGCCCCTACTACTATATCACAGTATGAGGGCAGACTTGATTGACCATAAGTACCTTCTATCTTTTATCCCGCATTAAGTGTGGCAGACGAGATGATATAATTATAATTGCATGAATATATCGTTTACTACGACGAGCATGCTACTTCGGAACCTAAAAAGGATTAGTGGTGAGTTAGTATAGCGAAATATAAAAAATTTATTTGAGTGGTGGACATGTGAGTGTGTTATCTGGGTTTAAAAAGATAGTGGAGGGATAGAAGAGGGAGTGGGTTTGCATTTATATAGCGCTTTGTACCCCTTATGAGGCATCAAGGTGCTTTTTGAGGAGTAGCGCGCTACTCCAGCACCCAAACAGGATCAGTGGTGATTTAGTATAGGGAAATATTAAGAGTCTGCCTGTGTCACTGCATCTGCTGGGGACAATTTTGTTGTACCAGAAATGTCTTACATCTCTGCTGTAAGATGTAGTAGCATGTACAAACTCAAGGAATCATTGGTTCCCTTTTTCTCTGTATTTGCAATGTTAATCCTAATTGTGCCTGCTTGCAAACACAGCTGACACCATTTTTCTTTCCTGCAGGTTCAGCCCTTGATACTTTGGTTCATCAAGCACAGATGCTGCCTTCTCCTCCTCTACCTCTCAGCAGCCTTCATCGTCTTAATTATCCTGCTGCAGGAACCTTTGTACCATGGCGCTAACCAATATCATCGCATTCTCAATTCTAGTGACTACATCTTGCTTCCTCGCAAGAACTGTAAAGACATTGACCCTTTTGTGATCATTCTGGTTTCCTCCTCCCCTGGGCAGCGCCGGGCACGCTCTGTCATCCGAAGCACCTGGGCGAGTGTCACGCATGCATCCGGAAAGCCTATTAGGACCGTTTTCCTCCTTGGCACCAGATATAGCCAGAAGATGCAGGACTCCTTGGCCTCAGAGCATGCCGTCTTTGACGACCTGGTCCAAAAGGACTTCTTCGACAGCTACTCCAACTTGATACTCAAAACGTTGATGGGGTTTCAGTGGGTGTCAGAGTACTGCCCAAGAGCAGAGTACATCATGAAGGTGGACAGCGATGTCTTCGTCAATGTCTGGCGCCTAGTGCAGCTGCTGATGGCAGCCATTGATTTGCCCTTCCCACTTTATACGGGCAGCATCCACTTGTCCGTCGAACCCATCCGCAACCCCCTAAGCAAATTTTATGTTTCATGGGCGGAGTACCCAGATGACGTCTTCCCACCCTACTGCCCCAGTTGGAGTTATATTGTCTCTGGTGAGCTTGCACCCGCCCTCCTAGCCATCGCGCCTTTTATGCCCCCCTTGAAACTAGAAGACGTGTTTGTAGGACTGTGCTTGGAGCAACTCGATGTTGAACCCACGACTCTTGGCTACCGAGGTTATTTTTTGGAGAATGTGGGCCATGATGTCTGCCTGTACCGCAGCCTGGTCTCATCCCATGGTGTACAACCTAGACTCATGCAAGCTGTATGGACCGCCTTTCTCAAACCTGGACGACACCGCTGCCTGGAAAAAGAGGTAAAGAGGCAGAGCTAGAGAAGGAGCGTAGGGTCCTGCAGGAATACTCTTGGCAAACCCATTGAGTCATCTCATGTGCCTTTTCAGGGCAAACCAGGCACCTTGAAAGTGGCAGAGATTGCTAGACATCCCTACGTCTGCTGGTTTTATAAACTAGGATCTCAGCTGGGACTGAGCTAGCCTCTCACTTCTCTAGAACAAAGGTTTGACTTGTTTTCAATGGCTGTGTTATACAATACTGCCTGCTTATTCTTGTAATATCAACTCAATAAAAGGTAATTGGATTGTGTTGTACTTTTGGTTGTTTTCCAGGTCTGTTTTGCTCTCAAACTCAAAGTGTTGGCTTTTGTTTTTTGCTTAGTAAAAGGAGACATTGCACGTGTACCTTATTTGACTGCCCATTTTAGTGTTTGTATAGTTTGTCCCAGATCCAGTGTACACGCCGTCACCCACCCCCAGTCCCCGAGAGCTGGGCCCAGTCCTCCACACAGCCATTGGCCCCATGGCCAATTCAATAGTAGGACCAATGGACTTTTAATAGGACAGGACAGGGTAGAGTTGAAGTCTACAATATCTACATTTAGAAAATGATGTAGGGAGTTAAAGAGAGCAGCCCAGAATCACAGAATTGTTCTTGGAAAGTCAAATATAGGATTTGATCCCAATTTCGAGGTTCCTAAGTCGTCATCATCTTAGTCACCACCACACTCCCTCCATTATGTGACGTATGGATTAGTATACCTCCAACTTCACATTATAAGAATATTGCAAGACACCCCTCATATACTGAATGAGGAAGGCCACGTGCCTTTTAGAAACAGCGGGAACTTTTGTGGTTACTTGAAAAATCCTTTTAGTTGAGTTACGATAGTCAATTTAGTGAGTAGAAAGTAGCGGCTGCTACCATCCCCGGGTGGTGTTATACTGGACGATAAAAGAAAAAAAATAACTGTTACCTGAAAATGTCCGCCCGCCCCCTCTCCTCTGTCCTCTTCTTCCTGTATCTGGTACAGCAGCTGGAAGCAGCAGGGAGCACCCGGCTCTCCTGAGCCAATCACAATACTGCCATGCAGCGTTTTAATTGGTCTGAGCACCGTGGTTCTGCACTCAGATGAGGATTGAGAGGTGAGCATGTTCTTCACCAGGCTGTGCATTACAGCCTGTTGAGGAAGATGTGAAGTGCGCATGACTGTTTAGCCGGCCCAAGAGGACCGGCCAAGCAGTTGTGCTCATTTAAGGAGTACAAACCACTCCTCTCCCTGTTGTGACCAACTCTTCCCGCCAGCCACTGACTGCAATAGGAAAACTAAAATGATAATACCAACACGTTATTATCATTTTATATTTCCTTTTGAGCGGTGCGGCAACGCTCCTCTGCCTTAGTGGAGGCACTGTGGGTACGTCCCTCCATGTAAATAATGGTCACTTTTTGGGACTTTGAAATCTGGTTGAAGCGGTCTGGCACGTTGCCGCGTATGCATCATGGCTGCCTCTCTTTTTTTCTGGGTCTGGACTAGCATGCCACGTCTCTCTTGTCAAATGCAAAAACAACAGTTGATGGACAGAATGGAGAACAATGTCATACATTCACCCCAGTACAGAGATCTGGGCATAAATCCATCATTTCTTTGTACTCCACACCACCCCAGTTCAGACATGGCCAAATGCAAATCAGCCTTGACCCTGTGCCTCATGGGAACAGTCCAGCCCGAACTGCCAAGCCATGTCTTCCCTGGACCGGAATCATGCATCCTAGGACCGGTTTCTGGCTATCACCCGTCATCAGCCAGGATAGCTTGACTCCAGTGGTGTGGGGAGCACGGGACTCACGTCTGAGCATACCCGTCCCACTCAGGGTGACAAATGCAAAAACAACAGTTGATTGAAAGAATGGAGAACAATGTCATACATTCACACCAGTACCGAGATCTAGGCCTAAATCCATCGTTTTTTTGCACTCCACACCGCCCCAGTTCAGACATGGCCATATGCAAATCAGCCTTGACCCTGTGCCTCATGGGAACAGTCCAGCCCGACCTGCCAAACCATGTCTTCCCTGGACCGGAATCAAGCATCCTAGAACCGGTTTCTGGCTATCAGCCGTCATCAGCCAGGATAGCTTGACTCCAGTGGTGTGGAGAGCACGGGACTCACGTCTGAGCATACCCGTCCCACTCGGGGTGACAAATGCAAAAACAACAGTTGATGGACAGAATGGAGAACAATGTCATACATTCACCCCAGTACAGAGATCTGGGCCTAAATCCATCATTTTTTTGCACTCCACACCACCCCAGTTCAGACATGGCCATATGCAAATCAGCCTTGACCCTGTGCCTCATGGGAACAGTCCAGCCCGAACTGCCAAATGCAGTGTTATAGAAAGCCCTCTACCCGCCACTCTGACACCACCCAGGAGATACTCCACTTAGCATTCTCTTGCTACATCCTTAAACCTGCACACTACACACTGATCTTCACTAGACACCACCTGCACCATCCACAGCCTACAGCATTTATTCTAAACCTCTCAAACCACCTATAACCTAAGACACCTACTTCACCTTCTACATCCATTACACCCCACACTTAACTTGACACACCACATGGTACAGACAGAAATACATACACACACTGCTGCACAAAACGTTGTATGTTACTGTATCAAGGTCAAGAATATTAACTTGCACATACACGGGCTCCACAATATTGACTACCAAAATATCATTAAGGTGTCATACACAAGGATGTAGTTTGCAATTCATAATTGGACTCCATATCTACGTATTTAGTGATATATTGGTATTTGAAATTGTGGAGTCAATATAAGTGCAGGACAAAATTTAAACCTGAGTATTGTTTTAGAACACGTACACAAATACCACCAATGATACCATCGATACACTACCATATACCACAACGTGCAACAAACACATACTTTGACCACCGCACCCAACTTTATATTAAAGTACGCTTTGAATGTAAATTCTTTATTTTTACATCTTCTGATTACCAATATTCTAATAATGGCTTTTTAGAACATGCATAGACTTCATAAAGGTTTGGTTGCGGTTCTGCTTCAATGCATGGATTTAACAAACATTGAGTGATATTGACGTTCTGTGTGCTGCTAAGGGGGAAACATCCTTTACAACGGAACCGCTACAACGCGGTACCGTTACGACGCAGTTTTAGCAACGAAAGTCGTTACAACGACTTTCGCTTGAGGGCGCTCTAGGATAGGTAATAGTTTAATTTACTATCCAACACCTTCCCTACTATCCACAGGGACTGGCGTTGGAATAGTAAATTAAACTATTCACTATCAGCGCCCCCCCAACGCAAGTCGTTGTAACAACTTGCGTTGTTAAAACTGCGTCGTAAAGGGACGCGTTGTAACGGTACGCATTGTACCGTCTTACATCCATGCTAAGGTGAGTGTCAATAGGCTAATGCTGCTGTTTACGCCCCGCATCAGAATCAGTCTATGAATATTTCTCCCTCCCTGATACGCCCTTGGCACTGTGTTTATAATATGTTAAATAGTTATATATAATTGCCCCACAGAAGCAGAAATCTGTGAATGGGTGGAACTCATATTGTGACAACCAACAATCTATATTTCTTTACAAAGTGAAATCTCCTTATACATAGGCATTGTACTAAGAACTTAGGGGCATATTAACAAGGAACAGGGAAAATTAACGCTAAGGACACTTAGAGTAATTTTTTTAAAACCCCGCTATCGCTGGATAATATCGCCTAGTGATCGCGTTATTAACAACGCTAACCACCTAGGCGAGAAAAAATTCTGAGATAGCGGCATTTTGGGAGGTTATCGCTGGTAATGCAGCGATAAATTTACAAGGATAGGGATATTCTGGTTGATAGCTCATGGTGGACTTAGCCATGTAATCCACTTCCCATTGGATTACATGGCTAAGTCTGAAAATTAGCAGACGTAAAAAAACAGCGTACCGTGGTTAGTGCTGCTTTTCTCCTATTATTTTGCTCTGGAACGCCCACTTTGCATCTCATTAGAGATGCAAAGGGAAGCGTAGTGGAAAAGGGTGCTAACCTGCGATTTTGCCTGTTAGCACCCTTTTGTTGATAGGGCAATATTTTTATCTCCGCTTCTTTGGCTTTTAAAGCCAAAAAAGTGGAGATAAAGCCCTTGTTAATATGATCCCAAAATGCTATTTATTCAGGGTGATGGCCATTTTAATACAAATGAGTAAAGAAACAAAGACATGAAGAGAATAGACCTACAAATATGTGTGTCATAAAACTCAATCAGATCATAGTTCTATGTAAATATATATGGTAATAGACCTATCTACCACATAATATGTTGATGATGTAAGTCCACATCCCGAAGGATGCTAGTAGCAGTATCAACATATTTGAACATTTGTCAATACGCTTTCATGAGAAAACGAAGGTGGAACCAATGTAAAGGAATAGCACTTTGGTAAACAGTTTGTGTAAATAAGTTGGAAGGGGTCAGTTTTCATGTTTGAACCGGAAAACATATTGGGCCATATGTATCAAGATACCCATTTGCGATTCTCAAATAGCGATTTTTAAGAAATCGCTATTTGAGAATCGCAAATGGGTATGTATGTACAAAATCGCATTTTTTAGAATTCCTTAATTGCGATTAGCAAATTGTGAATCGCAATTAAGGAATACTTTCCCATTCATTTCTATTTGCCAGGAGGGCCATAGGAATAAATGGGAAGTTATTCTCAATTTGCGATTCGCAATTCGCTAATCGGAAATTGAGAATAATTTCAAGGGTGCAGGAGTTTCCAAAGGACACCCTGTTGCACCCCTGAAATATGCATGGGTGCACATGTGGTGCACATACATATGCCCTAAGGGCATGTATGTGCGTCACATGGCACTTTGAAAAATGCAAAAATGTGCATTTTTCAAGGAATTCGCAACTTACCACCAACTAAAAGTTGGTGTTAATTTGCGATTCCTTAAGGGCATTTTGCTAATTTTTTTTGCTACATACATTGCATTTAAGGAATCGCAAAATTTGCGATTCCTTAAATGCAATTGCAAAATAAGGAATTGCAAATTTTGCGATTCCTTATTTTGCTCCAGTTATGCTTCATACATTCCATTTAGCAAATTCGCATTCGCAAAGGCCGAAATTCTGCGAATTTCGGCCTTTGCGATTGCGAATTTGCATGATACATATGGCCCATTATGTATACATTCACAAATGGTGAAGGTAGTCAATTGTGGAAAATTCACTGCACAGAACCCCCATCTGCACTATTGCTTTGTGTAGCGATTAGTACCTCGGCTACTCCAGGATGATCAGTCATGTCCACACAATTGATATCACGGCATACACACATAGTACTATCACAACCATGTTGTGACTTTTCCTGACCTAAAATAATCCATTTGGCAGAAAAAGCAGACAGCGGCAAGTTTTCCTGGTAAACAGCCATAACAACGCGGGCATTACCCCGCGCTGCTATTACAACGCTGCTTTTACAACGCAAGTCGTTACAACGACTTGCGCTTTAGGGCGCTGTTGGATAGGGAATAGTTTAATTTTCTATTCCAACACCTTCCCTACTGTAACGTGGGCTGGAGTTGGAATAGAAAATTAAACTATTCCACTATCCAGCGCTTATTGTAACGACTTGCGTTGTAAAAACAGCGTTGCAATGGCACACGTTGTAAAAGCCCGCGTTGTAATGCCATACAACCAGTTTTCCTAAACCCGGAGAATGGTAAGTCATTGGTGCCTATTCTCGCTACTAGGAAATCAAACCAGATAGGTGTATTCTGTAATATATTTATATATCAAGTATGTACATTTTCTGAAGACATTTTACCTGTCAGAGACTCACAGGGTATTAAGCGAAGAACCTTTGGACAACGTATTATAAAAAAGCCCACACAACAATTTTATTTTTTAAATGGTTATGTTTATTATCCATGTCTCACTGGAGTTCTAGATATAATTCGTAAACTCATCTTGTAACTCATTATAATAAATTATACCCATTATTAAACAGATTAAAACAAGGCAAAATAAGGATTAAATATTTGTAATTGAAAACAAAAACCTTTTATTTTTATTTTAGCTTTATCTCAACGCCCTGTAATGCTAATTCTAACTGGCTAATGCCTATTTTTTATTCAGATATTAGTTATATTATCACCAACTCAAGCTATCAAGCACCTAAGTGACCAATATACACACAAACCTACACGTAACATGGACATTGCAGAAGTACAGGCATGACTGTCTGAGATTTGTCTTTCCAGATCTTTCACGTCTAAGGAAAGAGGCTTAACCAATCTCTTAAAATGCCCTTCATTCTTGCAGGTCCATGGCTCGAGATGCTTCCCTCAAATGATCTAAAAAGATGTGCCAGAGGCATCCATGTCTTTGTTTTCAATCATTCAAAGCAGCCTCCCATTCAGCATCCATTGTTCCTTCAGATCACTTACCCTAGGTTCAATGAACAGGAACTTTTAAGGAAGTTCAAGTCCACTCACTGACTCACATGCACACCTACACAGTTGATAATGGCCTGAATGTTACCACTATTTAATCCCAACAAATCAAATTTAAGCATGCCAGAGACTTGCTGCGTTCAATCTTCGGTCACAGGGCGGTTCAACCCAGAAGGAATGACCTATTGTACCTCCTGACCAGATGAACTGTGCTGTAGTTAAACCCTGCAAGTGAATGACATAATATAGCCTTATAGCCCGCCGTAGAGGGCTATACCGGCTATTAAAGGCCCTCTCCAGCGTTAAAGGCCAGAGCCGAAGGCGAGGGCCTTTAACAAGGGAGAGAGACTTTAATAGCCGGTATAGCCCAGCTACGTAGGGCTATAAGGCTATTAGAACATTCTGCCACTAGAGGGCAGAATGTTCTAACAAAAAAAAACAAAGCCTTATGGGATTGGAATCCCCTCAGGCTCCCTGAAGCCTTTGTTCTCAGCCAGAGCTGTGAACAAAGAAACATTGGAATGTTGGAGCTCCAGGCTTATACCAGCCATTACAAGCCCGGAGCACTCCATTGTTTTCAATGGAGCTCCCAACATTCCAAAGTTCTAATAATACAACTAGAACACATCAATAATCGAATTAAGCTCTTCATTGTAAAACATTTTGTTCTTCGCATGTTCTGAAGCCAAAACCTTGGTTGCAGTCCTAGACTGTCATGGCTTTAGTCACCATGGAAGGTAGCCGAAGCCTTCTGAATCAAAGAACTTACAAGTACAAACTGAAACTTAAATTACTTTTAGTTTCCACACTAAAGTAAATATTGACATGTTAGCATGGTTGATTCACTCAAATAGAGTTCACAACACCTCCTTAAGAACCAAAGTCATGAAGTAACTGAGAGTGACACACCCCTTATGTTAGAAAATAAGATTGCAACTATGTGTATGAGTATGTATGTAAGCTCAGGGGCAGCTCGGAGGAGCGTCGCCCCACTGCTCTGCGGAAAGTAGTTAAAGGAAAAGTAAAATGATAATAAACAGCGTTATGATCATTTTAGTTTTCCTTTTCTGTGTGTGGCCGGGGCTAAACTGCCTAGGCAGGGGCCAGGAGGAGAAGTGGTTTCCCACTCTAAAGTGCGCATGACTGTTTGGCCAGCCCTCGCGGGCCGACCATAACAGTCATGCGCACTTTGCATATTCTGCACCCAGGCTGCATTACAGCCAGGGTGTAGAACATGCCCAGCCCCCATTCTCCGTCTGAGCGCTGGACCACAACTGCACTCAGGCCAATCACAACACTGCTTTTGCGGCGTTGTGATTGGCTAGGGGATTCTGGAGCCTGAGTGCTTCCTGGTTCCTGCTTCCTAGGAGCAAAAGGCGGTTGCACTGAGCGGACCCATAGGCGGCGGCCGTCCGGGTGGCCGGCCCAAAGGTAAGTGTTTTCTTTTTGATCGATTTACACCCCTGGCTCCCTCCTCCTCCCCCTGTCTCACCACCCCCGATAAATAGCGGCCACCACTGGTAAGCCTCATATGCAGGTGTATTGCATGGAAGCCTAAATGAATGTATGCATGTAAACATGATACGTAGGTATGTGAATAAATTAATGTAAGGTACAAAAAAATGAATACTCTTTTTCAACTGACAATGATGGCATAAAAGCCTTTCACAAAGTCTCTGGAGCTTAGGCAATGGAGTGCTGAAGCAAAGCAACAGATTTATCATCGAGAAGCGGTGACGCGACACCAGTCCCCATTCAGTTCCAGCAAATTTCCTTCTCCTTGAGCATCTGCCCATAGAAACATTTGCCACCATCAGTCCCGGTGCAAGATTAGTTGTTGGATTCACAGGTCCTTCGACCACAGCGGTTGTCAAGAGCGAGAAGTGATGACGCAATCAGTCCTTCGCTGATCCTGATGTTGGAGCAGACTCACTTGTCCATCATGTCAGTCTGGATTAATCTAGGACACCTACAGCGACGCTTTCAATTTTCTTTCCAATCCCTCTCTTACCGAAGTCGTTGGTATACCTCTGATCAGCTGCACAGCACAGACATCACTTACCTTTTCAGCTCTTTCTGTGAAGGTGGAGGGTTCAACTGGTTCTGCAGGATCCATTTCTTCTTATTTTTGGATAGCGGGTTCAAATTCTGCTGCAGCAGGAATTTCGCTTTGGTGAAGCGATGCTGAAGAAGCGGGTCAAGAGTTAACATTAAATTGATGTGGATTCTGTAACCCAGTTCCAATAGTACATTGAACTTACCCATAGATTCATCAAGCAACCATTTTGCGATTCCTTATTAGCGAAAAATAAGGATTCGCTAATAAGGAATAGCAAAAGGCTATGCATGAAGAACTCGCTTAAAAATAGCGATTTCTTAAAATTCCTTAATTGCGACTCGCAAATTGCGAGTCGCATTTAAGGAATACCTCCCCATTCATTCCTATGGGCCTATAGGCCCATAGGAATGAATGGGAAGACAATCTCAATTTGCGTTTCTCAACTAGAGAATCGCAAATTGAGATTGCAATTTCAAGGGTGCCAGGGTGTCAAAAGGACACCCTGTTGCACCCCTGAAATCTGCATATGGGTACATCTTGCACACACACATGCCCTAAGGGCATGTTTGTGTGTAAAATGGTGTAGAATAAGGGTTAGGCAGATCAGGTCGATTACCCCTTTTCAAGGTTTGCCCGGCGTTAGCCGCCTCTCTCCCAACTCACGGTTACCAAATAAAGAGGCAGGCGCTGGAGACAGTAAGGCAGGAAACAGGAGTTTATTCCGACGGAGCAGAACACGTCAAATCAGACAACAGGGTATCTTCTCGAGGTGCTCTAAACGCATCTTTGGGGCCTGGCCTCTTATACACAGGTTTATTGCTTTATTACATGAAACACATTCTTGTCAATACTTTGATGTACGGAAAGACATCCTCGGAATCCTCACTTTGAGCCTGTTCCCACACATTTACAGTAGAAGTCCCCACCCCGGTCACAGTAGGTGATGACTATCGCGCAGCTGGATATCCCGCCGGTTCCCGGAATGTGTGCGGCTGATCGGATCTCATGGGGTGGGGGCTTTGATCAGTCATAGATTCTTTGAAGAGGGACAGCTTCCTACTGTAAGGGGCAATAAACTGTATCCGCAGGGCTAGGTGATGGCCTGGGATCGGGCTGGACAATCGGGCACAGAGGAAGGGGGTTCATCAAAGGATGTGTGATCATCAAAGGGACGGAGGGAGGTGTTAGCCGGGTACGGGATGTGGCTCCGAGGCAGGGCCGCGCTGAAGGGGTGGTTTATGGCCCAAGCATGTAAGAACGTGGGCTGTCAGCGCGCGGGGGATGCTTGCGGGGTCAGAGAGAGAGACGCGCTAGCTATCGGCAGTGGGCAGAGAGGCCATGGCATTCAAAATGGCTGCTACTTACGCGCACATATGAGCCTAAAAGGGACAAGATGGCGCCGAAAATGTTTACGTCGCAATCTAGATTTTAACAATGGAACTTTGAAAAATGCACTTTAGTGCATTTTCCAAAGTTTTTGTAAATTACCATGAAGTTCAACTTCATGGCAATTTGCTCAATTTGAGATTCCTTAAATGCAATAGCAATTTAAGTAATCGCAATTTTGCGATTTCTTAAATTGCGATTTTTGCATTTGAGATGATGCATCCCAAATGCAAAAATACCGGTTGCAAAGGGGCACATTCTGAGAATCTGCCCCTTTGCGAGCGGTGTATAGCTTGATGCATCTATGCCATTGTCGTCTTGGTACATTTCAAGAAGCTGAATATAGGTTTTATCTATGCTTGTAAAACCTGTCAGAAGCTTACTGCATAGACCTAAATGAGATACTCAATCCATGGCAACGCGTCATAGCATCCAATTCTATCTCGGCTTCACCAGCAGATGGGAATATATTCATGTTCACAGTAATAAGACTATTAGAAACAGTCAAACTGCTAAAGTAACAGCCGGCAAAACATGTTTTTAATTACTACAGTGACATTTTTAGGTACTTGTCTTATTGTATTTAGGAAAAAAAGACAAATCCTGATGTTGCAATGCCCAGATGAGTTGTGAGCCCTTCCGTCTCTGAATCTTGAATTAAAGTTTTCAAAGTCTTTGAGAAAATATTTGAGTAACTTTTTATGGCAAATAGGCGACTTTTCTTCCATTTTTAGATTAAAGGTTTCCTCTGCACTTGTGAGAGAAAGACTCTCAAACATGAGAAGTTAAATTATCATTCCCCGGATATTCAAGGTGGCAAAATCTAATCTAGCTGTGTTTAGCAATAAACGAGTTTCAATTACCCATTTTGAGGGGGGGGGGGTGCTATAGTTTGGGTTCTTAAATCAGACCCTCCAGGATTTGCTGCAAAATCAGCACTTTTGTAAAAATGCTGCGATTTTTACAAAAGTGTCCGCGAAATTAAAGGAATGCTGAGACAAAGTAAAACAGCACTGGACTTGTGTCATTTTAGTTTGTCTCTGCATTCCTTCAATTTCGTGGCTAGATGCAACTGCAACAGGTCTCAGACATTCTCCCCTGAGATGCAGGCGATAAATGCAGTGTAATGTCTGCCCAATTTTCCTTTGCCTCTGGCGCCAAGTGAATTCATTTTGTGCAATGGAGGTTTGTTTTAACATCTTTGGCTCTTTCCTCCATAGCCGACACCACTTGTGCTCAGCTTCATGTCTTACTTGTAAACAAGCAGTGTGGCTTCCAGAAGCATTCATGCCTCTCATAGGGGCATATTATCAAAAACGGAATTACTTGTTTGCGATGCTTTTTTACTTTTCTTAATTGCTGTTTGCGTGCTCGGGGGAAATATCTCGCGAACACGCATTTTCAAAATGCGAAAAAAGCAAAAAATTCGCAAAGTCGCGGAAAGCAGAATTTTGGGCAATTTTGCGTTCACCACGGAACGTGAAATTCCACAAATTCCACAAATTCCGCGAACGAAATTTACCACCCAGGCCTACCTCAGACATTCGCCCCTGAGATGCAGGCGATAAATATATGTTACCCCGTTCATTGTAAAACAATGATGTCTATAAGTCTCACTAAGTGGAACCCTTTTCTAATGTAATATTCAATGTAGATATTTCAGGCATAGGTTTGAAGGATGGAGAGTGTGTACTCCATGAGAGATCAGTAGATACTTGTTTGGATTAATATCCGTTCTTAAAAGTCGTCATACAGAGGCCAGAACTACTTCAGATTGCAGTGAGACATCTTCATTATTTTATAGTGAAACATGGACAGCCGACACGTGTTTGGCCCCCTATTGGCTAATTGCGCCGGGGCTTCCTCAAGGCTATTTCCACATATACAGCATGTGGGTTAAATCCCGGGATTTAACCCACATACTAACCCGTAGCCTGATAGCTACGAGCAGGGACCGTACTGCATTTATCAGCTCAAAAAAGAACCCTGTTTCTTGAGTATTCTTACTCTTGTCTTTTGGACTCTGTCAAATTGGAATCAGAAATGAAATAATATATGCTGTATATGTGGAAATAGCCTTGAGGAAGCCCCGGTGCAATTAGCCAATAGGGGGCGAAACACGTGTCGGCTTTGCTGATCATTTCAGGCATAGGTGAAGCTATTAACATACACCAGCCACTTACGGGTTACAAGTTTAATGCTGAGTTATTGCTTGGCATGTTAATGAATCGCTTACATTATTTGCACATGGCTCTGTACTAATGAAAAATGAATTACTTCCCAAATAATAATGCATATGATGTTTAAAACTCTATTTGAATTGTACATTCTCATTCCCAATTTTCCGAAACAAACCTGGATTTTTTAATTGTCCAAAGGTTAATGTATATAGTGATGGTTGCTGGTACTCTGATTAACTCATAAATTAAATAAGAGCCTTTAGAATCCTGCAATTCCCAGGTCTCTTTGGATGCCAGAAGCTGAGAGAGTCACTGCTGAGAATGGATTCACCTAAACAAGGTGTTCAGGAGGGAGGCTCTCCAGTGGTGTTGCTCCAGAGCCCTAAAATATTTTAAAAGAATATGGAGCACACATTTCGTCTTCCTGTGTCAAGGTACTGGGAACACAGGTTAGGGGTGCCCAATTCGAAAAGCCGAAGTAGGAAAGACGTGAGACCATAGCCCTGGAAGAGATTTTCAGGCATATGCATCAAAGTAAATACCGGTCGCAAATGGGCAGATTCTCAGAATCTGCCCCTTTGCCACCGGTATTTTTGCATTTGGGATGCATCCTCCCATATGCAAAAATCTCAATTTAAGGAATCTCTAAATTGAGATTCCTTAAATTGCGATTGCATTTAAGGAATCCCAAATTGAGATTCCTTAAATGCAATGCATGAAAGTCAAAAAAATAGCAAATTCGCTAATAGGAGTAGCAAATTACCATGAAGTTGAACTTCATGGTAATTTGCTAAAACTTTGAAAAAAGCACTTTTGTGCATTTTTCAAAGTTTCATGTTGCGCACACACATGTGCAACATATGTGCAGAGATCAATTTCAGGGGGTGCAACAGGGTGTCATGTTGACACCCTTGCACCCTTGAAATTGCCTGAGCAATTTGTGAGTACCTACTGGTACTCGCAAATTGCTCATGCAATCTCCAATTCATTCCTATGGGCCTGGAGGCCCATAGGAATGAATGGGACAACATTCCTTAATTATGACTAGCAATTTGCGAGTAGCAATTAAGGAATGTTTAGGAATCGCTATTTTAATAGCGATTCCTACATTCATAGGCTTTTGCTATTCCTAAATAGCGATTCCTTAAAAATCGCTATTTAGGAATATCAAAAGGCCACGTTGATGCATCTGCCTAATATGTTGACGGCTCTCTATGACCAAATAAGTGTTTAATGTCCATAACTGGATGTACAATCTTTTCAATAGATCTTAAATTATATTAATTTCTTTTCTTGGATACAGAAATCTGTTCATAAGTTCGATCATAACTTTCACACAACTTTGTCACATTAAATGCTCCAATTTTCGTTTTTAAACATGAGCATTTCAAGTGCAGTTTGGAATTGGAAAATTGCTTTAAATCAAGGGGCATATTTACAAGGAAATGGGGTAGCACGGCACTGCAGCAAATATCTCACCGCTGCGCTCCGCCATTTCCAAAATGCAGGGATGCACCGTATTTACAGCAATTTAGCTCCCCCTGTGTTTTTACTAGCACTGGTGCTAAAAATAGCTGCTTAGCGCCAACACAGACACTCTTGCGCCACAGTGCAATGGTGACTGAGTTTCAGGGAATGATCGTTTATGTGCAGGAAGGCGTCCCTTCCTGCACATAAACAATCAATAATGGCGATTTGTTACTTCTATGTGTGCTGCACTCTGCACACACAGAGGTAGCAAATCGTCTTCATTTAATGATTGTTTATGAGCAGGAAGGGACGCCTTCCTGCACATAAACAATCATTGAAGGTGTTCTGCTCTTTCTATGTGTTCTGCAGAATGCAGCACGCATAGAAAAAGCAAAGACGAGGAGAAATATACATATTTCCCCTCGTTCCCCGATCTAACGTCTGCTATTGCATGGCGTCAGTTTTTGGCACTTCCTTTTGATTTACAGATTCTTGTAAATCAGGGGCAGCGGCAAAAAGCAATGGGTGTTGCAGTGGAGCACCCACAGCAACACCCACTGCACGCCCCGTTCATGCAGAAAACTGTGTGAAAGGGTACCATATTTACAAAGCAGCGCTAAGCCACAAAAAGGGGATTATGCCACTTTGGAAATATGGTGCTGGGCATTGTGTCACCAGAACGTCTTAAAAAGTGAAGTTCAGGTGGCGTAATACCCTTGTAAATATGCCCCTAAGGCTGCTTCCTAAAGTGAGATTCTAAGCTTTTCACAATTATTTTAAAAAGACAGAGAATATATTTTCAGATAATGAGTAAGTTTGTCCATTCAGTATCTTCAGGTTCTCATTAACAACATAAAGTCATAAACTTTCCTTGACTTCTGTGCCTGAATATCTAAGATTCTTTGCATGGCCTCTGTTCATAAGTTGTGAACTTTGCATAAGATGCAAGGTTTCAATGCAATAATTTCTCATTAAGTCTCTTGAAATGTATTTGGTCCACAAAATAATAACAGAACATTTACATTTTCATTGAAAGACTCAAAATGCCCAGTGGAAGAAATGGATGAGAGACATTTAAAACACTTTTGACAAAATATTCCAACTTTAAATATGGTAACAACATTTTCAGTAAATTCAGAGTCTCTTCGACTCCTTATTGGCCTTTCACAAAGTGCTCATGACATAGATCACCATGTGTATTCTACCTAAAAAGACCTTCAAAGATATATGATGCAGTCTTAAAGATACCCTTCTTACTCTGTACCTCAGCTCTAATCCAGAAAATTATCATACTTATTCTCTGGGTTTTTTTTAAACAAAAAAATCTTCTGATTGAAATCCCTAGCACATAGTCTGAAATATTGCCCAATTCAGAAACTCAAAACCTCTTGAAAAGAGTCAGAGAGAAAGAAACTGAGTGGTATTGTGCAATTAAACAAACAAGAATTTATATATTCAGTTATGAACTCAGAGGAATAGACATGTTTGTGACTAGCAATGAGTACATTTGTTAATTCTTCACCTTATGAATTACAGTTAAACGTTTAGGTTTTGAACTCTTTATACTGTTTATATCCATGAAATATAGAAAATTTATCTTAAAACCTTCCTCACTCTCTGCCTCTGGTAGAGCACTATGGGGCACATGCATCAAAGGAAATTGCATTCGCAAATGGTGCGAATCGTAAAATGTGGCCGTTTGCGAATGCAATTCCCATCTTTGGTATGCATTAACATTTTTGCAATTTTCGCAATTTAAGAAATCGCAAAATTGCGATTTCTTAAATTGCGATTGCATTTACCGAATCTCAAATTGAGATTCCTTAAATGCAATGCATCAAACTCTAAAAATTTGCGAATTCGCAAATAAGGGGAGCAAATTACCATGAAGTTGACCTTCATGGTAATTTGCGAAAACTTTGAAAAATGCACTAAAGTGCATTTTTCAAAGTTCCATTTTACACACACACATGCCCTTGGGGCATGTGAGTGTGCAAAATGTACTTCTAAGCAGATTTCAGGGGTGCATCAGGGTGTCATTTGGACACCCCTGCACCCTTGAAATTGCATTCTTAATTTGCGAATTTCTAATGGTGAATTGCAAATTAAGAATGTCTTTCCATTCATTCCTATGGGCCTCTAGGCCCATAGGAATGGATGGGGAGGTATTCCTTAATTGCGATTCTCAATTAGAGAATCGCAATTAAGGAATTTTAAGAAATCGCTATTTTTATAGCGATTTCTTGATGCATTGCAGTTTGCAATTCCTTAATTGCGATTCCTTATTTTTCGCAATTAGGGAATCGCAAAATGCAATATTGATGCATGTGCCCCTATGATCCCACCGATCAATTTTTTATTTATTTATTTGTTTATTATAACTTTATTTAGCATTTTGTTAAAGACAAAGCAAAGTACTGAGTTTGGATGAAAAACATGAAGGGTACAATCAATCTCTTATTGATGAGATTTTCTGCAAAACACATCGGTTAGAGCAAAATTGGGAAAAAATACGCATGAAATATATCAGACTGAACGTGAGCGTCACTTCTATGTACCGGGTCATCCCACCTTTACCAATGCTAATACATTTCAGCATAACCTGTTGTAGCAAAAATGGTCTCTGTAACCATACGCATTCACATCTGGATCTGCTTTGGGATACATTGCATATGACTGAAGATCACATTGGTCTCTCAATCACTTGAGTGTCCCGGTCACTAGTACAAGGACCTGGTGATGTGACGTCGTCTAGGTGATCCTGAATGTGCGTGGATCTTCTCAGTTGGTGCCTGGATCTAGTACAGAAACTTTTCCCAGTGGAGTCATTTTGAGAGAAAATGCTGTCAAGCTCAATTCAAGTCATGAGAAACACACTGCAAATTATATGATATACAACACTGACTGGTTCCAACTTATCCAGACCTGAAGGGCAATGTCCATGCAACATTTGAAAAAGAAATACTAGTGGTGTAATCCATATTATGAAGTTTACCCGCACATACCGTAGAGGTGGTTCTATATACAAATAAAACAATATCTTTGGTGCTCTACATGCTCTGTTCCAAAGCAGTCTCTAGTTACTTGCTCCCCCCCTTTCCTCCTCTTTAGTAGAGGAATTATAACTATTTTGCATTACTTGCTTATTGTCTATAGTATTTTCAATTAAAGGTTCAGGATTTGGTCCTGATGCTGTTAGAAGCTGAAGGTGTTCACCTGGCTGTACATCACCATTGACTTCCAATTCTTTGTCCATTGCTTGATCCAGAGAGGTAGTCTGTTCACTATGGGGAGTTGGTTCTTCATTGGGCATCTGGAGCTGCTTTGGTGGTTGCTGGAGCTGTGTCATCAAGGGGTGTTCAGTACTAGCAGAGCTGGCCACATACTACGCCTTCACTTCGTCAATCGTAAGTAGCCTTTTTTCTTTTCGTCAGTCAGGATAGGTAGAACTACAGTTATTGTTCCTTAGTGGTGATGGTGAATTTTGGTTTTGGGTGTGAAGGACCAAATGTTTGTTTTTCTGAAATCTGTTTTGCAGACTCCATCACAAGCCCCCCTCCCCCCCCCCCCCCAGCAACTTTGCTTGAGTCCAGCAAGGTAGATGTTCTTTTCATGTTTCTTGCATGTTCTACAGACAATCAAAGTGTGATTAGAGAGATCTGTCAAAACTGGAGTTAACATCTGCTGTGACTGCGGCGTCTTGGCTGGACCATGGTACCTTGTGTGATCCTGACATTCCCAGGTCTTTTCTTGAGGCTTGCAGCTGTGAGAGTCACTACTGAGACTTGCTTGACCTAAATGAGGTGTTCAGGAGGGAGGGTCTGGAGTAATATTGCTCTAGAGCCCTAAAATATTTTACAAGAACATGGGAGCACACTGGGTCAGGGTGTATCACTGTCACTTCCTGTGTTAGGGTACTGGGGACCAGTAGCGGCTCCTGGTGGGAGTGCTACCGGGCGGTGATGTGTGGCGGGGTGGGGCGGGGCAGGGTGGGGGGTAGTAAACACCAGAATACGGATGGCTCCAGGTGAGTTGACAATTAAATCAATAAAACGAATTTCGTTGCATGCACAGCATCTCATTTGACGGTGCAGCGCGCGCAACGGAATTTGTTTTATTGATCAGTGGTCCGTGCTGTCGCCAAGATATTCTCCATTTATGACATAGCAGAGACTGTGAAGTCTGACACTGGTCCTCCTTCCAACGGGGAGGAAGGCCAGGGCCACACTGTACATGAGTTTCTATCAGAGGAAGATCACGCTGTAGTAACCTGAAGGCGATGGATGGTAGTGCGGAGCAGTTCATGGCAAGGCTAAAGAGAGACATGCACATTAACAAACGCTCTGACAGCTTATTTTTGAGATACTCGGTCGAACCCTGAAGGGTGGACTATCATGATACTCCTCCGTTTACCACTGCCAAATCCCCAGCCAAGCTCTGGGAACAGTGTGTATGCCATCATTAGGGGACGAAGTTCAACAACAAGATCTATAAAAGATGAACATGGAACAAAATACAGGCAGGAGAAGAACCAGGCCATCATGATATCTCAAGGAGACATGGGGACGTATTCACAAGCCCCTTGCACCACCGGTGCATCAGTTTTAATATGGGAAAAAGTGACGTACCTGCGGCCCGAGGGGCTTGTAGATAAGCTCCATAGTTTTAGCCAAGGCAAAAAGTTCCAGCAAAGATGATTTTCCTTTTATTTCCCTCCCATATTTAATCACTGCCATCAAGGCACCCACACCTACAATGTAGAGGGATTCACTCAAAACAATAGGGAATTTCTCACACTTCCCTACAGTAAACAGAGATCGTTGTAATGTAATGGTGTCTTGTAAAGCGCATGAATCACCCCACATGGGGTATCTCCGCGCTGTAGACTGCTGGGGAACCCGTCCTGGCTTTCCCTGTGAGATGGTCCCTACTGGGTATCTCCAAGGTGAAACCAGGCATCCCCGGCGTATGTGGGGGGCCGTTGTGGAGATGAGGCAAGCTTAATGCCCAGAGTTGCCGAGTGTGATCCCTGGTTAGAGTAGGCACCGAGGCGAGAATTATCGAGTCCGCTGACCCTGGTCCACGACCCTGCCGCGTCGGGAATTGAACCCTGGTCCCGGGCCGTCCTCTGCTTCCGGGTCTGCCGCCTCTAACCAGTGAGCCACACCACTCCTCTGTGAACAGCCATTGCGGCTCTCGTGAAGCCTTTAATGATTCAACCCTCCTATTCCATCCTCACTATATCTACCACCAATTTCCGTGTCTGCATCACCGTCAAGCACCACCCTCTACCACCAAACCTTCTACAAGGGTTGTTATAACAATGGACAGAGTGTTCTGAGTTGTTGACCAGGCAAGGTAGAGATGCAGTGATGTCTTCCATGAGTGTGTAAACCATTGTACGGATACTGGAACCCGGTGGTGGTGATTCGCAGAGTGTGTCGACGCAGCAAGAACATTACATGGCAGATCACATCACATGCAGGATCTGGTCATGTTTTTTGCAATGATTTTGCCTTCTACACATATTGAGAGAAGCTGGAATTGAGATTGAATCCCTGGCCCATATATGACTATTTGAACAATGATCTTAAGAGAGCCTGTAAATCAATGATCAATAAATATAGCTTTTTAAAGTGGTGATCTTTTTGTTGCAATTATATCATTTTTGTTAAGATAAAAATTGTCATAGCTACAAATGTTCATTAATAAAAGCTTGATGCCGGTCACAGATCCTAGGCATAAAACTCTAAGCTATTCTATAATGTATACTTTTGTGGTGTTAAGTTTATTTAGCTTATGAAGTTTTTATATAGATTTGTGTTTTATCTCAAATATGGATCAACTACACTTTCACAACTTTTTATTGATTTAGTATTTATACGAAAGCCTTATAATGATCTTTGGCACCGCCTGCACCAGCCTTATGTTGGTTCTAATTCACTCTCCACACCACACACAACAGGGACTCTGGGAACCTGGACAGAGTTTATATGTGGAGCACCTTCGTCCTGTGAATCCAGAGCCATATCTAAGAACGGGTGCGACTAGGGTCCCGGGGCACAGCCTGGTACTGTCCTCAGGCAACATCTACACCAACCACACCCAGGAGAGCACATTCAGGGACATAACTCTCCTCACATCTCCTCCTTCTAGGGCTGCCTTTCTTGCAAATCCTCTGTTTATTGGATAATACCAAAAGCATTCATAATATTCCAAGGAATCTGAGAACAGTGAGTGGACTGCAGCTGGATACCTGGGGAGGGGGGACTAAGGTGCTTTGGAGTGGAAGGGGTGGCTTGGACTGAACTGGAGGAGGGTGGGTTGGTTTGGAGTAGGGTGGATTGGATTGGATTGGAGTGGGGTGGATTAGATTGGAGTGGGGTGGATTGGCGTGTAGTGGGCTGGATGGTTTAGATTGAATGGGGTGGACTGACTGGGGTGGGGTGGGCTGGATTGGAGTAGAGGCATGTGGTGTGGACTGGACCGCAGTGATGGGGGGATTGAAGTGAGGTGAATTGGATTGGATTAGACTGGGGCAGATTGGATTTGAGTGTGGTGGGCTGGGTGGATTAGATTGAGCGGGGTGGACTGAACTGGGGTGGCGTGGATTTCAGTGGAGTGGTGTGGACTGGACCGCAGTGGAGTGGGGTGGATTGAAGTTAGGTGGATTGGATTGGAGGGGGTGGATTGGATTGGAGTGGGGTGGACTAGGTTGTAGTGGTCTGGATTAGTCTGGAGTGGGGTGGATTGGATTGTAGTGGGGTGGGTTGTATTGTGGTGGGCTGGATGGATTAGATTGAGTGGGGTGGACTGAACTGGAATGGGGTGGATTGGAGTAGAGTTGGGTGAATTGGACTGGCGTGGAGTGGATTGGAGTGAGGTGGATTGATTTTGAAGGGGTGGATTGGATTGTAGTGGGGTGGATTAAATTGTAGTGCGGTGGATTGGACTGAAGTGGGGTGGATTGGATTGTAGTGGGGTGGGTTGTATTGTGATGGGCTGGATGGATTAGATTGAGTGGGGTGGACTAAATTGGAGTGGGGTGGATTGGAGTAGAGTTGGGTGAATTGGACTGCAGTGGAGTGGAGTGGATTGGAGTGAGGTGGATTGGTTTTGAAGGGGTGGATTGGATTGTAGTGGGGTGGATTAGATTGTAGTGGGGTGGATTGGACTGAAGTGGGGTGGATTGGATTGTAGTGGGGTGGGTTGTAATGTGGTGGGATGGACGGATTAGATTGAGTGGGGTGGACTGAACTGGAGTGGGGTGGATTGGACTGCAGTGGAGTGGAGTGGATTAGAGTGAGGTGGACTGGATGAAGTGGATTACATTGGTGGAAATGAACGCACCAGCTGTGTTCTGGAATACCTGGCAGAGGCAGATGAAGTAGCACATCAGGGGAAAACGTGGGTAGATTGGTTTGGGCAGAGAACACTGGGGCATAAATGACTTCCATTTTTGAGGAGTTTAGCATGAGAGGGGCAAAGGACCACCCAAGGATGAGTATGCTGCTCGATAGCTGAACATTCCAGATGGGACGTGTCCCATGAGCGTAGATGAGGATAGCGTTGACAAGGTGTAGAGTAAAGGTCTCATCATGATGCCTTGATGCCACGCGGTAGGGACATAGATGAGGAACAAGAGGTCCACCAACCATGTGCACAATGCAACGCGGCGCAGGTTGAGCAGAAACAACTCTTAACTGTCAACGAGAGTCAATGTCGTGAATTTTGCAAGGAAATTAGTGGAGACCAGAGCAGGGTGAGACAGAAGGAATCCAGCGTGCTTGCGTATCTGCAGACATTTTGAACTGTCTGCGGACCGCGATCAGGCATGGCTGCCCATTGTTTTGAGTCGTGTGGACCATCTATGATCGAGTTAAGCAAGGCATCGTGAAGGCCTGATCTAGTGGGGGAGACATTGGACAGCATTGAATCCCTCGCTACCCTTCTCTCCAGCAGAATACTAGTCTTAATCTCGCCCGCTTCACACTGCTGGCATTTGTTCACGGTGAAAGGGGGTGCAAGTGGTACCTCTAAATGGTCATTTTATCTGGTCTCCACTGTCATTCACTCAAGTGATGGATGGACCCTTTCTCTCACCACTAGATCCTGATTGGTTAGAGCTGGAGTCTGCTGTTGTCTGCCTTAGCCTTTCTGCTCCAGGTTCAACCGAGCCTCCGTTGTGACACGTCGGGCTTATCTACGGTGTTGATGACCCCCACACGGTTGGGGAAGAGGACTTGCCAAAGGTTGCTGTACCCCTCGGAGCACCGGAAGTAGTACATGAAGGGGTTGGAAGCAGCAGAGAAAGTGGCTAGCATGAGGCTGGTGGGCACCAACCAAGAAGGAAACCAGCATCCGGGACAGTAGAGGCGCACCATGGCCACCACGTTGAAGGGAAGCCGGCTGAGACCATAAATGACCACGAGCCCCGCAAGACTGCGGTTTAATCTCTTCTGGCGGCGGTAGTAGCTGGTGTGCCGTGGGTATTGCCTCTGTTGCTCCCGTAGTTTTCTGAAGACCAGGGTGTAGAGCGCAACAATGGCCAGGAACGGTACCAACACGCAGCCGTCGAAGACGATGTAGACCAAATACTCCATGCTGAGCACATTCTGGTAGGCACATAGGACCGTACAGGAGGAAGCCGGTGACGGCAAGTCACAGATATGCCGGGACCCCCAGACCATGGCTGGAACCCAGGAGATCAGGCCACCAGCAGTCCAGCAGAGGGCTATCTGCAGGCCGAGGCAGAGGTGGGAGTCTTTTTGCCTGCGGAAAGAGAGAAAAAAGTTGGGTGAGGTGAGAGTGTGGAGAACTTAACCTTCTATTTTTTATGGTTTCAAATCAATGAGCTTCCTGGCATACTGTCATAATAATTTAGCTTTCACTGTATCAATATGCATATTGAGAGCTTGAGGCCCACGTCACAAAGTCATTTGCATATTTAACTTTAACTAAGGTGAGCAAAGAGCGTAAGCACGTGTTGGGTATTCTCAAAATGTTAGTTTACATTTGCAAATTATTTATGGGGACATTTACAAAAAAGTTGCACAATGCAGTGCAGCCCCCCGCGAGGCTGCGCTGCGTTGTGCGACAGGGTGGGATCAGGGGAGCGCCATGTCTTGAAAGACATGGTTCTCTCCTCTCCTTTCCCTTTCGCGGGCGCTGATTACAACTGCCGTGCGCCATGCACACGCCTTAGGGTACCCTTCCTGTACAAAATACTATGCTCGACACAAGGGAAAGCTTTTCCCACTTTGTATGCGTGCTGCACAGTGCAGCTCGCATGCAAAGTCGGAAAAGGAAGGAGAAATTAAAGCATTTCTCCTTCCTTGCCCCTAGTTGAAAAAGGCGCCGTTTTCTCACTCTAAGCACAATCTACTGTTTTTAGTAAATTGGGTTTAGCTTGAGAAACCTTGGGTGGTGGAATGGGAACGCCCATGGACCACCCTTGGTACGCCCCCATGGCGCAAAGTAACGCACTACTTTTACGTTATTTCCAGCGCTAAACAAGTTAAGTGCTGAAAGTAAATTACAAAGGAAAGATTTTGCGTCATCTTGCGTCACTTTTGTGATGCAAACACAGTGCAAATGATTAGGACATCCCCCCTTTGTTATATTTTTTGTGAGAGTAAATCTCCCAGGATAGGGGAGATGCGTGTTTCAGGGTGAGAATGCCCTGTTTCAGGGTGTGAATGCCCTGGAAGTTGTGCTCTCTCACAGGAAAACATGTTTGCGAATACTTCGAAATCTTTCTGTGGCCGATCCCCACCGTGGTCGCTGTAAGATATTTGCTCTTTAGTGGTACTATCGAAGAGCCACTCCAGAATGTTGTTGCACAACAATATCGAGGTCGGAATATCAAAAGGTAGGTAGGGGAATATAGTAAACTATAGACTTACCATTCTTAACTCCACATCTACCTACCTTGAAGATATATGTAATACATAGGTACATATGTATATATAGAGTTAGGTATAGAAAATCTACACTTACTTACCTGTAAATATTTAATTTTCAATATTTTGTCCTCGATGTTGTGTTCCATCGATAGTCTGGTGTTGATATGTAGGGTGCACACCTTACTCTTTCAAGGGTGTTAGCATATTTGGGGTCAGGCTTAGAATGGAGAGGGAATACCCCCATTTGTGGTGCAGGTTTAGTGTAAGAATTTGCTGCAAGGGGCAGAGAAGAAAGAAAAAGGTGCAAATACACTACACAGCAGTGTTGTAATTAAGACTATGTCAATCTATCCTATGTACAATTACACATCTGAATATGTTTCTTCACAGTTTTAAATGGAATTTATGAAAGTATTTGTTGTTTACTCCTTGAAATATTAAATTGTCACAGCTTCCCAGATGTTCTCCCTGATACCTAGGTGAATTTTAAAAAGCCAGAGATTTACCCCAAAAATAGTATGCAAAGCTGCAGGAGTGAAATCAGATTTTATTTGTGAACAGGACACTTACATTCTGTGTCATCTAGGGGCACATCTTCTTAGGTAGGGCACCAATCAATCAATCAATCAAAAATATCTTTATTTAGATATAAATAATATATCTTTAAAAGAATTTACAAAGTTCACATTGTGTAGCAACTGTTAAAAAGCGAAGAGAAAACAAATAACGGTCAGTTAGCAGTCAATTACCCAGCCGTAATGAATGTAGAGGTTATCCACTCTTGGGCCTCCTTGTTCCATAGCAATTTAAAAGGAAAATAAAAACACAGGGTGGTAGTGATAAGAGAAAGGATATCTTTAAAACATATTGTGCAAGAAACTTTTCTCATCAACCCTTTTATAATATACCCATTGTCGATGGTACCATACGTGTAAAAGACAACCAGCATTCCTAAACCTCTATATTAAAATGTCATTTCGTCCCCCCTTAAAATTAAAATCTGTTGTAAAGTGCAATAAAGATTAAAAGTAGTAGGGGGGGCGCATTAACAGGACCCCTTTTAATTAAAACTACGATATGCTAACTGAATGAATGTATTTTCGGGGTTCAAACCCACCATAATCACTTGCCTACAGGACCGGACCCCCAGCCTATTCCATTCAGCTTTAAGTTTGGACCTGCGTTCAGAGTTAAGGGCTGGGCAGAGACAGACCACATGCAACAGAGTTTCAGCTGTTTTGCCACATCCTCTGCAAGTTAGATCCTCCGCCAATGCGTCGCCATGTGGGTAGATCTTGCAGAAATCGCCAGTCACCCATTCTCATAGCGGTAAGACTACGTTTTAAGTACAATGAGTATGTACATGCCAAGTAGGCGATAGGGGCTAACCGACTACGAATTTAAAAGAGCCCAAGCATGACTGCGTTTAGAAAAAAGTGCTTTATCCATAATAAGAGATTTCATTCTCACACATTTTTTGATCCCCGTTTTAAAAGCTATCTGACTGGGGTTGAGGGCCCATAGGTCACTCGCTGACATTTGCTGGATTGCGTCCTTGAAAAGGCGACCAAACGTTCCGCCTGAATTTTTCTGGGAAATTTCTAAGGTAGGGGACCAGTTTCCTCTTTTTTTTTAGAGTTTCATATAGCGCAAACTAGACCCAGCCGTGGCCGGTACTGGGAGTACCGGCTGAGCGGTGACGTGGGGAGGGGAGGGGCAGGGTGGGGGGGTTGTAATCTATGGATTACGGAGTTTAACAGGTAAGTAAACATAAAAATAAATAAAATGAATTTCGTTGCGTGCACTGCATCACTAAATGCTATGCAGTGCGCACAACGAAATTTGTTTTATCTATATGTTTACTTACCTGTTAACTCCGTAATCCATACGTTACTAGCCCCCACTCTGCCCCTCCCCACATCACCCCCGGCCGGTACTCCCACTACCGGCCGCGGCTGACTAGACCCAAGACAACGGTTATCAGAGCGCTTTACATGAGCACCAGTTCTGCATGAGGACACATTCATTTTTTTAGGCACGGGGAGATTAAGTGATTTGCCCAGAATCACAGGATGTTGAGCATTGTTGCAGAGACTCGAACTCAGTTCCGCGGCTTCGAGGTCGAATGCTCTAGCCGTAAGGCTACATCCTCTCCCCATACCAAAGATCATTCTTTGCCACTCAGCCTTTTTGTTTACCTTTCATTTCTAACTATCCTTCTAAGTAAATTGCTCAGTATCTAGTCTTTCTTCCACTGTGGCATGGCCATGTCTACACAACTTAACTGGCCGGCTGGGTGTCTGGTAAATTTCCTTCCTAGGGGACTAATGTTTGGGAGGCTTAGTTACATGAAGCATTTGCTGTTCCTATGCTAGCCATACAGCCTTCCCACTGCCACCGGCTGAATGGCCTCTGCTTCCCTTCTCTCCCCGGCATGGCCGTTTGCTAACACAGCCAACAGGCAAAAACAAGCACTGGCAAGGCCAATAGGTCGCATTTAATGTGACAATGTAAATAAATAGTTGTGCGAAAATGACGTATCCATAGAATAACACACTAAAGCCAGATCAATTGACTATACCAGTGCTTTATTGTGGTAGTGTTGGTGGTGTGGTTCTGTTTTTGGTGCTCTCGTTGTTGATGATGGAGTTTCGTTCGTGGTATTGCTATTATGCTAGTGTAGTATTAGTAGTGCCAGGGTGTCCATGGTTGTGTTATTGATGGTGCCAGTGGCATTGGAGGTGGTATTGATGGTATTAGCGGTGATTTTGGTTGTATCAGTGGTACTGATGGTGCTAATGGTGGTGGTATTATCGGTGGTCGTGTTGGTGGTGAAATTAGTTGTGGTTGTATAGATGATATGGTGGTGGTGGTGTTGTTGGCGATTGTAAAGTTGGTGGAATTAGTGGCGATATTGGTGGTGTTGTAGTGGTGGTGGTATTGTAATGATAGTGGTGATGGTGGCGGTTGCAGTGTGAAACTGGTGGTGATGATATTGGTATTGTGATGGTGGTACTGATGGTGCTGTTGGGGTACCATTGGTTGTGGTGGTGATGATGGTGGTTCTGGTGGCAAAACAATTATTCCTTTGCATTTTTCTTGACCCTTTTTTCTTCCAAATGGATATTGCAACGTGAGGTTAACTGGTGCTCAAATGTGAGAAGCTAGATCACTCAAAACGACTTACACAAAGCGTAATCTTTTTCGACTATCAAACAAATGGAAATTACTTCAATGCGGGTAACTTAAGGTCTTTGTACAGAACAGGCACCTGACTCCCCATCAATTTCCCTTCCATTTCACTGATCTTCTGTGATTACCTGAAACATGGCTATCAAAGGGCACTGCGCCTATATGAGATTAACTATTGCCAGCCAAGTGTAACACCTGTTCGAGAAATTGCCTGAGTTTGGCCAGTGGACGGTGGCGTTGCAGAATAAACCTGCCAGTCACTATCTATTTCAATTGATTTGATACTGGCCCACATAGAAAAACAAACAACTGCTCTTTCCATGGACATTGAGTAACTTGACTGTCAGTTTTTTTAGATCTATTTTCCCTCTCAACCTCTGCTTTCAATACATCTTTTAAAAGAAGAAATGGGACAGTATGCATTAGAAAAGGAAAACATAAATTGCTAGACAACTTACACCTCTGGCTAAAGGCTCCCACTGGCGCTGCCGTAAACGTCATCAGCGATCTTGCAGTTTTTGGTCCAGCACACTACCAACACTAAACAACTTAAAGGTGGAGAATGAAGATGCCAACTAGAGTAACCCCTCCCTAGGTTAATCACAAATCTCAAACATTACTCCAGGAGGATAATATTTTTCGGCTTAGAATTGATGATAAATATTGTGACTAAAGTATTATTGTGAGTTTTTGATGGACGACTTTTGTCTTAAAGGATAATTGTGATCACTCGCTGGAGATTTCTGGGATCTACATTGCGTATGTGCTATGGCGTCCTGGACGAACAGCCTTCTTCCAGGAGTCAGGTTGTCCATTGCTAGACATGAAATCACAACATCTCAAGATGCACTAGCTATTGTAAGACTCCCAGTGAAGGAGGTGCCGCGCTACCATTGGTAAAGCAGGCGGGAGGCAACACAATAGAAGAGCTCAGGACAGAACCTTCTATCATTGAAATGTCATTGGTGCAGTGTGTGGTGTTGTAGTCCATGAGAAGGTAAATCTTAGTAAGACTCTTGATTCAGCTTGGGTGTCTCAGCAAAGGATACAGCTGTGGGATACAAGTGATGATAGAACCAAGTGATATCCACTTAATCCATCATCAATTGATTTCACCACTTGTTCCACCATCAATTAATTCATCACAACTGCAGGGTGAAACAAATACTGTCAGATACTGTACCCAATATATTCTACACCCCCCAGGACGCAGTGCAGCATGGCTAAATAAGACAAGCATTTACAATGCAATAGGTCTCGCATTATTAAAGTGTGAGCTATCGGCATTGTAAATGACAATGTCTTTTATTAATTTTTTTTAAAACCTGCAATCGGTACACGTACAGTCCGTGCTTACGATGAGCAAGGCTGGCAGTAAAAGAGACTGCCAGCCTTGCTTCTCATAAGCATGGACTATAAGTACAAAGTGCTTGTTTACGCACCGAGTAAACTGGGTGGCATTGCTGTGTCACAGGAGTAAACGGGCTGGTGTTGGTACAGGAGTAAACGGGCTGGGATTGCTGGGGCACAGAAGTAAACCGGGTAGTATTTCCGTGGTACAGGAGTAAACGTGCTGGTGTTGCTGAGGCACAGGAGTAAATGGGCTGGTGTTGCTGGGGCACAGGAGTAAACGGGATGGTGTTGCTACAGGAGTAAACGGGCTGGTGTTGCTACACGAGTAAACGGGCTGGTGTTGCTACAAGTATAAAAAAGCTGGTATTGCTGGGACACAGGACTAAACTGGGTGGTATTGCTGTGGCCAGGAGTAAACAGGTGGTATTGCTGTGGCAGAGGAGTAAACAAGTGGTATTGCTGGGGCACATAAGTAAACTGGGTGGCATTGCTGTGTCACAGGAGTAAACGGGCTGGTGTTGCTGGGGCACAGGAGTAAACGGGGTGGTATTTCTGAAGTGAAAAATTAAAGTGTGGTGCTGAGAAAAAACCACACAGGGGTATTTCAAAGGAACAGTTACATTGAGTTTGCAGGACGGAGTTTGGGGGTCGGTGGGGGTGTCGTCCAGTAGTGAAGAAGTTGAGTGACTCAGGGCGGTGGTACTGGGTGCAATAGAGCCAGGGCTGGTGATCAGCATGACAGTTGCAGGGAGGCTGCTTAGGGAAAGGCCCGAGAGCGGGGATACCCTGGGAGCTGGGGTAAGATTGGCACACTGGTGTTTGAGACTGCCAGTGCCGAGGAGAAGTGAGTGAGGGTGCACAACTGGCACAGCTGGGAAGGACACCTGTTGGTGAAAGCGGCACAGCTTGGGGTTAGGACACATTGGCTCTCTGGGAATCGAACTCCTGGGCGAGGAGTCCCCAAGACTCTGCAGATTCCACACATATTTCTCTCTCTACTTGAGTTAATAGCCAGACAACGTTTAGAAGACCACAAAGGAAAAACAAGGCCCTGGGAGAGCTGTACGTGTACACTTCGGGCAGTGCACACCTTGCTACACACATTGTCCCACTCACGCACACACACTCTCTCTCTCTCTGTATGGCATGGGATATGCGGAGTATGACGCCATCGGATTGCTGTAGGCGCACACACACACACACACACATCTGCACAGACTCGCACGCGGCGGTTAAGGGGTGTAAATACATGCACACTGGAAGTCATGACATAAACTAACGGGCCAGGGGGATCTGAACACGTGCACATAAGCACATGCACACACAAACATACACAAACAGACGCACATACTGCTAGGCGTGACAGCAACACTGCAAGATATGGGGATCAGTGCAAGGACGCACACTGGAAGGTATGATACGCACATACATGTTCAGGGGTGGATGTAAACACGCGCACAGACACAAACAAGACAGCCCTAAATAAACACACACCTCGGCGTGAGTGGCACACCAGGGTCCAAAGACACACAGACTCACAGCTGAACACGGCGGCGTACTTCCACGGAACCCGAAGGCGGACAGATTGTGCCCCGGACACGAATCAAACAAGCACTGGTGGTGAACATGCCTGTTCCGAGACAGGCTTATAGCAGAGAGCCTCACAGACAGACACAAGCGGATACAAACAGTGCGTAGACGCACACACAAACAGACAGAGGCGGACTCACGGCGAAACACTGAGGCAGTCAGGCACACTCACTGCAAGCACCCATACACATTTACGGCGTCTTAGAGAGGCAGGTCGGGTCACAAGCACCTTTACAGGCAGACAGACTTGTTGCCAAGCAAGCAGGCACAGTGACAGGTCCACAGGCCCACACTAGGAAACACTCGCAGACAGACACACAGACTGGCAGTGGAAGGGTCACAGAGTTACAGACAGGGTCACATACAATCTGTTTCCCAGAAAGACGGGGTGACAGAAAAGCAGTCAGGCAGAGACTCTAGATGCAGAGCACCCAGACAGGGTGGCAGCAGACAGGCAGACAGAAGCAGGCAGGCCAGACAAATAGACAACCCCTACACAGAACGACATCCGGCAAACATACCCGAATGCGCAGAAAATAACGCGACACAGACCGCATGCGCCTGCCCTCACCCCGGAAGCAGAGCCATTCAGGGTAAATTTGGGGAGTCGCGAAAGTTTGGAGACAGCCAGAATCCTGGTACATCAAAGGCTTTTTGGGGCGCACAAAACTAATTCTACCTTCAGATGTGCGGCAGGCCTGCTTCATAACGACAGTAAACCAGCGTGAGGAGAGACTCCCGCAAAGTGAAGTCTGTGACCCGCATGATCAGTTGTTGGTTAATGTTAAATAAAATGTTCTTTTTTTATTTCTGCACTCAAAATAAGGGGTTTGGGATATTGTTAGGTTAAGCTAAGTTCGTAGATTTATATAGGGAAGCTTATCCAGGAATCTGTCCATAGGCACAGAGGAAGAGTGCCGCCGAGGCTCGAACCCAGATCCCCAGCTCCCGAGTTGACAGTTCTGACCACTGTGCCACATCCTATCGTCTGTTGACGGTACAACCTTTATTTAGTAATGATCGCTTCGTCTGTCTCGCACAGAAAGGACACATCATTTTACATGACTAAACGGGAGAAGGCAAACTAAAAACAAGGTGGAGAATACTAAAATGACAAGCCTGTGGGTGGGGATGTGACATAAACACAGCAAGTTGCAGAGATAAGAAAAAAAGGAACCGCCGGAATGCCTAGTGCGCAGGGAACCGTAGAGCGCGTCTCACCGTTGGGTCTCATGTTGCAGCACAGGGCGGCCACCAGCATCAGCCTGGTCTCCATCTCGCCTCCTTGTGTTCTCCCAACACCAGTCTGCGCCTCTTGTTCCTGACAGCCTCGTAAGTACGTCTTACACGGAGAACCGCCGCAGGCACGGGGGCCGCAGAAGGCTCCCGTCTTCAACCTCGAGCGCATTGGGATGATGCCGGCAGGGACAGCACAAGTGGAGTCCCTCCTGAATGACAAACAGCGCTTCTCCTCAGCCTTGCAAAAGCGCCGACCCGCTGACAACTCAGGCTGATGGGGCTGTCCAGGCGAGCGCGTGGTGGGTGGGAGCGCTTGAAAGTTAAGAGGCCCCTGCGTGTGCTCATCTGCTGTCCGAGGGCAAGATCCAGGCGCGAGCTGAAAGACAAGCCGTGCGCATGCACATGTGCTGTCGTGAACCAAGCTGATAGACACGCCGTGAAAAGCAGGCGCTGCCCGGGTGAGGAGCGAAGAAGCCCCTCCCGCCTGGCGTCGACGAGTCTTCCGTTTCAAGGCTTCTTGGTTGGTTGGCTATCAGTCAGAAACCAATCAGAAACCTATCAGAAACCAACCAATCAGAAACCTTGACTTCCACCGGCACCAATCCCAGCGCGGCTCCTCGTCTGACGTCAGAGGAGCTGCGCTCGGGGATTTCTGAGGCTCCCGACCTTCCCGGGCTGCGGCGGTGTTTACGCTGAGGCAACTTACTTAGAATTTCCCTACAATGCCGCTGTGGGAGGCGGCGGTGATTTTAAACAGCGCTCCTTCTTGCACAGAGCTCCACAGTGCCTTCCCATGCGTAAGGGGAGAGGAGCCCGGTGAGTGGGGTTGAGGGTGGGGGTGTACGCGCGTGTGTCTGAGTGTGTATGTGCGTGCGTGTGTCTGCTTAAGGGGGGGTGCGTGTGTGTATGCAGCGTGTGTCTGTTTAAGGGGGGGTGCGTGTGTGTGTGTATGCAGTGCGTGTATGTGCGCATGCGTGAGTGTGGCTTGGTTTCAGAATGGGAAAATGAGGCACGGCGACGTGCGCGCTCACGAGGTAGAATCTCCGGCAGGAGACGCTCGTGACAGTCTGCTGTCTACATTCCCCTGAAAGTGATGACATTAGTTGTCTCGCTAGACGCAAAAGCTTCGCTTTTGCGTACGTCTAGCGAGACCTAAAAAAAAAGGCCTGCAATCATTTTGTTGGCGCACCACCACATGCGCGCCTATATAATGACACGCCCTTTTTTTTCCTTTTAGTTGCCAATCCTTATTGGATCAGCAAATATAAAGAAAAACATTAATAAAGTGTTTTATGAAACAGGGTGGGGCAACATGGAGGGTGTGGGTGGGTATGAAGCAACGCAGAGGCGGGGATGAGAATCAGCCAGTGACAGAGAAGGAGGTGGTAGATGGGAGAAGCAACAGAGAAGGCAGGGTTGGAATCAGTAGCGGGTCGTAAAGGTAAGAGCGGTGGGGCCAGGTTGGGGGGTGTTCGACAGACGACCACGAGGGAAAATTTAATAAATAATGAATTTCCCCCGTCATCGTTGTCCATCCCCCCCCCCCCCCCCCACCCCACCTGGCCCAACAGCTCTTACCTGCACGGGCCACAGCTGGATGGAAGCAACACAAGGGCGGGCGGACAAGAAAAGCAAAGGGTGGCAGAAAAGAAGGATGTGAGGGGGGAAGCCACATGCAGGGTGGGTGGGGAGGAAAAGCAACAAATGAGAGAGCAACATTGGAGCAAGTGTGGGAGGAGCACACAGGCAAGAAAGTGACATGGGAGGTGACAAGAGCGAGCACATGAAGGGAGGTAGAGAGATGCATACGGGTGACAAAAAGAAACACAGAGTGTAGGGGCAAACAGCTGAAAAACTCGTGCAGTCTCCTGGAGTGCTTAAACCAGAAGAAAAAGAGCAGTGCTTCAAAAGTAAGCAGTGGAAGCATAGAAGCCAATCAATAAAAAGAGATGGCTTCATGGGAGGTACAAACACAAGATTGACAAACTTGACACGAATAAGAAGAAGGCAAATGAGAGTGACAGCACAGCCAACCAATGGTAAGCCATGGGCAGTCTCCAAGCCCCAGTATGTTTTTGGTAAGCCCACAATATGTCTTCTGCAATCAGACATCTGCACTGTCTGGTATGCTTAACCTAAAAATGGAGCTGTATAAAAATGGGATGAAGAGTGCCAAAGAAAGTTTGAAATTGTGAAAGAGGAATTACAAGAGGCCCCGAACTTACATCGTTTTGACCAAAGCAGAAATGTACAGCGGTTACAAATGTCAGTAGTAAAGGACGTGTTGCAATTTTGTTGCAAGGACGAGGGAGACAAGAAAAAATAATAATTTTTCTTTCAACTATGCAGTGGGCAGGCAAAAAAAGTTGAAACCAGCTACTCAGTGGTTGCATGGGCGGCTGGCATGGCTTGCAAGTGGTGGGGCGGGCACAGGGGGATCACGCAGGGGGGTTCACGGGGTTCACGCATGGTGGAATTATATATTTTTTTAATGTACCTTGCCGCTGACCGGGTCCCGCATCTCTGCTCTCCTCGTGCACATCGAGGAACAAGAAGCAGTCCCCACTGAACAAACACAACGCTGCATTGCAGCGTTGTGATTGGTAAGCAGCCAGACTCCCCTGAGCAATCACAATGCTGCTATGCAGCATTATGATTGGTTTAGAGCGTCCGGGTTTGGTGCTCAACCAGGGAAAGGGGGCCTGGGCTTGTTCTCCATGCAGGCTGTAATGCAGCCTGCACGGAAAACAGGGAACGTGCGCGTGACTGGTTTGGGCGGCCTGAGAGGGCCGACCAAACAGTCATTGCACACCTAGGAGTCGGCACACCAACCCTCCCCTGCTCTGATCCAAGAGCAGAGCAGTCCCGCCCACTCACCCGCCCACAAAGCAGCAGGAAGCAGCCTAAAATGATAATAAAGCAAAGTGATAATTTTATGTTTCTGCTTCCCACTGCTTAAAAGCAGTGGGCGACGCTCCTCCGCCACGGCGGAGGAGCCGCCACTGAGTATTTGAAAGGGAATCCTAACCATTTTCCAAGAAAAGAAGACTAAAACATTTTGTTTCGGGGAACAGTTTTTTAGGCAGGACAAACCCTAAACCTCTGAGATAAATGTTTAAAATAATGAATAGAAGGGGTTGACTACTAAGCTGCGTCATGAGCATATATGTGCACCCGTTGCTAAGGCTTGGCTGTGTGTACAGCGCGTGCGCACTAGACAGAAACTCTCTGAGATAGTGCATAGGTTCATGATATAAGGCCCTAACTCTTTTCTGCAAAATGTTTGGCAATGTGTGAGTGTTAGACATGTATGTATGGGCCAAAAGTCAACAATTTCCAGACCTAATTGGAGAAGCCAAAAACATTGTAAATGTCATGAATTTGCAAAGTTTCCATTGACCTTTGCAAAACCTGCGACAACAAAAATAACCTTTGCAATATTGCACACCCCTCGTTTTGGCTGTACTCTTTCTATCTACTGCGTGTATCCATTGGTACTCACTGGCTTCTAACCATGGAGCCCATCCTTCTCCCCACTTATCACACCCTGTCACCCCATCCTTTGAGTCTGGAGTTTTAAGGTTGCTTTTTAACCCCTCACCCCCAAACCCTCAGCTCTGCTCACAGCAGCTCTCCTGTATCCAGCTGTCACCTTCCCTCATATCACCTTAGGTACCCTGTTTAATTTTCACACTATTTCTGTTTACCATGGATCCATGCTCCAAGAAGAGTGTGTGTGTGTGTGTGTGTGAAGTGTGTGTCTGAATGTGCGTGTGCATGCATGTGTGTGTATCGCAGTCCAGTCCTCATGTCACACCCTAAGCCCCTCAACAGCCTCCACTTCAGAGGGAATACTCTAAGGCCCTCATTTATGAAAAGTGACGCATCGCTGCGTGAAAACAGCGATGCGTCACTTTTCACTGCGCTCTCGCTGTGACACTTACGATGCGTCATATTTACAGAATGATGCATCATGTTGCAATGAGTTACAGATACGTCAGTATTTCTGATGTATCTGTAGGCGCAAAAGTGACGAATTGCTGGAGTGTGTCACAAAAGTGATGCAACTCCAGCAATGTGTAGTTTCACATGGGCAAGTCCCATGTTGTTAGTGCCTGCGTCAGTCTTACGCCTGCCATGAGGTAGGCGTAAGATTCTGACACATTAGCGTCCAAGAAATGGCGCAGTGAAATCTTATAGATTTCACTACGTCACTTCTATGACTCTTTCTTGCGTCAAACCCCCCCCCCTGCATACATTATATACCTGGCGCAGGTATAATGTGGCGCAGGGGTTTACAAAGTGACGCATCTACCTAGATGCGTCACTTTGTAAATATGGTGCACATTTTTTACACTGCTGGTGCGTCACAAAAAGTGTCGCACCAGCGGCGTAAAAGTGATGCAAGGGCTCATAAATAAGCCCCTAATAGTATGGAGACAGCACTTAATTTGAACCGGTGGTTGCAGGTTCGGCCCACTTAGGGACTGGGACTTATTTTGTATCATCATACTTTCACTCAGAACAACGGAGAGAAAAACACAAAAGGGGAATGAAGGAGAAGACAAATACAGAAAGAACAATGACAAAGGGAGAAAGCAGGGATCAAAAATATCATGCAAGAGTGAGATAAAGGCCAGGGAGTGTCTGGTGGTGGATAAAAGAGGCATTGGTGGAATAAAGACTAGACAGCTGTGGTACTCAACAATCGGTAGCACTGATTACAGGCTTCTGAGCAAAACTTTGGTCTTAGACCCTTAGGGCCTTATTTATGAAAAGTGTTGCATCTCTGGGGTGAAACAGCGACATGACACTTTTCAGTGCACCATCCATGGGACACCACGGATGCTCCATATTTACTGTACGGCGCTTCATGTCGCAAGGATTTACAGATACGTCAGGAATCCTGAGGAATCTGTTGGCACAAAAATGGCACCTTGCTGGATTGTGTGACGCAACTCCAGCAATGTGTCATTTCCGATGGGGCAAGCCCCATGTAAAAAAGCCTGCATCACCCCTTACGCCTGCTTCAAGAAGGTGTAAGGATTTGATGCAGTGACGCCGTAGAAGAGAAGCAGTGAAATCTCATATCTTTCACCGCGCCACATCTACAAGCCTTTTCTGCATCAGAACGCCCACCATACATACATTATACCTGTTGCAGGTACAATGTAGTGCAGTGATTTCCAAAGTGACACATCTGCCTAGATGCGTCTCTATGTAAATATGGCACAGTGTGGCGCATTTTTAATGCCACCGCAGCATCATAAAAAGTGACGCAACGGTGGAGTAAGGGCTTCATAAATGAGGCCCGTATTCTCTTACAGAGCCCTCTTTATATCACAAGTGGATATTTTATTGATAACAACTCTGTAAGTTGTGAATCTTTTGAATACATCTTCACTTGTGCTCCACCTCACCCTGCTCTGTCTGGATTAAGTGTCCCTTAAAGTAGCTTCACTGGGTTTTATTCCAGTCCTTGCTGTAGTAAGGCCGCTCCCAGAGATGTGCAATGTGACACGTTTCAATCCTCATTCTGGACATATATTTTTTGTGGTCTTCATCAGGTCTGCTGGGTCTCAGGGTCTTCCATATTTCCAGACTACTTTGAATGTCTAGTTAGTAATGTGTATTGCTTGTATCTCTACTGCATATACGTTAACACCTTCAGCAAGGTTGCATGTCAGAATATCAATAACAAAAAATCATCTGACATAAATATCATGGCTTCATAAAATGTATAATAATATTGCTTATTTGGATATAATTTTTTGATAAATAACTGTGATTCAGCGAAATGTTTGTAATATTTAGGACATAATGTGTTTGACATACGATATATATAGGCCACTGTATTTTGGAACCATAAACACCAGCTAGATAATTCCAACACTTACTGCTGCCACAGGGAGTGTCACAACATAGGTATTTATGTATGTTTTCTTTCATTATGTTAGGTGCTCTTGTCACTGCAATTGTTCAGGAGTAAATCATTTTTTGCTGTAATCTTCAGTGTCCCAGTCCACTCTCGGTCTTCTAAGGCCACTAGAACATACGTTTGCGATTGTGTGAAGGGTGGAAAGACTTATTATCACTCTTCACAGCACAAGAAAGACCCACAATTCTGTTTTTACGAGAGGCAGCATCATGAATGTAATTTTCAGCACTATGCTGCACTGGCGCACAAGTGATCGTGAGTGCATGCATTAACTTGAAATATCATGTTTTTGTGATAGGAGAACTCGGAAACACATAGAGGCAATAACTCCCCTGTGTTTTTGAAGCTTTGTTGTCAGCAAAACATACACAAACGTCCTCATTATGAATGGTTCGGTGTTTTCCAACACCTGCGCAAACTCCGGTTTGCGCATGGTTCAGAATTAGAATAACGAGTTGGGTATTATTTAAAGTTAAAGCTCCCAGTAAACACTGGGGGGGCATATTCACAAGAACGTGTGATAACTACCGCAAGAGTAGCGTAACGCAACTTTCAACATCACAGCCTATCGAGGGAAAATAACCCTGTGACAACGTGGAATTCACAACAAGGTGCTAGTATGCCGAAACCACAGACAATGTCCGCGATACAACCACCTCGATGGAGACAAAAACACACACCACAACACCAAAAAACCTGCGATGGGCCAAAGCGCGATGAGGAAATAAGCAATAAGCAGCGCCAGGCCTGCAACACACACCTGGCAGGCGGGAAAAATCACCCTAAAAGTAGAAAAAACACCTAAACACAAACTGACCAACACCCAAGCACCATGGAGGCAGCCGGAGCAGGCGCAGAGGATGAGCGCAACCCCACAAGCACCCCGAGCGACCAGCCTGGGATCTCGAGGACAGGGCAGGGCAAGGACAAGAAGAAGAGGACGATGAAGTTCAGTTCGCAGGCGAAAAGGATCATAGTCACAGAGGTGATGGAACACCGTCGACAACCGTTCATCACCTTCAACGTGTCATTGGGCACCAAAAACTGAATATGGCGGGACATCGTGGCCAAGGGGAAAGCCGTTGGAAAGCACAAGAGGATAATGGACGAAGTCAAGAGGCGATGGAATGACATCAAGCGGAGGACCAAGGAGAAACTCTCCGCCAACCAAAAGGCAGCAACGTAGACTGGAGTTGGGGGCCCAGTGCCACAGCTCGTGCTGGATGACATGGAGGAGCTGGTGTCGACAGTCATCAGTGTAGAGACTGTGGCCGGAGTCGGAGGATCGGACACTGCTCGACAGGACACAACACAACCGCACCAGGTGACCACCAGGTACTGGGGGGATGGGTGGAGATGAGCACAATGGCCCACATGCACAATCAAGCAGAGCACAGTGCACACCCACAATGACTCTGGGTCCTCACCCAGATCTACAGACTGTCACAATGCACAATGCCATGCTGTCTGAATTTCAATATGTACCATGGGGATACATACATGTGGAAAACCAAAGGAAATGATGGACGGAGCATTGACAATACAAGCACTCACCCCCAGTCAACTGATCTGGGTTTAATCCATCACTGTTCTTTAGCCCACTCTGCCACCCCAGTTCAGACATGGCCATATGCAAATCAGCCTTGACCCTGTGCCTCATGGGAACAGTCCAGCCCGAACTGCCATGCCATGCCTTCCCTGGACCAGAAACAAGCTACCGAGGACCGGTTTCTGGCATTTCAGCCATCTTCAGCCCGGCTTGCTTGAATCCAGTGGCAAAGTGAGCAAATACATACACACATGTGGACACATTGTAATACACCATCTCCCCTTCACAACGCAGGGACACCGTCAACACCTCCTGCAGAGCAGTCCCAGCCACTCTTCACTGATGACGAGGAGGACAACACCAGCATCGACACCCAAACCATCCAAGACATCATTGACCTCATCCGCCACTCACCTCCAGGATCATGGCAGCCCAGCTGCATCGAGGAGCCCCACCCACTACCCAAAGCACCCAGCAGGAGGCACCCACAGCCCCAGGACTCCCCCAAGACCCCCAGGAACAACACATTGCATTCCAACGCCGTGTGCTGGAGGGCCAACGGGAATGGCTGAGCAGGTGTGGTTGAGGTTCGACCTCATGGCTACCAAACTTGACGCCATCCTTGGGTGTGTAGGCCTGCTCCATGGTCTCCAAAGAGCCATGACTGACATCATGAAGACTGGAGTCATGAAGCGGAGCGAACACCTGTCCGCTCAGAGTGGCTCCAGCGATACCAGCCGTGAGCTGGCACACATGCGGAGGCTCATGGAGGACAGGGTGCAGATGGAGGCGGAAAGGATGGCAGCCACCGCTGCACATCAGCAGAATGCAGCTGGGATCTACCATGCCCTACAGATCCTCATCATGGCATTGCTGCCACAAGGCGTGGCGATGATGAATGCTGCTCTCCCCACACCATCCACATCTCCGCCCCCTGGTGTGTCAGTGCCTTCCAGTGCGGCAGGCCTATCCACTCCAGCACCTGATGTGTCACTGCCACACAGTGTGACCGACAATCCTACTCTGGCCCCTGATGTGTCAGTGGCACTCAGTGCTTCAGCCGGTACAGCAACACCCACAGGTGGGGCAGAGCACTCACCTGGGGACGAGGACATGGATGGGCCTGTGATCAGAAGGACTCCGTAGAATTCATTTCCTCCACCTAGTGGAGAAGTGTGGCTCAGTGGTTGGAATGGCAGACCCTGATGCAGAGGTCTAGCCCGGGACCAGGGTTCAATTCCCCGCCTCGGCGGGTCTTGGGCTAAAAATTCCACGGACCTGATACTTCTCGCTTCAGTGCCTATTCCAATCATGCCGATCCACTCTGCAACTCTGGGCAATAGCTTGCTTAATCTCCACAACGGCCCCCACAACGCTAAGGATGCCTGGCCTCCACCTCGGGGGTGCTCAGGAGTGGACACCTCACAGGGAAAACCAGGATGGGTTCCACAGCGGTATTCGTACAAGCGCCTTGAGACCCTTGCGGGTGAGTAGTGCGCTATACAAGTATCAATTTACATTTACATTTTACACCTGGCCTGTTTCTGCTTGGTCCCGCATATGGTCTCATGACCTTCCACTGACCCCCGATACACTCCGAAGCACTCACCTTGGACAACGACATGGACTGCCACATCCTGTTTGATGACCAATGACACGGCGACCAGAGAGCGGACTTCACCCTTCCTCTTCCGAAGTACTTGTTATCCCTGGATGGACTCTGGCTGGCTCTCCACGGGGCCATATTGTGTAGTGTTCTTGGCATTGCCCACGAGGCGCTGACTGGGGTTGAACAGGGTTTGTGGCACATGGTGCATTGTGGCCGGCACAGTCACCCCGCCACGGGACGGTGACTTTGGGAGCACTGAGTCATTGGCACCTTAAGCTGCTGAGTGGGTGTGCAGCCTGCGATGGTGCTGGGTGCCCTGGTATGTCCCATGCCATGGAGTAATCGAGACCCAGCACCAGACGTGAAACCTGGTGGCCTGCGCAGCGTGGCTGCATGGTGTGTAGGGTGCCATGTCCGTGGGGCCCGGGCTTGTGGCTTGCAGTGGCACGTGGTGGGACATCCTGTCTACACGCCGGTGGCGGAAGGTGAGCAGTGAGGCCCAGGTGTGCATGAGCGGGCATGCTTCGATGGGTGGTGGGAGGGGCTGGGGTGCCTCTGCCTGGGTGTGCGTGGTCGGGCGGGCGGGCGATGTTGTCTTGTGCTAGTGGGTGTATTGTGCAGTCATGTACCTGGACTCTGTTTCAGATGGTGGCTCTGACTCAGATGTGTGACTTGGTGTACTGCTATACATACCAGCAAGTGGTTGGAGACACACCGGTGGCAGCAGGTGAGCAGTGTGGCCTGGGTGTCGCCCCTGGGTGCGCAGGGGCGGCACCCTCTCTCTCTCCCCCTCTCTTCTTCTCTCTCCCCCTCTCTACCCCTCCCTTCTTCTCTCTCTCTATCTCCCCATATCTTCTTCTTCTCTCTCTCCCCCCTCTCTTCTTCTCTCTGTCTACCCCTCTCTTCTTCTCTCTCCCCCTCTCTTCTTCTCTCTCTCTCTATCTCCCCATATCTTCTTCTTCTCTCTCTCTATCTCCCCATATCTTCTTCTTCTCTCTCTCCCCCCTCTCTTCTTCTCTCTGTCTACCCCTCTCTTCTTCTCTCTCCCCCTCTCTTCTTCTCTCTCCCCCTCTCTTCTTCTCTCTCCCCCTCTCTTCTTCTCTCTACCCTTCTCTTCTTCTCTCTACCCCTCCCTTCTTCTCTCTCTCTATCTCCCCATATCTTCTTCTTCTCTCTCTCCCCCCTCTCTTCTTCTCTCTCCCCCTCTCTTCTTCTCTCTCCCCCTCTCTTCTTCTCTCTACCCCTCCCTTCTTCTCTCTCTCTATCTCCCCATATCTTCTTCTTCTCTCTCCCCCCTCTCTTCTTCTCTCTGTCTACCCCTCTCTTCTTCTCTCTCTCTCTCTCTCCCCTCTCTTCTTCTTCTCTCTCTCTCCCCCTCTCTTTTTTCTCTCTCTCCCCTCTCTTCTTCTCTCTCTCCCTCTCTCTCCCTCTCTTCTTCTCTCTCTCCCCTCTCTTCTCTCTCTCACTCTCTTCCCCTCTCTTCTTCTCTCTCTCTCTCCCCCTCTCCTCTCTCTCTCTCACTCTCTTCCCCTCTCTTCTCTCTCTCGTTCTCCCTCTCTTCTTCTTCTCTCTCCCCTCTCTTCTACTCTCTCTCTCTCTCTCTTTCTGTCTCTCCGCCTCTCTTCTTCTCTCTCTCTCTCCCTCTCTTCTTTTCTCTCTCTCCCCCTCTCTTCTTCTCTCTCTCCTCTCTCTCCCTCTCTTCTTCTCTCTCTCTCTCCCCCTCTCTTGTCTCTCTCTCTCCCCCTCTCTTCTCTCTCTCACTCTCTTCCCCTCTCTTCTTCTCTCTCTTGTTCTCCCTCTCTTCTTCTCTCTCTCTCCCGTCTTTTCTGCTCTCTCTCTCTCCCCATCTCTTCTTCTCTCTCTCTCCCCCCTCTTCTTCTCTCCCCCTCTCTTCTCTCTCTCTCTCTCTCCTTCGCTCTCTCTCTGTCCTTTAAAGTGCGCAGGACACACCTTCTCATTATGTTTTTTGTCTTGCAGGCTGTGACCTACGGATTGTCCCGAGGGGAGCACCATGTGTCTTCATTTCATTTCAGTGTTCATTTCAATAAAGTTTCATTGGTTGCTTTGAAAGTGAGTGTGTGATGCTCATATCTGTGACGACAGCATGCATGTCACCAGTTGTTACTGTGTGATATCAGGCGGATTATTTTGTGCATGTTTAGGTGTCGCTGATGTGGCATATCTTTGGTCGGGGGTGCAAGGGAGGGGTGGTCCTGACTGGTGTTGGTGGGTGTTGTGGCCCTCTTGGGTGTCCGTGCTGCATGTTCAGTTGCTCCATGGCATCTGTTTGTCTTCAGGTGTGGCTCTGGGCTGTGCTCCCCTTTGTGGTGCAGGCTGTGGTCCGACTTTACACGAGGTCAGAGCAGGTGTTAATTTCCTGCTGCTAACACGCCTTATCGTGTGTTTTGTGTTCTTATCGCCGATCTGGCTGGTTGTTGAGAATGTTGTGGTGTGGTGTTGCCGCGGCTTTTGGCACGGGAACGCCTACTCTGCATCTCATTAGCGATAGTTGCGGGGGTCCTCTGTGGCATGTTTAAATTTATCATGACTTTGGCTGTGTTAAAGTGTTGTTAATTCGGCGATAGCTCCTTGTGATTATGCCCCTGGGTGCATTGAATATCTCACCTATCATTCATGTTCGGCAGGTCAAACTTGTCGGAATTTATCTGGGGTAAGTGTGCATTATTTCCTGCTCCATGCAGATTTTGGTGCAGTAATCCCCAAAATCCAGGTTATTCTCCCAAAAACTTGCGATAAGTGTTTTTTATGGCGCTTGATAAATAACGTATCCTGGGGTATTGTTATTTGTGAGGTTTGATAACTAGCACCTTGATACCAATGAACTCAGAATCATCACCTAAAAGATATTTTGAGTTAATATGTGCCAAAAGACACCAGAAGAAAAGCATAGACCCCATCTACGCTGGCGCAATGCAGAAAACTGGGGGGCATATTTGTGGCATTGTAATGCAAGACAGCGCGGCGTCACCTTGCTGCACGGCGATACAGGGAAAGGGCAGGAATGCGCCTTGCTGCACAGCGTTACAGGGAAAGGGCAGGAATGTGCCTTGCTGCATGGCGTTACAGGAAAGAGCAGGAATGCTCCTTGCTGCATGGCGTTACAGGAAAGAGCAGGAATGCTCCTTGCTGCACGGCGTTACAGGAAAGAGCAGGAATCCACCATATTTCTTGCAATACAGCGCACTCCTCTCCTTTCCCCCGCACTGGTGCACAATGGGCTGCCAAGCGCCAACGCAGCATACAGGAAGGCACACCTTTCTGCACAAAAACAATCCTGAGAGCACACATAGAAAGAGGAAGTAACAAGGAGAAGGCATATTCTTTTGGCGCATCCCTAGGTCTACGACTTTTAGTAAATTTGAGAGTGTGTAAAAAAAATGGGAATTGTGCGGGAACACCCACGCAACGCCCATAGAATGCCTTCCCATGGCAGAGTAACACAACGATTGGTGCTGCTTTGTGTTACTTCGATTTATGGAACCACTCAGAGACGCGCAAAGTGGACTTGCTTGGCTTCATAAATCTCAATTTTTGAGGAGTGTCGCTCTTGTAGCGCGTGATGCAAGAGCGACGCAAGAGGGCTGATAAACATGGCCCTGGATCTTGCACGGCCCCAGGTGTCTTGTGCAATAACACTAACTGTCAGTCAGTCTCTGACCAATAACAGTGAGTCATTGACAGACCGCGCCTTTTAATACTACAACCTGCCGGAAACCAGACTGCGGTTTGGTGTTTCGTGCACACTTGAATCGCTGCAGGCAGGCACGAGCACTACTGCGTGAGCAAGTGTCTTGTGTGTTATGTACTTTAAAGAAGCTTTATTCAGTGTTTAAAGGTAACTGGGGATAGTTTAAGAAAAGTTGACAGTAGCTAAAACCAACTATTATAAAATCATACCGGCTTTGTCATCTACACATGAGTCATCGTGAGTGTAAGAATGAGTCTGGGGTTAAGAAGTAAATTTATTTTTTCCTAGAAGGTTATACAGTGCTCTTAGAAGGGCACTATACGTGGGGCACCTGTGCCATGTTTTTTTTCCTGTGGTCAATTTCAATTTACCATCCATGCATGTTGAGGTGCAACGTTGCACGAATGCACAGTTATGAGGACACACCTGGTGATGGAGGTGACCATGCAGTCATTGTGCACATCTTAAGGACCTTATTTGTGGGAAAGGAATGGTGCATCCGGATGTATGACGTTACAATGCATACTTTTACAACGCATACGTTTACAACGCATTTTTACAACGCAACATCCATTACAACGCATTCCATTACAACGCATGCCATTGCAACTAATTTTTAAAAACTACCTTTACAACGCATTCCATTACAGCGCATACTACCTTTACAACGCAGACCATTACAACGCATAACATTACATTGCATGTATGGTAAGTATTGGATAGTGTAGGGGTAAAAATTACTATTCTAACTCCAGGGGGGTGCAACAGTAGGGTAAGTGTTGGATAGTGTAGGGGTAAAAATTACTATTCTAACTCCAGGGGGTGCAACAGTAGGCTAAGTGTTGGGTAGTGTAAGGGTACTATGCGTTGTAATGTTATGCGTTGTAATGGTATGCTTTGTAATGACATGCGTTGTAGTGGTATGCGTTGTAGTGTCATGCGTTGTAATGGTTGCGTTGTAATGGCATGCGATGTAATGGATGTTGCGTTGTAAAAGTTTTGTTGTAATGGTAGTGCGGTGTAAAAGTTGCGTTGTAAAGGTTGTTTCCCGGTGCATCCACGAGGCACAATGACGAGGACATAACTGGTGGTGAAAGTGTCTATGCACTAATTGTGCACTTCCTCTGGACCTTTCTGGTGGGGAAGGCGATGATGAATCAGTGATGCACAATGATAAAGACACAACTGCTGGTGAAGGTGACTATGCACTAATTGTGCACATGCCATGGACCTCTCTGGTGGGAAGTAGATGATATATTAAAAATACACAATGATAAAAACATAAGTGGTAGTTAGGGTGACTATGCACTCATTGTTTACTTCTCAAGAATATTCCCATAGGCGAATGGGATAATGCATCAGCTATGCACAGCGAGGAGGACATAATTGGTGCTGAGGGTAGCAAAGTACCAATTTTGCAGGCATAAGGATGCACCTGTGGAATATGATAACAATGCATGACAGTGCCTGGTCACCAGCCAAGTGAGATTTAATGAGCACTAAACCAAACCCTAAGGCATCCAATCGCTCTCATGCATTTTCCCCTAACCTGTTGGGAATAGATGGCTTTATAATTGTTTCCTGAATGGAAGTAGACTTCACCACCGTCTGAAATGGGATTGAATGGCCATGCTGTTGTATGTCATTACAACAGAAAGGTCGAGCTAGACGTGTATCCACTCCAAAATATCTGCCATCATATTGTCAAGGGAGCCGTACATAGAAAAGTTCTATGTACTTTTGTAGTTCTACATCTATTTAACTTTACAATTGATGTGCAGTTTGATATTGTGGAGTCGATATTTGTGCAGGTAGATATTGTGCAGCTGATATTTGTGCGGGTCGACATTCTGCAGTCGATATTTGTGCAGGTCGATATTGTGCAGCTGATATTTGTGCGGGTCGACATTCTGCAGTCGATATTTGTGCAGGTCGATATTGTGGAGTCAATATATGAACAGGTCGATATTGTGGGTCAATAATTGTGCTGGTCGATATTGTGCAGTCGATATTCGTGCAGGTCGCTATTCTGCAGTCGATATTTGTGCAGGTTGTTATTGTGGAGTCAATATTTGTGCAGGTCGATATTATGCAGTCGATATTTGGGCAAGTCGATATTCTGCGGTCGATATTTGTGCAGGTCAATATTGTGCAGTTGATATTTGTGTAGGTTGAGAGGTTGAATCAATATTTGTGCATGTCAATATCGTGCAGCCCATATTTGTGCAGATCGATATTGTACAGTCGATAAATGAGCAGGTTGATACTGTGGAGTCAATATTGGTGCAGGTCGATATTGTGCAGTCGATATTTGTGCAGGTCGATATTGGTGCAGGTCGATATTGTGCAGTCGATATTTGTGCAGGTCGATATTTTGTAATTAATTTATGTGCAGGTCGATATTGTGGAGTCGATATATGTTCAGGTCGATATTATGGAGTCAATACTTGTACAGGTAGATAGTGTGCAGCCTATTTTTTTTGCAGGTCGATATTGTGCAGCCGATATTAGTGCAGGCTGATATTGTGGAGTCAATATTTATGAAGGTCGATATTGTACAGAGGATATTTCTGTTGGTCGATATTGTGGAGTCAATATTTATGCAGGTCGATATTGTACAGACGATATATGTTCAGGTCGATATTGTGGAGTGAATATTTCTTCAAGTTTGTGTAGTTGCTATTTGTGCAGGTTGCTATTGTGCAGTCAATATTTGTGCAGCTTTGTGGAGTTGCTATTTGAGCAGGTTGATATTGTGTAGTCAATATTTGTGAAGGTTTGTGGAGCTGCTATTGGTGCAGGTTGATACTGTTGATACAATATTTGCGCAGGTCAATATTTTGGTTGCATGCTCTAGTCCTCGTTATTTTTGTTTGATTCGGGAGCATTGTGTCTTTAGATCTTAAAATTCTATTGGGCCTGTACATTTTTACCTGGTGTTTTTGAGAGATTCTGTTGCCACTTCAAGCATTCGTTTATGAGTCAAGGGTTTAAAATGCCCCCTGTCCTGGACCGGCAACCAGAGAAGCCTAGAAGCGTGGTTGTGAAAGGCTGTTTATATCAGTGGCTGTCACTGACCTGGCTGCTGCTTTTGGGGAAGTTGGAGGTTTTTTAATGGATTTTTCAAGTGTGGATTACACAAACCATTACAGTAGTCAATCTTAGCCCTGACTGTAGCCCTGGCCATGGTTGCACACAGATTGTCCTCTAAGAACAGTATAGTTTTGCAGATAATCACAACAAACTGGAAGGATACCTCGAAGATCTCATATAGTGTCTGGTGGAATCTGTTATGTCATCACCATAGACTTGATCGTGCTTTTGCTACTACTGTTTCTCTTTTGATCAAGAAAGATTTGTTATGGTTGCCTTTAACTCATTTCCTTTCCAGACATGTCCCATGAATTTCATTTTTTATCCTATTTCTTTTTCAGTTTTATTTATTATGTATTATGTCACATTTATCTGGTTTTGTTACTTTGTTACTCTAAATATATGCTTTAGGTTGCCTCTCCTTTTCCCTCCCCCCTCTCTCTTCTTCTTTCCCTTCCCTCCCTCCCTTAGTACAAAATACCTTTAAAAGCTCTTTTCCTTGGTACAGTTTCTACATCCCTTTTTGGGATCTTATTATACATTGCTATATTGTGATCTCCATTTAATTTATTTGAATGCTCATTGTCAGGTAATGATGTTTTACACTGTTTATCTTATTCAATAAAGCTTTCTAAACTTAAAAAAGAACCGTATAGTTGGGTTAGTTGCTGGAGGTGGTATTTTGATGATGCCAGGGTGGAGTTGATCCACTTCGCCATATTCATCGTAGAGTCAGGCAGATGGACCTGAGTACAGATGTGATGATGGTGACGATGCCCCAGCGGTGCATGGCCTGAGGACAGGCCTGGCATAGAATATGATGACGTGCCAGTGGGGCATCAGAATGAGAAGGAATCTTGTGAGTAACTCACCAGTTGGGCATGGCCAAGGCAGTGACTTGGTGAGTAAAGTCACCAGGCGCCAGAGGCCTGGAGTGATGAGAACAGATGCAGGAGGTAATACTGCACCAGGAGAGTCAAGGAAATACCTCATGGGGTCAACAAAGATGCCTCAGCGGTGTTGGGGGTGCACCTGGTGGAGACGTCGAAGATGCTAACGAGGCATTACTAATGTAGCAGCTGTGACAGTGGGACATCCAACCATTGGCGAGGATGTACCTGGTGGGCATGGAATTGACGCTCTAGCGGCAGTAAGAATACTCAAAGTAGGGATGGCTACTTAGGCACCAGCTGTGCCCGATGATAAAGAGGCTCTTGGACAAGAAGGCGGCAAAGCCGAAGTGGTACCCAATGATCAGGATACACCTAGTGGACATGTAACGATGACACACCAGTGGTCCATGGCCATGAGGACATACCTGGTGGGAGCAAGGCGGTGATGTACCAGAGCGCTGATTACTTAAATAGTTGGAAGAAAGTGACAACACTGCACAAGCGGTGCACGGATGCAAGGATGTATCTGGTGGGAATGCACGGTGATATACCTAGCTGAAGTGAGAACATACCTAGTGGGTATGGCTACCTCGGTATCAGCTGTGCCCAATGACCATGAGGTTTCTGGACAGGAAGGCGGCAGTACCGCAGTGGTATGCGGTGATCAGGATACATCTGGTGGACATGCGACGATGACACACCAGTGATCCATGGCCATGAGGGTGTATTTGGTGGGAGAAAGGTGGTGATGTAGCAAGGAACTGATGACTTAAATAGTTGGGGAATGCAACAACACTGCACAAGCGGTGCACGGATGCAAGGATGTATCTGGTGGGAATGCACGGTGATATACCTAGCTGAAGTGAGAACATACCTAGTGGGTATGGCTACCTCGGTATCAGCTGTGCCCAATGACCATGAGGTTTCTGGACAGGAAGGCGGCAATACCGCAGTGGTATGCGGTGATCAGGATACATCTGGTGGACATGCGACGATGACACACCAGTGGTCCATGGCCATGAGGACATACCTGGTGGCAGCAAGGTGGTGATGTACCGGGGCGCTGATGACTTAAATAGTTGGGAGAATGCAACAACGTTGCACAAGCGGTGCACAGATGCAAGGATGTATCTGGTGGGAATACACGGTGCTATACCTGGTGGACATGCAACGATAACACACCAGCAGCTCATGGCCATGAGAATCTACCTGGTGGGAGCAAGGTGGTGATGTACCAGGGGCGCTGATGACTTAAATAGTTGCGGGAATGCAACAACACTGCATAAGCGGTGCACGGGTGCAAGGATGTATCTGGTGGGAATGCAAGGTGATACACCTGGTGGACATGCAACGATGACACACCAGCAGCTCATGGCCATGAGGATATACCTGGTGGGAGCCAGGCGGTGATGAACCAGGGATGCTGATGACTTAAATAGTTGGGGAATGCAACAACACTGCACAAGCGGTGCACGGGTGCAAGGATGTACCTGGTTGGGAGCAAGGCGCTGACGAAACTGCAGTGCTGATGACGTACCTGGTGGGGAAGGCCACAATGCGCCAGCGTTGAACGGCGATGAGGATGTGGTGGAAGGACGAGACAATGGCCCAGCCCAGGGTGGAGCAGGTGAGAGCCAGGCACAGCGAGTAGGGCAACACGACATCCCGCTCCAGGAAGACCAGCATGGGCACCGAGGACAAGCAGAGCATGCCGTCCGCCACCCCCATGGACATCATGGCCACCGCGGTGTCCGAGCGGTGGCGGCGCGACCTCTTGCAGACCACGGCCAGGGTCAAGGAGTTGCAGAGAGCCATGGCCACCGCCAAGGCCAACCCGGCCACCAGGACGATGGTGCGGAAGACTGGTTGGCCAACATTGTCGCTGTCGTTGCCCGGTCCAGCCGCGCAGCGGCCCGGGCAGGTAGCGAGGTAGGGCCGCTCCATCTGTGGCGGACCAGGAGCGAAGAAAGGACCACGTCTAGAATCAATATTTGACGGAGGTAGATTGCACGGGCTCTGCTCGGCTCCAGGCAGGTGTGCATCCTGGCATCACGCGGGCCTGGACCACCCCACCCCTGATGGGCAGATAGAGCAGGTCGCCTCGCAACCCCCCCACCCCCCAGGCTGCCCTACGAGAAATCACCCTACCACGAAATCCTCATTTTAAGACTTAAGGTGAAATATGAAAATGGAACAAAGCAGATTTAAACATGGGACAGAGTTAATTAGCTTTAAAAAAACACAGCACTCCTAGTTTGCAGATGCAGTAAATAGTGTAAGACCTGAAAATGCCACAGAGATTATTTTTAGGAGCATCGCAAAGGAGGGGTTAATGCGCCTGTGGCAGAGAACTCTCTGAAACCTGCAAGCCAAAGGATCCAATTCTAGAGGGATAGCTCAGTGGGTTAATGCACCTGCAAGAGATGATGGCCGCGTAACCTACTGGTCCGAAATTCAACCCTCGTATTATAGCTCAGTGAGTTGGTGCGACCAACGCTGACAGGTGTGTGCAACCTGTGTGTCATTAAGCTCCAATCTCAGTAAGATAGCTCAGTGGATGAATGCGCCTGTTGCCTTGTATGGATCCCAGTAATGAAGCTGACTGAGCAGGTGTGTCCCCAGCAAATAGCTCCTACAGGTGTTAGGACAGAAACGGGCCCCGCTGACTCCGCCTTTTATCCATCCGATTTTAATCAAATGGACACTAATTACCCTATCTGGAAGCATCCTTTCGTGCGATCAAATTCACCACGGTTTCCTGCTGTCAGTTACTAACACAACAAGCACAGACAAAGCCAATCCTTTCCGATGTTGTACAATGGGAGTAGTTTAGTAAGCCTCACCAGCACTGCCTGGGCAGCAGGGGTGCAACCGTGCACCCCGCCCTTACACACAGAGCATGCGACGCAGGGGCAGCAGCTGTGCAAACCCCCTCACACACTCAGAATAGGCGGAGCACTAGCAGTGCGTGGTCAGGTCTCCTCGCACGCACAGAAGAACTAAAGGGCACGTAGATGTAGACAAACTTCACGCACAAGATACACACGCACTCACGCTCGCACGCACACGGGCGTGCGTGTAATGGACACATGCATTCAACTGGTGCAGTCTGATGGCTAGATTCCCGCTCTCCCTCTTGGCGCGCTACCCAGGGCTTTAAGTGGGCAGGGTCTCACCGGTGCTGAGTACCGGCAGTTTTTTAAAGGGGGCCTCGAAACGGGTCTTGATCGGACTCTGTTTTGTGCCCTGGCACAGGCGGCCTGTTTTATTCCAGACTGCAGTGACAGCAGCTACATCGATGTGCGCGTGCTCACACTGCTCACTTCTCACTAGTGGAGAAGTTACGGCATGACGTCATGCCAGGTGAGCGTTGTAGGGGAAGAGAAATCCTTTAAAGAGAGTAATTTCTCTCTGGATTTCCCTTCTCTTTTTGAAACTCAGGAGCAGCAGCATTGTCGTGGTGTCACCGGGGCTTTAAGTGGAAGCTTTTTTCAGTATTATATGTAACAAGCAATAGTTGCTGCTTATTTATCTTATGCAACTAACAACCATTGACAAAGCCAATAGTCCTGACTTGTTATAGGTATGATTTTACTTGTTGTATCATATCTGGATGCAATGACAGAAACAGCAAAATACAAGTTGGGGGCGCACTATGCTAAACACAGATTTTTAACTTAGGTGTTTTAGGCTACGCTCTTAATTACATTGTCCACGCCCCTTAATGAGACCCCCAACAGCTTCTTCATCCCACTTAAAGCCCTGAGTCCACCCATAGGGTGCAGGGCCCCTTCTCGAAGGGTGAAACACCCCCGTTGAAGTCCCACCTTCCCCTGGTACTGAGCACTGCCTTCCTCCCCCGTTGCGTGTAGTGCTTTGCAGCATTTAATGAGTGTAGTGAAACGTGTATTCAATGAAGCTACTACATGCAATGGGCTATTCATCATCCCCCGTGGATAGGGTGACCAGATCTTGAGAACCAAAAACCGGGATATTTGGAAAAATAGAAGAAGGACTACAATTTTTCATCAACAGCATGGTGCAGAATGACAGCTCTCATCAACATAGGATCACAGAAGAGGCATTAAGAAAATTAATGCAATTTATTTCTACAACCAACATCATACCTATTAATTACATTGCTTTCTGATAACAGCTGCTAACTAGCAGGGCCGGACTGGGAACTAAAACCGGCCCCGGCAAAGTGCTCGGCCGGTCCGGGGGGGGGGGGAGGGGGGATTCGTTCTGAGCTCTTTGCCGGGGCCGGTTTTCGGCCGATTTTGTTGCAGGGCCGATTTTGCAGCTGTGCTGCATAAACGGCCCTGCAACAAAAACGCCCCCACTCCCCTTGCGGCGCACTGGGGGATTGCCCGGTGCCCGCAAGGGACAGTCCGGCCCTGCTAACTAGCACTACTTTAGAACACCCAAAAAAGTGTCTCTCACTGTTTTCAGTCAACCCCCACTAAAAACCGGGACATGAGCCAAAATTACCGAAATCTGCTGGGACAGCTGGTGAAACACTAGGACTGTCTGGGCAAATCCGTCTGGTCACCCTACCTGTGGAGCCTTCGCATGGGTGCCTCTGTCCCCACCAGGTGTTCAGACGTGTCACAGGGATGTAGTTCCCAGCCCCTCCTCCGCGTGCCTCTTGCCCTTCGGCCAGAGGACATGCAGGCCAGGGAGAAGCTGGTGTGAGCGGCCTGGGTGCAAACCCTGTGGAGAGGAAACAGCAGTCCTGTCTCTCACAGACCCTCCCTAGCTTGCCCAGTGAACCACGACTTCTAACCCTCTCTGTCGCCATTCTGAACTTCCATCTAACACTTCATCTTCCTTAGTGCCTCTCCTGTCCACCCACCATAGCCTCTCCGACTCCCTTCTTCCTCGCCTGCTTCCAGGCAAGACCAGCTACCCACAATGCACTGTTCTTCTGTCGTGTGAGATACCAGACCGACACACCCTTGAATCTCCTTCCTGCATCCCTCCGCTTTGTCCCCTTCTTTCCTCCCTCTGACCCTCCTCAGCAGGAGACGAGACCTTGGGGTGTCGTACGGCCACATAAAAACAATCAGCACAACATGGTGTAAAATAAGATGGCGTAACGCAGGGCTTTAAGTGGGCCAGGTCTGTCCGGGTCTGAGCACCCGCAGTTATTTTCAGGGGCCCTCGAAACGGTTCTCTATCGGGCTCTATTTACGGGCCTCTCAGAGGTAGTCCGTTTTCTTTTTTTTTCTTGGACTGGAGTGAGAGCATGCACATCGATGTGTGCATGCTCATTTTGCTCACTACTGAGTAGGGGAGTGTCCTGTCCAGGACAAGGGCACTAGGACCCTGGGGCAGCGCAGGGGCGAGGGGACACCGGACACCACATCCGGTCAAGGGGTGGGGAGAGGGCATTCTGATGCTGGACCTCGAAGCATGAGGTCGTGATATGCATATGCTGTAAGGGAAAAGAATAAAGGCATACCTGTACAATACTATCGTGTCCTGCGTATTCTCCTGGGTCTGGGAATACGACAGGGAGGTCAAGGCATGACGTCATGCCAGGTGAGCCTCGTTGTAGGAGGACGCAGTGGCATGTTTTGACGTGGGTGGTGACTTCGTTAAAACTCGCCCCTTGAAGCCGCGTTGCCTTCTGGGAGCAGTGCTTCTGGTACACTCAGCCTCACGTGAAGCCACCCTATACGGGAAGTGTCTGCCTGGGCATTTCCCAGGATGATGACACCGGTCTTGGGGTACTGAGGAGGGTGCATGGCGTTATCCATACATAGCCTTGCTGTATTAAGGAGGGGAGAGACCGAGCCTGAGCGGGGAATCCCAAATCTGATGGCACTCTGAGGAGTGCTAGAGCTGACGGCTTGTCAGAGCAGAGGGTACTGCTACACTAGTTATCTTTATTAAGATACGCCCCTACTTGGATAGGCCACACCCCTTTAAGAGGTTCACCCCGCCCCTTTTGGAGCACCCCCAGTTTTGTTTTCCCACTTAAAGCCCTGGCGCTACCCTTGGTTTGTTGCTGAATTCCACCATACTTTAACCCTCTTTTGGCCCTATGCCATTCCCTTGCACCTCCACCCTCCTGCTGGGTGTCTGCGTTTAGTGTCTACTCTTTCCATCTCTAATCTTGCCTTCTTCGCACTCATAGCTGGATAAATTGTTTTACATCCGTTCTGTTTCAAATACAAAACCTGTATACTTTCACTGCCCCTCCAACACCCCACCCCCCACCCCCCGCCCCAGTATCATGGTTGCTTCATCTCTTTCACAAACAGACCTCTAATAAACTAATCAAAACCCAGAGCGCTTTCAACCAGAATTAATTTATCATATTAATTGGGAACCTAGTTACAGCTATAGTTACAGATAAAAATGCACATCACTTTGTAGATGGTGTTCATTACACAGATGTACACAAACAAAGAACATTCTCGGGGGCGTAGAACTCCACTACAAACTTCAAATCCAGTGGTTAATTTGTGCCGGTGCTTGCTGGTGCTGGGCACCAACACTCATTTTTGGGGACTGGGACTTTGTTTTTTTCTTCAAACCCAGAGCGAAAGAGAGAAGGGAGGAAAGAGAAAGGTGGAAGAAAATACACAGCCCACTTTTTGGCTGCGAATTAAAAATTCCTGTGAGTCAACAATGGTTTCTTACTGTCCATCAGCCCCCGCAGACACCATCCCTCCCTTCTCACCCCGAGCATTCCAGGCCTTTCTAGACTGTCTTTAAACCCCTCCATTAGGTTCCACTCTCAAAATATCTGGCTCTTGTAGCCCTCCTGCCTTTCTTCCACATGTATCCTATTGGGTCTGTTTTGTTGGTAACCTCTTATACTTCTGTTTATTGGCAGTGTTTGATGTGACCGGCTTTGCTTTTGAGTCGGGTGTACATTATATGTTTATTATTTTCTGTAACTTATTTGCGTTCCTTCGTAAAGTGCCTTGATTGTATTGTAATCACTTTATTCGACTTGAACAATGCAAATCATAAAAGTAAATAAAAACAAAAAATTCATTAGAGCTGACAAACAATAAGAAATAAACCATCATAATCCAAACGTCTCAGATATTAGAATGTAATGCGCTTTGATGCAGTGTTCACACTTTATAGAACCACATATAAAAATAAAGGCAGAACACAGGGATGAAAAAGTATAGTGCTTAATTTGAGCAGGTGGTTTCAGGTGCTCGGCGCCAGCACCTAAGTGCCAGCACCTAGGTTCATGACAGTCTGCCACATGGTGGCGCTGTCTGGCTAATTTAGGTATGAGCACAACAACAGCCGTTTATTAGTTACATTTTTATTTTCATTGACTATTACCAGCCTCCCAAGCCATTCTTATAGCTTTCGGGGCCTAGAATAGTGTGAATTGTTACACTTGTAGAAGTGTCATGGTTAGTAGTTGTGCTGGTACTGCCATTGGCAATGAATGGTGCAAGCTGCAGTGGCCTCCAGGCGGGAGTCCTGGCACTTATTCGTTTACAAATTAAGCACTGCCCTGGCGGCTGGTGCATGGGATGCTGAATGCAGGGGTTGTAGAGGGAAAGCAGGAGGAAATAAACAGGCCAGAGGGTAAGGTCAGTTTGGTCTCAGCCAGAGTTCAGGCCCTGGCAGACAGCAGCAGCCAGGTGCTCGAGGGCACATCTGGCGCTCCCAGGGGCAGCTTCCCCCGCACACACTGTCAGGTATATCAGCTGACCCTGCCAGGTACCAATGTGTGTGTGAGACAAGCAGGTCTGCAAAGATCTTACGGTATCCCATCTCAGGTGCAGGTATTTCACCATGACCTGATATTTACAACACATTTGACGTAAATGGCACCTACACCATTCATGGTACACATGCCAGGCTGCCAGAGGGTCTGTGGACGCTGGGGAAGTTGACTTACTATTCTAACTCCAGTTCTAGAATATTTGAGGAAAGTACAACTTTCACCAAAATAGTCCCTGAGGTCTCTATACTATTCCAAATTCCTGTCCTGCAATATTTTGTGCAAAGTTAATAATTCCTCAGATATGTTAAAAAAAAGTGTGAAATGATGTTATTTGCATTGCCGGGAGGTGCTGACGGGGTGTGCAGTTGGAGGCAAAAACCATGGAACAAGTTACTTTAACCCGTTCCGTGCTCATGACGAGCTCAGCTCGACCGGAGGCAAGGTCGCGCTGTGCTCATGATGAGCTGAGCTCGTTATGACCGTTGCGCTGCGCCCACGCGGGGATAATTCCCCTGCTGTGCTGGGCGTTCCATTGGAATGGGCGTGATCATGACGAGTCGAGCTCGTCATCAGCACCGCGGCGCTGCGCGTGACCCCCCTCCCCCCAGCACAGCAGGGGAATTAGCCCCGCAGGGGAGGGGGTAAGGGGCTTTGGGTCCGACTCATTCATCCCCTGGCTCCTTTTGCTCGGGAACATTCAGCCATTGGCTAGAGACATTATCAATCACATACTGGCCAAGCCGAGGGATTATTTTAATCAACTGTGACCATGGGTTGTATGACGAAACAGCACAGGGAAATACTCTGTATGCCTGTACCACGCATTGTTTATGTATATATTTATATATATATAAACAATGTATTTGTGGGGGGAGACCCTCCACCCCTGAACTTACCTTAAATGCGTGGGAAAGGCATACATTATAGGAGCAGATGCGTTTTAAAAACGTGTGGTAAAAAATGCATGGTAAAGGTACAACGTGGTAAAACCTTGTTGTAAAGGCTGTTTCCCATGACCGTCCACCACAGTGGAAGGAGGGCTGATCAAAGTATCAACAAAGATGAATAATACAGAAAAAATGCCTTTTTAATTTTCTTTAGCATCCGTTTTCTAGATGTTTTTCCTGCAGACCAAATATATTGTTGCTGCCTTGGTCTTAGAATTGTGTCTGCCTTTTCTTCTAAGCAGGGACTTTCTGATAAACCCAAAGTAAAGGCGCCTTAGGCTTTACAGGTACATAAACATCACAAGGTGGAAACACAAAGGCAGAAGTTACGACTCCACCTTAACAGAAATATAAGTAGCCACTTGTCGTTTGGCCAGTCTTAGCTTTTTATCCAACAGCACTTTGCACACTGAGGTTTACAATTATTTCTAATAAGATTCAACGAAAAACCACACGTCCCAGAATCCACCACGCTTTTATCTAAAAAGCTAGGACTGGCTTAAAGTGCTCCCAATGATGCATGGCCTCGTTCCCTTTGGGAATGTCCCTGAGCAGTATGCTGGAGCCCACAGATCACACTTTAGGGGGACACTGAAACTTTGACGTTTCTCCCCATAATCTCATCACATCTCTGAAAAGACACCCGTGAGTATTTTCTGTATCTATGTGTTGAGATTGATTCCAACTGCCTAGATTCATCATCATGTCATCCGAGTAAGGGATTCTTTTATTCTTAATTTAGTTTTCTTTAAAAAGTCAAAAAGAGGCTACAATTTTAACCAAAGTGTTTCTGGTCCAAACATTTGCCCATAGAGCCCTACTAAATACTGGTTTACTCCAGGGAAAGACAGGAGTGACAAGTTGAGTCAACATTGTGAATTTGTCACTTAGGAGGGAAACCAGTGTACAACTGGTGTCATGATGAAATAGATGCTGCTTCCAAACACCTGATGCTAAGAGGCAGCAGACCCATTGAACTACCGCAAGACCCAGGTAGACCTTCCGCGTATCTGTGGGTCAGTACCCTTCGCGCGTGAGTGGCAGAAGATGGACCATCTGCCTGAGCCCGCTTCCCAGTACCTGTAGTGGTCTTTCAGTGGAGTCCGGCTTCTATTTGTTCACCACAATAGGTCCATTATATGGGCATTAAAAATGTCCTCTGGGGTCTGTCCATCTGAGTGGTTGTATGTCAAAATATCAATATCAAAACTTCAGTGTCACATAAATATTGTGGAATTACATTTTACAAAACAAATGCTCCCAAATTGCTTCGTTGGGTGTAGATTTTCTATTATGAATTCCAATGGATGATATTTTTGTCAACAATATTGAGGGCACAACAGGCCCGATTCACAGAACTAACTTAAGACAAAATCCTAAACTTACTACTATTTTGGTATTCACAGAAGGCACTTACTCATTTCGGTATTCACAGAAGGCACTTACTCATTTCAGTATTCATAGAAGTTTAGAGTCCTAACTTTAGGCCTCCTAAATGCCTTCTGTGAATACCGAAAGTCTTAAAGTTAGGATTTTCCTCAGTTTAGGAGTAGTAAAGTTCCTAACTGAGAAAAAGACCTACTCCTCCATCTCAGTTGTTTCATCAACACTTTGATTCCTCTACAGGACATCAAGTCCAGGCCCTGCTCCTGCAGACTACTCACGTCTACACGGTGTCTACGCGGTTTCTGACCAGAGTGTCATTGATGGCAGACTGGATCTTCCTGTCCCTGAAGATGTAAATAAAGGGGTTGCAGGAGGCGCTGAGCATGGCAATGAGGGTGGTGGCCAGGAAAGCCCAGGAAGGGACAGCGCATTGGGGGCAGTAGAACGTGGCCATGTTGAGCAGGTAGAATGGGAGCCGGGTGATGGCCACCGCCGCCACCTGTAGGACCATGGTGTGGGCCATGTTCCTCTGCTTGACATAGAAGGCCTCATTGCCGCCCGCATCGCTCCTTCCACCGACTATGTTCTTCACCTTTTTGAAGATCATGATGTAGAAAGCGGAGGTGATGAGCAAAGGCAGAAGGACGCAGAGGTAGAAGAGGACGTAGACGATGAACTCCGGGTTCAGAGTGATCTCTAAGGAGCAGGCCACCCAGCACACCCCGGAATCCAGGAACGCGCCGGCCACCGTGGATGAAGAAGAGGTGTTGGCATTGACAAGAGACATAAGTCGTGACAAGTTGTTGTAGCCGGACATTGGAATCACAGCTATGACGATGCCGATGGACCAACAAGAGGCAAACTGAAGATTGGCACAGCGGGAGGTGAACAGGAAGTGGTACCTGAATGGAAGAGAAGAAACAGCAAAAAAAGGATGAAAGGGACTACAGGTTCACTGCACCTAAAGTATATGCAAGGATCATAAGCCACATGCTGAGGTCAAACTGCTGGGGGGGGTTATATCGGTGCACTGGAAGCAGTTATCCCACAATTTAGGATTCTCAACTATACATATGAAAATATATTCGAAAGTATACCTTCCCTGGCAAGGTTTACACACATAACCACCTACACTCCCCTAGCCAGTATTTTTTGTGGCAATTTTTTTATGAACAATGTTTGTTTTCTACAATTTCTATTTCTATTTTAGGAGCCCTTACAAATGTCTTTTCTCAAGGCAATTTTGCACTTGGTCTCTTAAGCAGTTAGAATAAGAGAATAGGGATCCTTATTGCCCTGATGAATGCCTCTGACCAGTATCATCACTTGAGAGGGCAGAAACATGTTGGCTCAACATGGATGCATGAATCATTGAAACCAAAGAGCATCCACCCTCCACCTGTCTAATTTTTAAACATATCTGAGGTACCCACTAATAAAGTGATATCCTTGGGTTTTCCTCCAGGTATCTTTAATTTGATTGAACTTGCCTGGATCCCTTGTTTATCCAGTATATAAAATATCAAGAACTCCCTTGCATTGAGGTTGAGTCCGCCCAGTAGTACCATCTTACCAGAGTGGGATGAGAGTGAAGCATGACGCAAAATGTGGGTGAAGCTTTTTCATCCAATATAACTGGCATGGCCATGTGTATGAGTAGACACACATTAGTCCAAAAAGGGCATACATAGTCATTACATATAGACTAAGGTTTGGCCTGAATCAGGGATGTATGACATTACAACGCATGCTTTTACATAGCATGCTTTTACAACGCAAGTTTTACAACGCATACCATTACAACGCATAGTGCTTTGGGGCGCTGGATAGTGAATAGTTTAATTTACTATTCCAACTCCAGTCCCCGTGGATAGTAGGGAAGGTGTTGGACAGTAAATTAAACCTATTCCCTATCCTAGAGCGCCCCCCAGCGCAATGCGTTGTAATGGTTTGCGATGTAAAAGTTGCGTCGTAAAGGCACTGCGTGGTAAAAGTTGCGTTGTAAAGGTTGTATACCCTGAATCAGCCATTTATTGATTGACCAATGTATCTCTGTGTGATATCTGATTACAAGTTTAGTTTATGTCAGGGAGAACTGTATAGAATTCCTGGTTTTAAGCCTGATACCATTCCAATTAATGGTAGAGTGGGTGCTCTGTTATTACCGCTATGCCATCTATCCCCAGTTCAGCCATGGTAGGAACGGAGGCTCCATTATTCCCACTGTGACGTCAAAGCCCTGTCTAGCCAGAGAGGATCCCCCAGCATTCCCACTAGACCTTTGACAGTAGTCCAGCTTTCAGCAGAGAAGATTCTCAAGTGATACAGGTATGACCTCTGACACGTGTCCAGCTAGAGGGAAGGGGTTACTACATTGGTCCCAATATGACGTCTAACCCCCAAGTTCAGATGGCATCTGAGAGGGTGTTCCATCATTTCTCAAGAAGCGGCACTTCCCTCAGGAGTGACGTCCCTTCAAAGCACTCATTTGTGAATGTTCACATTTGTTCAATAAAGTTCATTCATTTGTTATGATCAAAGTTTCAATTCTATTTATTTCTTTTGATGCGTGTTTTATTCATTCATAAAACATTTCAAAAAATTCCATCACGGTTGTGCCCAATGCATTTCGGGCATGTGCCCTTCATCAGGGGTCTTGAGGGTCCTGTGACCTACGAGGTCTCCGTACAAGGTATAATGCGTTAGTATCGTAAAAAGTTGGCGTGTATCCGGAGTTCGATCAAAGTTGGAACATATTCTAATATAATGCCACCCTCCATAAAGCCACCTAATGGTGGAGTGGGCCCTTCACTCCCCCCAGCAGGAAGTCTAACATCTGCCCATCAAACTGTTTTGTAAACACAGGCATATTGCTTGTGGAAAAACCCATTACACAAGTAGCTCATTACTAATCATGTCCACTGCAAAATACCTCATCCACCTTACCAATAGATTGATTCACCCCTTTTCAATATTGCTGCCAATGACCACTTCCATTTGTGGAACCCAGTATTGCCAAACTGATTGCAGAAAGCACAAATGAGCCTCAACTCTGTGAAGTATCCAACCATGATGCACTATCTTTGTAATTTTGGCACAACTGACACTCCAGCCAGCCCAGTTAAATTCAACGGGTGATGGAATTATTAATTGAAGCTAATGAATGACTATGACATGAAAGACCAATATACACTAGTCCTATTTATATATACATTTTGAGTGCAGTGACATTCTTTCATGATGCTTAAGTGGGCATGCCAGTATTACCTGTAAGATGGTCAACTGAGTGTCCTTGTGCACCTTTTCTTCTAAGAAAGTCACCATAGTGGATGTTTGGTGAGTAAGCTCTTCTGTAATCCTACTATGGAAGCCCCCTAAGCAGCCCGCTAATGGTCGCGAGCACCAATATTCCCCAGTACGGGAGGCCGGTGTGACCAGGACCGTCGGCTGGTATTACAGAGATCTAGACAAGAAAGCAAATCTAGAAGATCTGACCCACCTGGTTGGGAAGGCCACGGCACACAATCGATGAGTGGCGATCAACAGGTGATGGAACGAGGAAACAAGGGAGCAGACCAACACGCCGCACACCACAACGAGGCATCCCTTGAAGGGCACGGACAGCTGCAGGCAGGTGACGCTGAGCAGCAGCATGGCAAATAGACATTGTGCCACATCGGCAAAGCCCATGGAGACCAGTGCGGCCGAGGTGAAGGAGCGTCGGCGCTTCCACCAGAGGGCCTTCATCACAAGGCCATTGGCCAGGGTTATGAAGAGGATGAGCAGCACAGAGACGGAGAAGCCCAGAGCGGCGAAGACCTGGTGTTCCAACCCTTCAGAGTCTCGAAGGCTCCAGAAGCTGTCGTGGATGGAGGGCATCGGCAGATGGTCCAAGAGACTACCGAACGACATAGCGGCAGGTGCACGTATCAGCCTTAGTTGGTCCAATGGCTGCTGGGGGGAGATAAAATAAACATAATGCTGCAGCTGTTACCAAGAAGAAATAGCTCATCTAGTGACTTCAAGTTAATGGCTGGGCCTTTGCAAAATCTCATGGTATAACTAAATTCTGTGGTTGGGCATGAGATGACAGTCAAGAATGATCTTGATGATCGAGCAGGTGACCTGACCTTGGGGTGGTGCAGGCAGTTGGGTTTATTGATCCAACACAAGTTTGAGTTGGCCAACTTTCAGAAACTTTAAACATTTTCCTAATGTTGAGTTGAGTGGGAAGAAGATAATTTATGTATACATGCAGTGTCAGCCTCTCTAGATCATGGCAGCCTCTGGTTGGGGGCATAATTTCTGTCATATTATAGTCTTATAGGCTACTGCCGAGGGCTTCACCAATTGTAAAAGGCCCTGAAACTGAATTATAGGTGATTGGGGACTATAACGAGAGAGAGAGAGAGAGAGAGAGAGAGAGAGAGAGAGAGAGAGAGAGGGCCTTTAACAACTGGTATAGCCTGAGGCAGAAGGGCTATAAGGTGATTATAACATTCAACCCATTGAGGGTGGAATGTTCTAAATGAAAGAGGTAGAAACACAAAGACACGTATTGGAATATATATTGGAGCAGAAGGCGTAAACCATCCATCATTGGCTCTCCAATGGATCTCTCAACATTCCAATGTTCAAATTATGGTCACAATTCATTTATCTGATTAGAACATGCACTAAACTGTTTACTTTGGTTCAAGCAAGCATAAGACAGAGGAAGGGGGCTGTAACTACTTGTATTCACAAGCAATAGTGTCAATAAGAGACAGTCATGCAGGGGGGGAGTGGGGAGGGGATGGAGAGGGGCCTAAGAGTAGAGGAGAGACAGTGGGCGTGGTATAAGAGACAGCTTGCAGGAGAGATACATAGGGGAAACCACTTGTCTGGGAAAGAGAGCGGGACTGGATTGATGAGTGATGTGCAAGTGAAAGGAGGGACTGATTACAGGGGGAAAGAAGAGAGGGGTATATTACCAACCAATAGAGATAATTTTTGTCTCTAACTTGTTTAGAGACAAAAATTATCGCCACACATCGGCGATTTTTATCGCAGATAAACCCTGCTATTAGCAAGGTTTATCGCAAATGCGATAAAAAACGGCCGCAATGCATGAATATCGCTGAAAAGTCAGCGATATTCATGCATTATCGAGCAAATGCTATTAGCCATGTTATCCACCTCCCATTGGATAACATGGCTAAGAACTGCTCCTGGGCAAGTGTTAGCTTTTGGAGATATTCGCGCTTAGCGCGAATATCTCCAAAAGTTGGTAATAGGAGATAGCGATGTTAGCGACTGTTTTCAGTCGCTAACATCTTGGCACGCCCACTTTGCATGTCATTAGTGATAAATATCACTGACATGCAAAGCGGGGCCCAAGATGGTCACTATCTCCTATTAGCTGGCGCTAACTGGTGTTAGCGACAGCTTGGTAATAGGGAGATAATTTTATCTCTGCTTTCTTGGCTTTTAAAGCCAAAAAAGCAGAGATAAAGCCCCTTGATAATATGCCCCAGAGAGACTTGAGGGAGGAGGAGTTTTGGGGTTAGGGGAAACAAGTTTAGGAGAGACCAGGCTATGCAATACAGTAACAGGGGTGGGGTAAGACTAGAGTGGAAAGGTAAAAATGTGGGGATAAATCGAAATGGAGGAAGAAAGTATAACTCGCAAGAATGCAATTTAGACATGATAATGCCTTGACGAGCAGGCAATAACAGCAACCCATGCCTTCCAACTTGAAGAACAATCGCAATGTGTAAGGAGGGGTGGGCCTTGAAGGGGGCGGGGCCTCATACCAGGGAGTACCTAGGAGGCTCTTTTGAACCCACCCTGACCCCCAGCCACCTCCTCCCAAAACCAAAAAGCTTACTGAGGCTTGTGGCCGATGTCCTGGGGTGTTTTCACACCCCTTAATGGACGTCGGCAGTTCATAGCCTCAGAAAACGATCTGGAAAACCACTACTTACAATGGTTTTCAGCTTGTTTTCCCTGCCAACATGTGATATCGGCTCCTCACTGGGAGACCGTGTGATGGGAGCTGATATTGTGTGTCACGCGGTGGCACCGTGTGAGTTGGCAGGTATGGGAACCATTGACCTGGCCATGATGGTTTTAGGATTCAAGAATGTCCCAAAATGGAAAGTTGCACTTACCTGACAAAGGTCCCACTCACATGCCCGCCAAAAGACCAGCATCAAACAGAGACCTCCGAAAGGAGACGGAGGATGTTTGAGGGCTCAGGGGATGGGCGTCCGGGTCCCCCGCCTCCGCCTGTTTCTGGGTCCAGGGCCAGGTCCGGCTGGCTCTAAGTTTCTCTGTTGCGTGTTTGTAGGGAGGACAGAGAGAGGGTGAGGTTACGAGGTGAGATGGTCCACGCAGTAAGTCAATATTGGAAGAACAGAGGAGAGCGAACAAAAATGTCCCAAAGAAACAAGGAAACCAGGAAGTTGGGGTCACGTGTGTTTGCTGGGAGGATAGCGCCTTTTGTTATCCCGCGCTGTACGCTATCACTGTGTGGACAGGAGCAATTAATAATAATTTGTCATATTCTTTGCATGAGTGTCAGAGTGAAGAGTGGAAAATAGGAACTTTGCTACAGAACAAGCGAGGATCCGTCATAATATCCTAGTTGCCTCCCTGACTCCAGACCCTACTACATTGAAGTAGGTGCTCAGGGCCGGACTGGCCGTAGCGGGCACCGGGCAATCCCCCGGTGCGCCACACGGTTGGAGGGCCGGTTTGGGGCCCCTCGGGGCCGTTTTGGTTACAGGGCCATCTTTTCCGGCCCTGTACCAAAATCGTCCGAAAACCGGCCCTGACAAAGAGCTCGGCGGCACCCACAAGCCCCCGGGAGGGGGGGGCGAGCACTTTGCCAGGGCCGGTTTTGGTTCCCAGTCCGGCCCTGTAGGTGCTCCCTCAGACTCATGGTGTTATGTTATGCAGATTTGTAGAGCGCACTATCACTCTAACTCTAACCAGTGAGGAGTGGTGTGGCTCACTGGTTAGAGGCGGCAGACCCGTAAGCAGAGAACAGCCCGGGACCAGTGTTCAATCCCCGACGTGGCAGGGTCGTGGACCAGGGTCAAAATGGACTCGATAATTCTCGCCTCGGTGCCTACTCTAACCAGGGATCACACTCGGCAACTCTGGGCATTAAGCTTGCCTCATCTCTACAACGGCCCCCCCACAGACGCCGGGGATGCCTGGTTTCACCTTGGAGATACCCAGAAAGGGACCATCTCACAGGGAAAACCAGGACGGGTTCCCCAGCGGTCTTCAGCGCCAGGATACTCCATGGAGTCGCAGTGCGCTTTACAAGTACACCCACATTTACATTTACATTTACACTCATATCTTGGGGCTGAGCACATGTGAGTCTAGCTCCTTCTAAGGCCTCGAAAAGCCATGTCTTTAGCTTCTTGTGGAATTCAGAAGTGGGGTGGAAGCTCTTGTGTGTAGCGGAAGTCCGTTCCATCCTTTAGGAGTGCTGGATCCAGTTTTCTGTATGTGTGGGATGTGTGCAAGAAGAAGTCCAAACGAGTGCAGTATCTAGAAGGTTTATGAATGCAAATGTGATTGGTGAGGTATGCCAGGCCAGTGTTATGTAGAACTTTGAAAGTGTGGGTGAGGAGTTTGAATTGTGCTAGTTTGTGGACTGGTTGCAGTGGAGCTCCTTCCGGTGTGATGTGATGTGAGGTGTGGGTGAAGGTGCCCACCCGCTGCCCTACCACCCCTATTATACCCCTCTCTAAGTGCATGCACTCTTTGGTATAATTAAAAGTGCATATATTTACACCAGGCAACTTACAGCACAAGCAAGGTGTGCAGTCCCCTGCTGTCCTGCCAGCAGCTCTTCATAAATGATTAATGAATGAATTAATTAATACATCTTTTCATCAGTGTGAATCTACAATATTTTAATCTCATGCTTAGTGTAGTAAAGTGGGTTTTTGTTGCAGTAACCCCCCACACACTTTTTGCCAGACTACTGATGCCCTTTTATCTTGGTGTGCCCTGGGTCCCTGCCAATCAGGTTCCCAGGGCCGGTGTTCTTTCCCCAAAACTAACCCAATTGGCATCTCTGGCCACAGGTCAGCCCCTGGTAAATGGTACCACAGGTACCCAGGGCACTGTGACTAGGGACGACCTCTAAGGGCTGCAGCACTTATTGTGCCACCCTTAGAGGCCCTGTACCTTTACACACACACACACACTGCCTTTGCAGGCTGCATGTTTTGGTGCAGAACAAAGTAAAGAGTCGACATGGCACACATCCCTGTGCGCCATGCCTACCACCCACTGCCCTGGCATAGATCAGTCACCTCTCTTGCTGGGTGTCCGATGCCAGTGGTGAGGGTACAGGTGCATGAGCCCTGTACCCCTACATGTCTAAGTCCATTCTTAGACATTGTAAGTTCAGTGCTGCCATTAAGAGTATATGGTGCTGGGAGCTTGTCTTTACAAACTCCACAGCACCATAATGGCTACAGTGAAAACTGAGAAGTTTGGTAACAACTTCTTAAACCCACACTGATGCCCATGTGGGATTTAATGAAAAATGCATACAGAAGGCATCTCAGAGATGCCCCCTGAAAACTAACCCACCACTAGTGTCCAGGCTGAGTGGCTGCTTTCAGCTGCCACCACCAGACATGTTTCTGGACCCTGGGTCAAGAGCAGCCGCGGTCGGCAGTAGGAGTTCCTGCAGGGCAGTAACGTGGGGAGGGGGAGGGGCAGGGTGGGGGGTAGTAATGTATGGATTACGGAGTTTAACAGGTAAGTAAACATCGATACACGCTCGCTTTTTCAAAAGAAAGCAGACGGCACTCCAAGCTGGTGGTACCGAAATACCACCAGCTTGGAGTGCCGTCTGCTTTCTTTTGAAAAAGCGAGCGTGTATCGATATTACGCGGTTCACCACCGCGAGACGCCAGCACCCGGGACGTGGGCGGAGCAACGGCGGTGACCGTTCAGTGCAGCAAGGTAAGTAAACATATAAATAAATAAAACGAATTTTGTTGCGCGCACTGCATCGCATTTGGTGATGCAGTGCACGCAACGAAATTCGTTTTATTTATTTATATGTTTACTTACCTGTTAAACTCCATAATCCATACATTTCTACCCCACAACCTGCCCCTCCCCCTCCCCACATCACCGCCCTGCAGGAACTCCTACTGCCAACCGCGGCTGGTCAAGAGCCTGCTGCTCTCGGGGTCTGGAACAAGGCACATCCTGGGACGAGGTGCCAAGTCTCCTCCCCCAGGATGGACAGGGTTCACGAAGGGGAAGCTTTGTGAGCCTCTCCAGACCATTTGCTGCTTTCAGCAAGTAGTCCCCACTGGTTCTATCCCCACTCTGGGCAGGAGTGGTGGCGGGAAAAACAAGTGAGGGAAAGAGGTGAGCCCACCTCTGCCAACTCCACCCCTCAGGTGGGGGAGGCAAGGTAAAGCACAACTCTGAGTCCCCGCCATCTTGAGGATGGGGGGACCCAACCAACCAGGGATAGGCTCCTGCCCCCCTCCCACTGGAGGGAGGCACGATAGGGGGTGTATCCACCCCAGGATTGGTCCCCGCCCTTTACCTACCTGTAACGCCCCTAAATCTAGTATTTAGGGGGCACCCTGACCCTTGCTTCCTCAGATCCAGAAACAACAAGAAGAAAAGAAGGACTGAACAGCCGTGCAGCCAGCTAACAAGAGGAAGACACCCACTGACTTGGCCTCAGCCCTACAGGCCTGTCTCCCCTCGAACCTGCTCCTGCGAAATCCCGGCGTGTCCTAGAGCCAGCAACCTCTAAAACCCTGGAGGACCTGCCTGCCTTTACTTCCAAAGACTGCTTCTCCCGTAAACACCGGATTTGTTCAATTGAAACCTCTAGCAGCAGCCAAAAACCATGACTCCAGCCCACTATGCACCCCCCGAACCCGGCCCGAGTAGAAAAACACCACGAGGAGGTCATCCTGGCAATCCTGAACCGAGATCCGGCGACCACTGACCTGCCTCAAGCCTCCAGTCGAAGCCTTCAGCCTAAATCCAGAAGGCCCCCCTAACCGCTACCAGTCGCTGGTGAGAAGATACGACCCCAAAAGGCACCCCTGCACCCGACGCCCCATGGCCTTGTGTGCCCAATCCAACAGTGCCTAACCAACCCTTAACTCCCCAACTTACCTCTCGAAGTGGTGGTCGCACCCAGAAGTCCTTCGTCTCCCTGCCTGCAGTGCTTTTGCAAACCAGAGGTTCTCCATTGAAAACAAAAGAGCGCCCACCGTCGAAACAGCACTTTGCACCCGATTGCCCCACTGCTGCTGAGGGTGCACTTTTTGTGCTACTTTGTTTCCCCATTTGCCCTGAACTTAACCCAAGGGGCTTTGCTCCCACAACCCGGGGCCTGCTTCCAGCAGCCACCAACCGTAGACCTCCTATCCCCCATTGTATATCTTAAGCAAAGACTCTGTTGCTATAAGCAAAATCGAGCGCTGAGGTCGAACTCTCAATATTTGCTGTGTACTCCTCGTTTTGCGAAAACACGTCTGGGTGGTAGAGCGCTCACAGTTAGAACGGCCACAATGTGGAATGCCCTACCTGGGAACCTTCGCCAGGCTAAATCAGAGTCCTGTTTCAGAAAGGCCTTGAAGACTTGGCTCTTTAGGGCTGATTAGGATGGGTTTTAGTGCTGTAGCCTCTTCTGCGCGCATTGCCTGCTGCTACACTGCCGGGACACCTCTGTTTGAGGTAGCTGTCGCGCTATACAAGCTCCAGTATTAATATTATTATTATTATTATAATAATATCATTGGACCTCAACACTCCAAACCCGGCCGGCCTAGTGCCGCTGAGGGTGTAACAAGAGTGCATCACTGACCCTGGGGGACTCCTGAGTCTAACCCCAGAACCTTAACTCCCACAGTCGATAACTTACCTGTGAACCGATAACCTTTTTTTTCTCCATAGGATAACATTGACAATTTGCTTCCAAAAAGTTTCAAAGTGTGGAGTTTTGAAATGTAAAAACACTCTTTAAAAATCCAAGACTCTTTACCAGCCCTTTTAGGATTAATAAGGAAGTTCAAGCAGTAAGAAAAACACGACGTGATATATGCCCCTAAAATGTCTCGGAGCTTCCCAATAAGCAGTGAGTATAAACAAGGTTACAAACAATCCAGCTGTATTTCACACTCATACCTTGGATCATCGCGGGTGCAACGTTTTCCCTGCATGAAACCGTAATGCGACTCATGGTTTCGCCAGCAGGGAAGGAGCGAACCCAAGTGCCTCAACCGGCACCTAAGCTCCCCTGCAAGAGACCGCAATATAGTTGGTGTGTCTCGTCCAACAGGGGAGTACTTGGAATAAACGGTGTACTCACCACCGTTCTGATGCAGAAAATGACGGCTCGAAGGTTGGTGCACTAGCACTCTTACCGCCTGTCTAAACCCGTAGGGTTCTCGGAGGAATCCACATCTGCATTCCCGGTTGAATAATCGGCGGCGCTTTCAGGCTTCCTTTGCTCTTATTCCTTCCGGCGTAGCGTCCGAGTCACGTGATGCGTGACTTCGCATAGTATGCCGGGATATGTAGTTTTGGCGCGGGTGTCTCTAAATGGGTCAGCGCAAAGGGGGCAGGCAGTGATTACAGGCGTGCTGATCCTGACAGTTTATACCTTCTCAAGGTAGGCTTTAAAATGGAGGACATTTTAAAGATTTACACGTTTTTCCAACTTTGCACCAGTGCTGTATTCTACTACACACATACAAGGTGGAAAACGAATTAAAGCTTAGTTTTTGTACTTGAAGGGTGTCCTTTTAGTTCAAAACCTATAGAACGAATACCCTTGTGCCTTGGAACATGGCAGCCTGAAGTGTGCCAGCACTGACGCAGAGAAAAATAGCACCATATCTTGGCTGATAGAGGGCCCGATTAACAGAACTAATTTAAGACAAAATCCTAAACTTACTAATTTTGGTATTCACAGAAGTTAGGATTTTGTCTTAAATTTGTCTTAAGACAAATTTAAGACAGACTTAAGTTAGGATTTTGTCTTAAATCTGTCTTAAGTCTGTCTTAAGACAAAATCCTAACTTCTGTGAATACCAAAAGTAGTACGTTTAGGATTTTGTCTTAAGTTAGTTCTGTGAATCGGCCCCATTGTGATGTTTTTCTCTCATCCTTTTGAATGAGACAATATATCCCAAGAGCTACTCAACACTTTTTTTTAAACACATTTTATTGGGTGTGCAAGAATAGTAGCTCACATATCAATGTCGAAATGGCATTTCAAGTGTCATGAAAGCGGCATGACACAAAGTTATTGTACATGCATAGTAGTATTTCAGAACTTATATTGGTTATAGTGTCATTGCATAGCGATGTGTATAAATATTGCTATTAACATTAGTAAATGAAATCAGTGTCTGAGAGAACAAGCCTGCTCAATACAGAGTAAGAACAATAGGGTCGATTCACAGAACTAATCTGAGATAAAATCCTAAATGTACTACTTTTGGTATTCACAGAAGGCATTTAGTAGTAGTAAAGTTAGGACTCCTAACTTTACTACTACTAAATGCCTTCTGTGAATACCGAAAGTCGTAAAGTTAGGATTATGACTCAGTTTAGTAGTTGTAAAGTTAGGAGTCCTAACTTTACTACTACTTAAATGCCTTCTGTGAATACCAAAAGTAGTAAGTTTAGGATTTTATCTCAGATTAGTTCTGTGAATCAGCCCCAACAATATTATCCCCCTACCTCCCTTCCCATCCGCCGGGTGCACTTAAAGCTACGTGTCAATAGGAGGAACTGTTACGTCTGCGCCTACTTTTATTGCTTGTTGTTTGCATGCTGATTGAGCAATACAGTGTATCAGGGGTCTTTGTCATGGAAGTCTGGTTATGTCCGTCCCCTTCAGGGTTGTCATACATAATATTGCCCACGTTTTCGTCCTGTGCAGGGTTAAGGTATAGTGTTGCAAAAGAGGACCGGGCTGTTCCTGGATAAAGAGCCCGTGTGAGTAGGTCGCAGGGAAGTGGAGTGGAAATGATAACTCAGTAGAAATTACCCAGTGGTATCCATTTTGTTGGATGGAATGGCCTCACACACCTTTGCAGGTGTCATGCTTCATCATCGGCAATGCTCATCATTGGGTAGGCGGTGCAATCCCCAACGGGCAACACCTCAAAGAGGGGCTCTTTGGCGGAGATCTTTTAAATCCAACTGCCTGTAGGTGAAGTGTGGGTGAGGGGCCAAAAGTTTGTAGACGGAGTGGTGATTTAAAATGAAGTGAGGGGTACCGGAAAAAAGTTTTATTCAGGAGGTCCCCTACTCCAAATAAAACAAAGCTAGTCTGTACTCGCTGAAAGTTTAAGTTTTCTAGCTCGAGACAAGACTAGAGAGTGTAAAGAAAATGGTCAACATGTTTCTCGCTAATCGTCCATTGACATGCGATTCATCAGGACCTAACTGAAGAGGAAACCAGTCCACAAAACTTAGTCTGCCTAAGTATCAGTGAATCATTACCAGAAATGAATGAAATACCTGAGTTACACTGTTCCTTGCCTAATGGTCAAGATTTATAAGTAACATCAGTACCCAGCGGGTCGTGCATCTGGAGGGTGACCTCTGTAACTTAAGGTTCCATCCTCCCGTGCCGGTGCCGGTGTGCCTACCCCTCTCCCCTGGGACCTGTGTTTCCGGTGCTCCTAATCTGGGGGAGTTGTCAGTTACCCTAGATGGTAGCCAAGTCCATTGCTTTGAAGGACTCAAGGAGGAGATCCCACTCCATGGCGATGGGCTTTTTCTGCAACCCTTGTTGTTCTTCCATACGTATTGCACTACTTTCCGCTAATTCCCATTTTTCCACCTCCTCTCTCCAGGCAAATAGAGTAGGTGGGGTAGCCAACTTCCAACTCCTGGTAATGAGACGTTTTGCCAATATGAGAGCTAAGTCTGCAAATTTTGACTGTAGTTTGTAGCCTTTCGGGTGAGGGTGCAAACCAAGGAGACAGCTCTCTTCTGCTTTCCAAGTATTTCCACCCATCACCTCTTGTAATGCCGTTGCTATCCGTGTCCAGAATGTGGAGAGGGGGGGCAAGACCACAACATATGTATTTGGTCAACATCCTGCTCGGGGCATCATGGGCACTTCGCTGCTGTTGTAGGGGATATTGCATGTAGCCGATGCAGTGTGAGATATGCCCATTGTATCATTATCATGTATTGAACACATTTGAGACGCGAGTTACGGGACGTCAGTTTCGGGTATGCAAGCAGGGAGCTCCATTCCTTGTCCGTAATGTCCCTGCCCAGGTCTGTTTCTCATCTAGCTCGCAATTACAATAGGGGTGAGGGTACATGTTCTCCTATTCCATGGTATAGCCAGCGTACTAAATGCGGGTCGTGCCCATTAAGTAAATTATGCGTACTAACTCATGTGTCGGTGGTTCGGTCGCTGCCGGGGCCCAGTGTTGCTTGACGTAGTGTATGATGCTAGCATGTAAAAGAAACATAGGGGCAGATTTACAATAACTGCCGCATCCCTGTATAGCAGCAGGGATGCCAGTTATTGTGCGTCAGGGCTCCGCCACCATGGATGCGCCGCATTTACAATGTGGCGCACCATGGGGCAAAAACGGACCGATGTGCGACGCATCTGTGCCGTAAAGGTGGCGCATTGCTGGAATTGCGTTGCAAGCACGACGCAGCTCCAGCAAGGCTCCAGGGTGCCCTATCATGTAAATGCTGCGTCAATCCTTACGCCTGTTTCAAGCAGGGTTTTGACGCAGCATGGGCTTAAAAGTGACTGAGTGAAATCTTGTAGATTTCACTCAGCCACTTTTAGGAGGCGTTCCTGCGCCAGAACGCCCCCCCTGCGCCTGAACGCCTACTTCTGGTGCAGAGCTTTCCAACGTTACACATCTCCCAGATGCGTCAAGTTGTAAATATCCCGCAGCATGGCACCTCTTTTGCGCCGCCGCTGCGTCATAAAAGTGACGCAACAGCAGCGTAAAAGAGGCGCAAGGGGCTTGTAAACCTGCCCGATAGTGTCTGGGAGTCCTTGCTCCTTCATAAAGTCAGTGTGATTGAGTAGTGACCCATCCCTGAACAGTGCTCCCACCGTGGCTGCTCCTGCCTGTTTCCAGACAGCCAGTCTGTGCTGGGTTAATGTCCCAGTGGGAGTAGAGAGACCCAGGAGTGGGATGCTGGGGGCGTACGGTGTGATTTGTGCGGTACACTTCAGGGCCATCCTCCAATAAGTGAGCGCTATCCTAAGCAGCAGGGGAGCCATGGTTGGTGGGCGCACTCCGGGGCACAATAGTGTTTGTAGCATTCCGGACGGCAACATTTTAGGAGTGTATGCTATTTTGTGCAAGTTACGACCCGCCATCCAACAGGAAAGCCATTGTAATTGGCTAGCCATGCAAAAAGCCCTAAAGTCATGAGCCCCCATGCAACCAGCCTCGGATGGCAGCTGCAGTTTAGACAGGCTTACTCGGCAACGGCCCGCGCTCCCATACTAAGTCTGTCAGCAAAGTATTTAGTACTATATATTTGAATCCCCAAATAGTTAAACATGTCCAGGGCCACAGGTATCTCGGCCATGCCAAAGCGGACCGTGATCTGCCGAAATCCCTCCGTGAAGGAGAATGCATGTGATTTACCAAAGTTCGTGTGCAGTGGTTGACAAGTTCTCCTGTAGGTCCCTGGTGTATAATATGATATCATCTGCATATAACGAGATCGCATGAGTCGAATGCCCCACCAGAACCCCCCAGCTCACGGCATCTCGGCGTAGCATGCGTGACAGAGGTTCTAAGGCCAGCACAAAGAGTATAGAGGAGAAGCAGGCATCCTTGTCTCGTGCCGCGTCATAAGTGCAGGGGCCTGAAATGTGGGCTCTTGCAGGTGGGGAGATATACAGTAGCCCAACTAAGCGAATGAACTTCTGGGGAATACCGAATCAGGTAAGGGCGGCCAAAATGAATCCTCAGCTCAGCGTATCAAATGCCTGGTGGAGATCCAACGAGAGACATCCCGCTCTGGGAAGGGCGTCGGGCAATGAGCACATTACCTGGTAAAGCCTATGTATGTTCAATGAAGTATTTCTCCCTGACACAAAGCCACATTGGTCTACATGCATGAGTTTTGGGAGGAGAGGGAGCAGCCGGCCGGCCGGCCAATACCTTGCTCAGTATTTTGTACTCTGTGTTCAGGAGTGACAGGGGCCTGTATGTTGTAATGTCAGCATGATCTCTGCCAGGCTTTGGCAGTGACACCACTAGGGCCTGTGCCGTTGTAGGAGGTAAGCGATACAAAAGAGATGATGGACGGAGCGCTTGACCAAATCAAACACTCACCCCCAGTCAACTGATCTGGGTTTAATCCATCACCGTTCTTTAGCTCACTCAGCCACCCCAGTTCAGACTCAGCCATATGCAAATCAGTCTGACCCTGTGCCTCATGGGAACAGTCCAGCCTGAACTGCCAAGCCATGTCTTCCCTGGACCAGAAACAAGCATCCTAGGCCCGGTTTCGGATTTATAATCCTCATCAGCCAGGCTATCTTGAATCCAGTGGCAAAGTGAGCAAGGGACTCACGTCTGAGCATACCCTGCCACACGTACGGCGAACAAAGCGATACAAAAGGGGATGATGGACGGAGCGTTTGAGCAAATCGAACACTCACCCCCAGTCAACTGATCTGGGTTTAATCCATCACCATTCTTTAGCTTGTAGGAGGTAAAGCGCCATCCTGTAGGGAGGCGCAGTATAGGCTCTCCAACCTGGGCACCAGCTGCGTGTCAAAATTGAAGAAGTATAAGGGTGACATTATAAGGAAGATGCAAGAAGGTGGAAATCAATGTGGGTCTTTGGAAAGGGTGATTCCGTCCCAGGGGTTAAAGTGGTGTCTAATTAACTACAGCTGAGGATGTAAGGGTTGAGGTATGAGTAGGTTGTGATTTGTATGGAAATATCAGATTTTTTGATGGATGGGGGGTGTGAATCAGGTGAGAGCAATGTTTTTATGGACCTGAAGAAGCGGAGGTTGTAGTGGGTTCTGTGTATGCTGATTGTGGTGATGGGTCTTGGGTAGAAGGCAGAGGAGATTGGAATTGTACCAAGGGAGGCTGTGGCAATGATTAGTGGTGCTGAAGCGAATAGATTGAATAATTGGAATGGATGTGTGAATGGGACTTTAACCCCTTGGGTGCTCATGACGAGGTCAGCTTGTCATGAGCCACGGCGCTCCGGTGCTCATGACGAGCTGAGCTCGTCATGACCGCGCCAGTTCCGTGGAACGCTCGCAGCTGGGCTGATTCCACTGCTGTGCTGAGCGTTCCATGGGAACGGGTGTGGCCATGACGAGCTCAGCTCGTCATGAGCACTGGAGCGCCGTGGCTCATGACGAGCTGACCTCGTCATGAGCACCGGGGAGCTGTACGGGCCCCCCCACCCCGCCAGCACAGCGGGGGGAAACAGCACCGCACGGAAGGGGTTAAGGAGGACATTTAGGAGACAATATTTTGGGTAGATTGGCTGAATAGGTGGTGTATTATTAATTTGTGTGTGCCTTTCTCTTAGTTCTTAGTGGGTGTGGTTGTTTGGTTTGGGGATCTGGTTGGTAGTTTTGGTAGCTGTTAGGCATGTTTATTAGGATGTTGATATTAGGATGATGACATTAGGATGTTGATATAGTTGTTGAGTGTGTGCAGTGGAGGGTGTCTTGTTTGCTGTTTGGGGTGGAACGTGGGGTGGTGAAAATTCAAAAAGTGTATTTAATTAACATGCAGAGCCTTTTCACCTTAGTACAATTGATTATATCAGTGCACTGAGAAGTATTAATTTAAAAGTGATAGTTTTCAAAAATGAATTTAGAAACATTAATTCTTCCCCTTCCCCTGACAGCAATGCTACTAGTGAACCAAATAGGCATGTCAGTTATGGGCACTTTTTGGGTGGCCTGGTTTCCTATTGCACATGAACATTATGGTTTAATAAATCAAAAACAGAACAGGTTTTGTACCACACACAACCTGAAATCATGTATTTCAAGGTCCTCCTATATGTGATAATGAAAAAAAGGAGGGAATGTAAAATTAAACATTTGCCTAGCATCACACAGTTTGGAAAAGTAGGGAAGCAGGGATTAATCCCAGGTTTTTTGCATTCACATTGTTCAATTCAGCCACTAGATATATAGCCCTTGCTTCACCTACAACTACCTTAACGCCAATCCCTCCGGTTGTATGTCAATACAACGCGGTGTTTACACCGCACTACCATTACAACGCTGGTTTTACAACGCAAGTCGTTACTACGACTTGCGCTGTAGGGTGCTGGACTTAGGAATAGTAAGATTTACTATTACAACACCAGCCTACGTACAGCAGGGAAGGTGTTGGAATAGTAAATCTACTATTCCTTAGCCTAGAGCGCCCTCCAGCGGTAGTCGTGGTAACGACTTGCGTTGAAAAACCATAGTTGTAATGGTAGTGCGGTGTAAACACCGCGTCGTAATGGATGTTCCCCATCCCTCCACCCTCCCTCTTGTGATCGCCACCCCGCTGACATCAATGCGGCCCTCGAGCAACTCACAGACCAAATTATTTGGCTCCTGGGATAATGTTTGCGAGTACCCTTGAGCTAGATAAGAGACCAGCCATAGCTTTCAATATGGATGCCTACTAGCGGTAGCGGCCTGGTGTAGCAGCTGGTTCCACTGGCTTGTCCTTTGACTGTCATGGCACTGCCCTGGCTACGCTGAACCCAGGGGTCATGAAAGGAGCATCTGGATGAGAAAGTGTTTACTTTCTGTAGTTTTTACTCCTTCCCCTTCCGCCGGCTCCAATGAGCAACTAAGAGGCTGTGGCAGGGCAGAGGGTGGAGCTAAGGCCCGCCCTGTGACGCCACCAGGGGCCAACGCTGTTCAAAGCCACTTAGGATGTGGCTGCCATTTTGCTCAATGGACGTCAGTGGCTTTCAACCACTTATCAGCCGTCATAAGTCACCACAGTAGGCATGTGCTCATGACGGCCGGGAGCTGTCCGAACATTGACGCTCCACCCACGCGGTGTTAATTCCCCGCCTGTGCGAGAGAATTAATCAGTGGGCGGAGTTCGAACTGCTCCCGGCCATCATGAGCACACGCCCACCGTGATTTATGACGGCCGGGAGCCGTCATGAGTACGGGAGCGCCACGCCCAACCCCGCCCCCTCGCACCGCGGTGGAATTTGCCCCGCGGTGAAGGGGGTTAAATGGGCATGTAGTCAGGTACTAAGTACCTGCACGTCCTAAATTTGGATGAACGGGCGAAGCTTGGTCAGTAAGATTGTGGGGTGGGGTGAAACCCAGATTTTTCGATAATCAGGCTTGCCCATAAAGTTTCAATACAATATATGACAGGCAGGGCACATGAGAGGGGCCTAAGAGACAGTGGAAAGGGAGAGGAATGCGGATTGGTAGGAGTCCTCTGAGAGAAACCACAATATTTAGTAAAATAACCAATATTTTGAGGACTTTTAAAACAGAGAGGGAGAGCATGTGTGTGCATTTTTGTTTACGCAAACATCCCTGGCGAAATCTGACTGACATCTCTCAGTACCCAATTGAAAGCATCTGTACACAAATATTTATCAGAAAACACATTCATTAACCCCTTCGCTGCGGCGGCTATTCCGCCGCAGCGCTAAGGGGGAGGCGGGGCCGCGCGGCGGTCCCGTGCTCGTAACGGAACCACTCCGTCACGGCCCTCGGGCGAGCTGTGCTTGTGACGGAACGGTTCCGTCACGGACCCGCCCGTCCATTAGAACGTCAGCGCAGCCGCGGAATTCGCGCCACGCAGGCGCCGCGAGCGGGCCGTGACGGAACCGTTCCGTCACCAGCACAGCCCACCCGAGGCTCGTGACGGAACGGTTCCGTCACGAGCATGGGAGGGGTTAAGGGGGTGTTCAGGTGCGCAACACCCATTGGGCTCACGGGGCTTCAGCCCCCCCCACCGTCGTGTGTGTCAGCCGGGCTGACACAGCTTTGCGGGCTGGCGACCATCTAATTGCAGCCGTGCCCGAGTACTTAACAGGTCTTTAAAAGACCAGATACTTGTAAATTAGGCTTTTGTTGTGGTTTCACCCCTTCTTACAGTCACTCTGTGTTGGACAGGCCTCGTAGCCGGGCCGTCACCCCCTACGCACAACAGGGCCCGGACCCCGACTCTCCCTGAATCCCCAGCAAGGGCCACCCCGGCAACCCCCCGAGGTAATCCACAACCCGGCCACACCGGGACTCCAGCTCCTGAACCCTCCCGTACCGGCTGGCCGGGTCCCCGTCAGCCCCATGGCCCCGGCCCGGCAGCCATCTTTGGACACTACAACACGAGGCCACGTGGCCTCGACTCGACCCCAACCCTGGGCCTGGCCCGACCCCGACATCGAGGCACCAACCTCCACACAGGAGGTAAAGAGACCACTTGGCAGGTCAATGAAAGAAGAAGGCGTCAACTGCTCTCCTCCGCCGGGTGTCGATCACCCCCGGCCTCCCTGGGCGCTGGCTCCAACCCCCTGCTGGGTGTCGGGACCCCCTCATTCCGGACCTCCCGACCTCAAGGCGCGAGGGTCCGGACATCAAAGGGATCCAGACCTATAACTGGGGAAGCCCCAGACCAGGAGGGCAGTTGTATCCTGGAGTCGAGAGACACCGAGAAGAACTCATCCTTGGCGGACTGCTGGCGCTGCCGCAGCCCTGCTCTGTGAACCCTTCGTCTTGGCCTGCTGGCGCTGCCGCGGCCCTCTGCAACGTGAACCATCATCTCGGCCTGCTGGCGCTGCAGCGGCCCTCTGCAACGTGAACCATCATCTCGGCCTGCTGGCGCTGCCGCGGCCCTCTGCAACGTGAGCCATCATCTCGGCCTGCTGGCGCTGCCGCGGCCCTCTGCAACGTGAGCCATCATCTCGGCCTGCTGGCGCTGCCGCGGCCCTCTGCAACGTGAGCCATCATCTCGGCCTGCTGGCACTGCCGCGGCCCTCTGCAACGTGAGCCATCATCTTGGCCTGCTGGCGCTGCCGCGGCCCTCTGCAACGTGAACCACCACCTTGGCCTGCTGGCGCTGCCGCGGCCCTCTGTAACTTGAACCCTCATCTTGGCCTGCCGGCGCTGCCGCGGCCCCACGCCAATTGAACCATCGCCTCGGCCTGCTTGCGCTGCCGCGGCCCGACCCCGCAGACTCCTAAGCTCGAGGATTGTGAGCTTCCCTCCTGCCATCTCCTGTACCGATCCGGTACCAAGACTGTCCCGCTACCCCCTTTCCCTACAGAGACTAGAATTGAGAGGACCCTCGAGTCCTAAATCTCCTGTACCGCTGATAACCTTGCCGCAAGAACCCTATATAAAGAGTGTTGATCTCATCCTTGTGTGGTGTCTATCTGTGGGGAGGGAAGTGACTTGTCTGTACGATCGCCGGAGACGGCCCTCATCGGAGGCCTCTCCCCCAGTATTCGGCCGACCCTCTGGGTCCCCGTCTAACACTCTGTCTATGGTTGGAAGAATTAGCCCCCCCCCCCCCGAAATATTTTTCAGCCTGCCCCGAAATTTGGCTCTAGTTGCCCTCCTGGGGGTGTTACACCCCCAAACACCCCCCTGAAGCTACCCCTTGTTTGGAATAGATAGTAATAGTATCGACACTTCTCAGCACTTCTCCTATGCTTTTAATGGGAGAGTACAGGCACTTCTCAGCATCAGCCAGGTACCCTGGGACAAGGAATGCCTGCACTTCTGTATTCCCATTTCAAACCCTGGTAATGGGGTCTTCTAGCGTCCAAATGCTGGTGACATGGACTTTTAACAGAAACCCATGCATACTTTTGAAGGCCATGGTAGGAAATAGGTCATTTTCTGAAATGGGGGACCCCAGGGCAGGGCCGGACTGGGAACCAAAACCAGCCCTGGCAAAGTGCTCGGACGACCCCCCCTCCGCCTGCTGGGGGTTTGAGGGGTGCCACCGAGCTCTTTGCCAGGGCCGGTTTTCTTCCGATTTTGTTACAGGGCCGATTTTGCAGCTATGCTGTAAAAACGGCCCTGTAACAAAAACGGCCCCCAGGGGCCCAAAAACGGCCCCCAGGGGCCCAAAAACGTCCCCCACCCGTGCGGCGCACCTGGGGATTGCCCGGTGCCAGCTACAGCCAGTCCGGCCCTGCCCCAGGGGAGCTTCTGACACTCGATACTGCTGGGGGGTCTTAGGGAGCTGGAAGCAGAAGCCATGTCACTTAAAAGTGTATTTTTAGCCAATCGGATGAAGGTAGAAGGTACAAAGGCAGGGTGGGGGTGGGAAGGGGGGTGATGGACCATCTGCCAATCATCCGTGGGATGTTGGCTCTGGAGAAGCCACTGTTTGTGCGTTAATCACAGTTGCGTCGGCCCGAGAGGCGCAGCCGCAGATAAGAGCCCCATTTACCAGAAACGGGAACAATGGCCGTGTTTGCCGAAATCTTCCGCCTCAGCGGCCAGAGGCAAAGCCGCCCCGAGGCCTGGGACGCGGCTCCTGGCGCCGCGACAGGCTCCGGAAGTAGGCCAGATGGGGACACGGGCAGGCTGGGGCTGGAGGGGGGGCGGGCGTGAGCACGTGCGGGAGGGGCTACCTCCTGGGAGAGGCTCAGGGCACCAGGTGCCTCTGAGATGGCCCTTATGGGGGGATAACAGATGTCTATAGGGCGGGCCTTTGGAATTAAGGGGCAGGAGAGGGACAAAAATATGAGGCAGGGTTGAGTAAATTATGGAGCAAGAAACGGCAAATTATGCATCATAATGCGGTGCATTTACAGTATTACTTTATTATTTGGTCATTAAACTTGTTAACACTGTCTGGGCATTGGTTGCACCTCATTAGTACACCCAAATATAGCAATAAGCAACAGAAAGTTGACCACTCCAGCTTTGCAAAGGGCCGTCAACTGACAGACAACAGGTGAAGCTGCTTTTTTTGTAACTTTCGAACCGTTTGAGCCGGAAACAAATGTTTTTTTTTAATCTGCAGGTTATGTGGCATATGACAGATTGTGTGGCAAAAGCCACAAATCTATAATTTTGGGAAAATCGCTGCACAATCCTGTAATTCCAGTGGCCCTGTCTTTAGGTGAAGGGGTGCACACTTAAATGGGGAAAAAGGTTGGTGGGGGCGTGGTGTGGAGTTAGTTGCTTACTAAGCAAGAGCCGACTATAGGTTGATGGGTGCAGGGGACCTGTGTCATGGGGTAGAAGATGTCATTGGGCTAATAATCGGTGCAGCGCCTTGAAACCCTTACGGGTAAGTAGCTGCGCTATATGAACTCCTGATTGATGCAAATACTGCCACATGTGCTATATATGCACATTAATAGGTACACAAGGTCAGCCACTCATCATGACAGAGAAGTCTGTATGTTAATAGGAGCAAAGGACCTGTTTCTTGTGTTGAAAGAGATGCCTGTGTGTTAATTCATGCAAACAGTCTGTTCTTTACCATATACAAGATGTCTATAGTAGGTTGCTGAGATTATCTCTTATGAGTTAAAATATGTCACCGCATACTGTGTATAAATTAATATGTACAGGCGATGTGTCTCCTGTGGGACAAGATATCTCTTTGCCCCTGTTATATATGAACAGATGCAGGCTTCTGTCTTTTATGCAGAAGGGATGTCTTTCTCTTATGGGGTAAGATATGTCACAGAGCTCTGTGTACAACAATATACTCAGGGAACTCGTCTCCTGCGGTTTAACAGATATGACTCTGTGCTGGTTGTAAGTCAGGGGTGCCTGGGGCCGGCTTCCTATGGTGCATGACATCTCTGTTAGTTAACAGATGCAAGGGGCCGGTCTCCTATGATAATGTAATAGGGGGATGGGGCCTGTCACATTTGTCTTAGGCAATGTCATTTGGCACAGGTGATAAGTTGTTAAATACCCACATGCCTTGGTCCCGTTATTTTAAAACACTTTGAATAAATTTTAAACACAACATATAACATAGATGCATGGATACAGATCATAAGGCACCCACTAGGCATGTGGGCACCTGAATGTGGGCTCACTGGGGTCAGACAAGTCACTCAAAGCTTCACAGCTGGTGAAATGACTCACTTGCAAATATTATTTTATAGAAACGTTTTAGATTGATAGTGCTAATGTGGGGTAAATGGGGTGCAACAGTTCACTCATCAATGCATCCCAACTGTCTAATTCTTCATTTTGTTTTGCTTCGCTCCCTCGTTCATATTATGAGGCATCCCCCAATAATGTCCACTCAAGTACATTTGTGCACCCCATAACTACTGGGGATCAGTTGTCCGCAGCCAAAGTGCGAGCACTCCCCAACGGGCTAACAGCAGATACCGGCAACTCTTTTATACACCATTTCACACTTACGCAGACTTGGAAGCAGCGGAGAATTGAATGTTTCACACTGTTTAACAGTCTAGATTCAGTATTACCCAAAGGAGTAGCCAGAAAATTAAATTGCCCCCACATGGAACCAAAGCTCTGATGACATCAAGAAAGTGAAGCAAGTGAGTCTCAACCTCTCTAGACGAGCTCCCTTTTCTCCATCCAAGCATGTATGGATTCATTCTTTCACCTGTTGTGTAGTTCCTATATCCCTAATAGGCTCTGCGCATTGGAATAACATCTATCTATATATATAAAAACGAATGTATGTCTGTCTGTCTGTCCTTTATGCATTGCTACACCATTCATCCGATCGCCATGAAACTTTGGGAAGTTGTTGAGTACACTCCCGCGAATGTTTCTGGCATAACATTTTTTTAAAGATCGGCCCGCCAGGGCCCTCATAATCTGTCGAGAACTGAATTTGCAACCGTGACTTTGCAACGGTACAAGACTTTCGGTGAAAAAGATGATGAACAATGTCATCGAAGCTACAATTTTGAATGAAAAATTCGAGGGGGAAGATGTACTGTTGCCACGTATTCCAATGATCCCAACAGATATGCCATTTGAATTCAAACGTTTACAGTTTCCGGTGCGACTCGCTTTTGCAATGACCATCAACAAAGCACAAGGACAATCACTGCAAGTGTGTGGACTAGATTTGGAGAATCTGTGCTTCTTACATGGACAACTGTAAGTGGCCAGCTCACGCGTCGCAAAACCTTCTGATTTATTCGTGTACGCACCAGACGGAAAAACAAAAAATATCATGTATCCACAAGCACTCGAATAAATAAATAGAATTAAAACAACACTTTGAAATGTTTTCCATATTAAAATGAATAAGTTTCAATAAAAATGACCCAATGTAAATTAAATGTTATCATAACAAGTTTACTTGAATTTCCTTTCTTCTGAGATCGCAGCAACGCGCGACGGGTAAGCTAGTACACTATAGATTTGACATAGGACTAAGGTCAGTATGTCTCTATCGAGTACATTAAACTTAATTGTGTGTGCTAGTTAGCTCAGAGGTCACTAGAAACGTTCTCGCATAAACAAGAAGGGATTAGTCTCTGCCAACCGCATAAACATGACAACTTTGTTTTCCTTAGGTCGGAACAATATCTTCAGACTTGTGGAAACAATAGATAACTATTTCACTCAGTCAATCGTGCATGCTTCGTTTCTACAGAGTTGCATGGAAATAGAGAGACGGGTGTTTCAATAAAAGGGGTTTATTGAACAGTCCTATTTCTCATGCAAGAGATATGAACTGCTACAATCGTTAGACAGAATGCGAAGTATAATGCGTACAGCGTGAACAGTAATACAAAATAATACTGTAATAGCATTGTCTGTTGCTATGACATGTATAAAAATACATACATAAATAACACAGGCTAAAATACTCAACTGGTGCTTCTAAAATACGCCTACCCCAGTGTACCTAACCTAGGTCTAGTACGAGGGAACCTGTATTGATATCCAACATTTCACCTTTCAATTCTGTCATCTATTCATTCTTTCATCCATCATTTAATCTTTCAATCTTGAAGCCTGCTACTCAACCGTGAGGGTCTCAAGGCGCTGGGGGGGGGGGGAGGGGGCGGAGGGGGGATTGAGCAGCTCCGGTCGGTGGAAGAGCCAGTTCTTGAGGGTCTTCCTGAAGATGTGCAGGGTGAGGGCACGACTGATGTCAAGCGGGAACTCTTCCAGGTTTTGGCCGTGATGTAGGAGAAGGTTATTCCACCTGTTCTTGCTCTGCGGATGCGTGGGGGTTTGGCGAGGTCAGCGGATCAGAGATTTCTCTTGGGTATGTGGAAAGAAATTCTGTCATTGAGATATTGGGGTCCGGTGTTGTGGAGGCATTTGTAGGCGTGGGTGAGTATCTTGAAAGTTACTCTCTTCTCAACGGGGAGCCAGTGCAGGTTTCGCAGGTGTTGGGTGATGTGCTTGTGTCGAGGGAGAACGAGTCTGGCTGCGGTGTTTTGTATGGTCTGGAATTTGCAGAACAGGGACTTGTTGATGCCACTGTAGAGAGCATTGTAGTCTAATCGGCTGGTTATGAGTGCGTGGGTGACGGTCTTCCTTGATTCGAGGGGATCCATTTGAAGGTCTTCCAAAGGATGCGGAGGGTGTTTGAACAAGCGGAGGCAACAGCGTTGATCTGTCGGGTCATGGAGAGGGAGGAGACAAGTACGATGCAGAGGTTCCGGGCATGGTCCGTGAGGGTGTGGGGGCTGCCAAGGGCGGTGGGCCACCAGTTGTTGGACAGAGGGATGATCCTTGGTGTACTCCGCAGTTGATTTCCATAGGTTAGGTGAAGAAGGGTCTAAGTCTGATTCTTTGGGTTCTGCCAGTGAGGAAGGAGCTGAGCCAGTTGAGGGCTGTTAACTGTATGCCGGCGTCGTGGAGTCTGGCCGTGAGTGTGTTGTGGGAGACGGTGTTGAAGGCTGCAGAGAGGTCGGGTATGATCAGGGCTGTTCCATGGGCCATTACATCCATCCATCCATTTACACATCCATCGTCTAAGCTTGCATCCATCCAGACATCTTTTCACCCATAAATCCACAATTTGACTTAGCCATCCATCAATAAATCCTTTAATCCATCAATTGATCCTTTTGTCTCTCCATCCACCCTATCAGATGACAAATACCATACTCACAGATTTCTATTTACTTTGCCATCCATCCATCAATCATCCTCTAAGATTTCCATTTAATCTGCCATCCTTTCACCCACTCATCCATAGTCTCAGATTTCCATTTACTCTGTTATCCTTTCACTCCTTGATCTATCCATCCTCTCTGATTTCCATTTACTCTGCCATCTTTTCAACCACCCATCCATTCATTGTCTCATATTTCTATTAACTCTGCCGTCAATCCATCGGTCCACCCATCCATCCATCCAACCATCCATCCATCCACCCATCCATGCAGCCATACATCCATCCATCCAGCCCTACATCCATCCATCCAGCCCTACCCCCCCCCCCTCTCTCTCTTGCAAATAATTTCGGGAAGCTGGAGGAATCAGAACATGACAGAATCACCAACAGCGCTCCTGGGTTTTCAAACTGTCCTCAAATGACTGCAGTCCCATCGGTTAATGCCTGATGGAATACATGTCCACTCCGGCCCTACCATGACATCTCTCCAGCATTCACCAGGGCTTGGCCACACCACTGGTTGAAGAGCATTAAAAGAAGTATGGGAACTGTGATGCTGCATGCACGGGGGTGGGGTGAGAGAGCTTGTGGGCGTGGCTAGAAAATAAAATATGCTGTAACTTTTTGGGGTCTTTCCCCTTCCGGTAACTATATATATAAAATAAGGCACAGCTATGTTAATTAGTAGGAAATGAACTATCGACCATTATGAAACCTCTATTAGTTAATGCACCTCACCAGACAGCCACAGAATTAAATCCTGATTGGTGCAGTAGAGAATAGTGACTTGTATATGTTTAGTGCCTCAAGATCCCAATCTGACTGAAAGCACTGTGAATATGCAAGTCAACATTTTAGACTTGCAGTACACGTAGTCTAAGGTAGCCTGCTACAGACTGCACATAACAATTTAAGAAAAAAAAGTGTTTCCAAAATATACATTGTACATAGTGTGTTTTTTATAACTGTCTTTTAAAAGCACACACCTATCAGCTTAGCTGGTAGCTGCCTTACAATTCCCCTCAAAAAGAATACATGTGTCTTCAGGAAGCAATTTTGTTTTTAACTGTCTTCTGAAACCACACACCTCCCCCGCCTGCTCAGCACCACCCACCACAATTGAAGCAAAGTCTCAGAGGACCAATGAAGCAACACTCCTAAAACTACCCCCCCCCCAACCTGCCTACAACATAGATCAAAACGTCTGAAACTTCAACTGCTCCAACAAGATTCCCCCGCTCTATAACAATGACACAGACAGGAGATCCAGCAAGCAGGCATGCTGGTACACGAAGACCTCAGAACTGCCAAACACCACTGTAAACACGACCTCCTTCAAGACAGCCTTCAACCTCTACCTCCAAAAGCAAAAGAATCTAAGAAAAAAGTCATAGCCACTTGAAGCGAATCAAGCTCCAACAATAGCAAAGAACTCTTCAACATTGTCAAAGAATTTGCCAATCCCCCAGCAGAAGCAGACAACATTACCTGCATACAGGAACTCTGCAATAAACTCGCCAACCTCTTCCACGATAAGATCGCCCAATTCTACAAAAATGTGAAACCCAAGACCACCGACTTATTCAACCAGCACAACAGCCCCACTACTCCACAGATCACCGACTGGCCAACTGGAACCAGCTCACTTCCCAGGACACCACCTCCATCATGAGTTCAATCCACTCCGGCCCCCACTGACCGATGCCCACACCACATCTTCAACCAAGGCAGACCAGAATCAGCCAAAAACTCACCAACCTGTTCAACACCTCAAAAGCCACGGCCACCATCTCCAAGGACTGGAAACATGAGGAGGTCGCCACCCTACTAAAGAAACCATCAGCCAACCCCGACAAACTCAACAACTACCACCTAATCTCTCTGCTACTATTTCCAGCCAAGGAACTAGAAAAAGCCATCAACCACCAACTTTCATCTTTCCTGAAACAACACCACCTTCTCAATGTCTCCCGATCACGATTTTGACTCACATTCCTCAGCAACCACAGCACAGAGACAGCCCTCATCAAGGCCACATATGACATCTGAGCCCTATTCAACCAAGGGGAGACAGTAGCGCTGATCCTCCTGGACCTCTTGGCAGCATTCAGTACAGCCCCTCACCACACACTCATCGCTAGGCTGCACAACATCAGTATCCAGGGAGCCTCTCTCAGAGGGATTGCCTTATTTCTCACCAAAATTACCCCGAAAGTTCACCTACCTCCTTTTACCTCCAAACCCAAAGAAACACCTACAAAGTACCACAAGGATCCTAACACAACCACACCTCATTAACATTAAAACAATCCCACTAGCCAGCATCACCCATGGACCCAACATCATATGCTACGCCGGTGACACGCCGATCCTCTCCCTCTCCAAAGACACCACCAATACCAAGACCAACTTCCACACTGCATGACAGACATCACCAACTGGATGAGGGACAACTGCCTGAAGCTCAACACAGACAAGACAGAGGCGCTGATCTTTGGCAAGAAAAACACCCCATGAGACATCTGCTGGTGGCCACAGAGCTCGACCTATTCAAACTCCGACTGAACATGCCAGAAACCTGGGCATCATCCAGGACAACAAGTTAAACATGATGAGCCAGATCAACTCCCTCTCCTCCTCCTGCTTCTACATCCTCTGACTGCTTCACAAGATCTCCAAATCGCTTCCACTAAGCTCCAGTTGCACCATCACCCAGGCCCTCATCGCCAGCCGACTGGACTACGGGAACGCTCTCTACGTCCAACGCCTCTGAAGATTACAGACCATAGAAAACAACATCGCCAGACTCATCCTAGACCTTCCTAGATGAACCCTCATCACCCCCCCCCCCCTTCTCAGGGACCTCCGCTGGCTCCCCATCCAGCAAAGGTGCCAGTTCAACCTCTTAACACATGCATTCAAGGCTCTCCACAACTGCGGCACTGCCTACATCATCCACCAACTGAACTTCCCCCATATCTGACAATCAAGAAGCGGAGGCCACTCCTTCTCCTACCTGGCCGTGAAGACCTGGAATGAACTTCCTCTACATCTCCCGACGACTCTATTTCTGCCAGAATTCCGCGGAGCCCTGAAAACCTGACTCCACGGCTAATCACCTGCACCCTGACAGTGCCTGGATACCCTCGCGGGTGACAAGTCGTGCTTTACAAATTGACTGATTGATTGATTGACTTCACACCTTAGCTGGTAGCACCCTTACAACACCCCTCGAAAAGAATAAATGTGTGTCATCAGGAAGCTTCAAATGATTCCATCAATTAAAGCCAATACCGGCTTCCAGGCACCTTTTACATTTGCAGATTGACCGGTTACGCACATTTACATTTCTTTCAGGCAAGAAGGCACCCTGGCAAGAAAGTGTGTTTAGCTGTCTGAGCCTCCCTCTGTTTCACAGCACAGGAGACTCCCTGTCTTGAATTTCAGCGGAAGCATTTCATCTTTCAGAATTACCCGTCCTGGGATGGTTATCTTTTGAAAAAAAGTGGGGAACGGTTTTTCTAAAATTAAAAAAGTATGGGTATGCCATGCCCCGCAGATCCGCCCGCTTCGACCCCTGCATAGCAGGTAACCTGCTGCCTGCCATTCAGGAAAGGTGTCTGGCAAGTCGAGTATATCAAATTAATTTTATTAATTATTGTTGAGCTTAGGTACATTCTGTGGAATAATCAGTGGTGTAGCTAGACCTGCGGCTGCCCGTGGGGGGCTGCTGGCGATTCCTGCTGCGGCCGCCCTGTGACAGCTGCTGGTAAGAGTGGGGGTAGAGGTGGGGGTCGCTCCCAAAGCTCGCACAGCCTGGGGTGGACTGCGCTCCCCTTGCTATGCCACTAGGAATAATTTAAGCAAGTTTGAAGAGCCTCTTTTCAAGTGTTCTCGTCCATTCAGTATCTATCTGCATTACCTCTTGCTATAATAATAATAATAATAATAATAATAATAATAATCCACATTTGTAAAGCGCACAATCACCCGTAAGGGTCTCTAGGCGCTGGGGGGCCGTCAGGAAGATTAAGCAAGCTATTGCCCAGAGTCGCATGGTGCTGGGCTAATCTGCCACCGGTGCCGGGGATCGAACCGTGATCCCCAGATTCCGGAGTCAGTCACCCTGGCCGCGGCGCCACACCTCTTCCTGCAATTGCCTCTTCCTGTAATCGCCACACCTCTTCTTGCTGTAATTGCCTTCGTCTTTTTGTCAATCTGTAGCACTTTATATAAGTTTTATATGGCACGGTCCTCTTGTGACATGGCCATACGCTCCCCAAATACTCTCAATTCCCACACCTAGGCGGGGAAACCATTCAAACCCAATCTTGTCACTTTGGCTAATCTAGTACAGTTTAAGAACTTGCCTTTCTGTACCATGAATCTCTTATGTGCAGCCTCAAACATTACAAACCCCCCACCCTTAAAGAAATGACACATCTCCACCCTGCCCCTAGGTAGCCATCTTGTGACTGCTAATTCCAGGTGAAACAGGAAACCCCTCACTACCTTTCACACATACCTTTTCCATACGAGGCCTGCGGTTTTAGGGGTGCCTATAAGGGGCCAGTCTAAACAGTGCTAGTCTAGGGCAGCCCACTGGATGTCAGTAGTAAGATGGGGGTAATACATCTGAAAGTTCTATGATGTAAACAATGGGGTGGGTATGAGAACAATCTTGAGAGGAAAGGGGGGCAGAGGTCTGCTGTGGGTGTGCAAGTGGGGAGAGTTAGAGTAGGAGGGAAGGATGCCTGACCTTGCCTGACCTTACAAAGATAGTGATGGGCAATGGAAACCGGGGCAGAAGGGGATGACGCAAGCATACGTTGGCAGGTAATGGGTGATACAGTGAGGGTGAAGAGTCAGGAGACTTTAGTGAAATGAGTGTAGCAGTGAGATTGAGGGAAGTCAAAGGCATTCAGGTGGCATGCACCATTGGTCAGAACAGTGGGAAGTTTTTCAGAGGGAGCTTTGATGGATATATCTTTTAGGTGGGTTGGAAATAGACAGAGGTGCTGCTTGAGCAGCTTCTAAGACCCGAAGTACCCCATATCGGAGAGGAGGAGGGGCACACTATGTTCACCCCTAAGTTCTCCTTAACTTAGTCAAGTGACTTCTTTGGTGTTTGGTGTGCACAGGTGCAGTTCACCTGTTAAAATGAAACTTATGGTGGGGAGAGCGTGTTCACCAGTGACCTCCATGCCCTGCTGTGGTAGTTATGCTAAAAGGGAAACCTTTTGATCTAGAACACCTTCATTTGATGTATCTCAACCACCTTCACTTGATGTTTCTCAACCACCTTCACTTGATGTGTCTCAACCACCTTCACTTGATGCATCTCAACCACCTTCACTTGATGCATCTCAACCACCTTCACTTGATGCATCTCAACCACCTTCACTTGATGCATCTCAACCACCTTCACTTGATGTATCTCAACCACCTTCACTTGATGTATCTCAACCACCTTCACTTGATGTATCTCAACCACCTTCACTTGATGCATCTCAACCACCTTCACTTAAAGAATCTCAACCACCTTCACTTGATGTATCTCAACCACCTTCACTTGAAGTATCTCAACCACCTTCACTTGATGTATCTCAACCACCTTCACCTGATGCATCTCAACCACCTTCACTTGATGTATCTCAACCACCTTCACTTGAAGTATCTCAACCACCTTCACTTGATGTTTCTCAACCACCTTCACTTGATGTATCTCAACCACCTTCACTTGATGCATCTCAACCACCTTCACTTGATGTATCTCAACCACCTTCACTTGATGTATCTCAACCACCTTCACTTGATGTATCTCAACCACCTTCACTTGATGCATCTCAACCACCTTCACTTAAAGAATCTCAACCACCTTCACTTGAAGTATCTCAACCACCTTCACTTGATGTATCTCAACCACCTTCACCTGATGCATCTCAACCACCTTCACTTGATGTATCTCAACCACCTTCACTTGATGTATCTCAACCACCTTCACTTGAAGTATCTCAACCACCTTCACTTGATGTATCTCAACCACCTTCACCTGATGCATCTCAACCACCTTCACTTGATGTATCTCAACCACCTTCACTTGATGTATCTCAACCACCTTCACTTGCTGTATCTCAACCATCTTCACTTGATGTATCTCAACCACCTTCACTTGATGTATCTCAACCACCTTCACTTGATGTATCTCAACCACCTTCACTTGATGCATCTCAACCATCTTCACTTGATGTATCTCAACCACCTTCACTTGCTGTATCTCAACCACCTTCACTTGATGTATCTCAACCACCTTCACTTGATGTATCTCAACCACCTTCACTTGATGTATCTCAACCACCTTCACTTGATGCATCTCAACCACCTTCACTTGATGTATCTCAACCACCTTCACTTGATGTATCTCAACCACTTTCACTTGATGCATCTCAACCACCTTCACTTGAAGTATCTCAACCACCTTCACTTGATGTTTCTCAACCACCTTCACTTGATGTATCTCAACCACCTTCACTTGATGTATCTCAACCACCTTCACTTGATGTATCTCAACCACTTTCACTTGATGCATCTCAACCACCTTCACTTGAAGTATCTCAACCACCTTCACTTGATGTTTCTCAACCACCTTCACTTGATGCATCTCAACCACCTTCACTTGATGTATCTCAACCACCTTCACTTGATGTATCTCAACCACCTTCACTTGATGTATCTCAACCACCTTCACTTGATGTATCTCAACCACCTTCACTTGAAGTATCTCAACCACCTTCACTTGATGTATCTCAACCACCTTCACCTGATGCATCTCAACCACCTTCACTTGATGTATCTCAACCACCTTCACTTGATGTATCTCAACCACCTTCACTTGCTGTATCTCAACCATCTTCACTTGATGTATCTCAACCACCTTCACTTGATGTATCTCAACCACCTTCACTTGATGTATCTCAACCACCTTCACTTGATGCATCTCAACCATCTTCACTTGATGTATCTCAACCACCTTCACTTGCTGTATCTCAACCACCTTCACTTGATGTATCTCAACCACCTTCACTTGATGTATCTCAACCACCTTCACTTGATGTATCTCAACCACCTTCACTTGATGCATCTCAACCATCTTCACTTGATGTATCTCAACCACCTTCACTTGATGTATCTCAACCACCTTCACCTGATGTATCTCAACCATCTTCACTTGATGTATCTCAACCACCTTCACCTGATGCATCTCAACCACCTTCACGTGATGTATCTCAACCACCTTCACCTGATGCATCTCAACCATCTTCACTTGATGTATCTCAACCACCTTCACTTGATGTATCTCAACCACCTTCACTTGATGTATCTCAACCACCTTCACTTGATGTATCTCAACCACCTTCACTTGATGTATCTCAACCACCTTCACTTGATGTATCTCAACCACCTTCACTTGATGCATCTCAACCATCTTCACTTGATGTATCTCAACCACCTTCACTTGATGTATCTCAACCATGTTCAGAAGAGTTTGTGCTGGGTATGGGAGCTGGTTGAAGATGAGGCTGAGCTGGTGATGGTGCAGGCCTTCTAGCCCTTCCCCTGGGTGGACCATGGTATGATGTTTTATGGGGTGTGGATGGTGACAGATACAGGGTGCCCCGAGTAGGGATGTTGCAGAAAACTGTATAGGTTACTGGTTCTGAACATATCAAACTTGGTGTTCAGCTGCAAGTCATGTGATTGCTTAAGTATTTCCCATGCAAATGTTTCTAGGCTGCAAGGTCTGCCTCTTAAATGAGATGTATATACTGAACGTTACGCGAGTGAACTGTTATGCCAATGTTATAGTATGTGCGCTGTCAAGATGTAAAATATATGTGATATCTAAGAATGGTTATTTGATGTCTGTGTTTTCACAAAACAATCTCTACAAGCTGTAACATGCAAGTTACTGCTATGCCTTGAAATAAACCTAGGCTAAGCCCTACTGTTGAATACCACAAACCTCTCAGCTGTGCTATCGTAATCAGGTGTGTGAAGGTGGCAGGGCTGTCTAACAGCATTATAGGCCCCAGGCAAAGCAGTGCACTGGGCTCTGCCTCCACAACCACTCACAGGAATAAACATGTAAATGTATCTCCCCTGGTTAAATTCTGATCTGTGCATAGATTAGCATGGGACCCCTATGCTTGTTGGGCCCCCGGGCAACTGGCCAGCATGCCATGCCTTAAGACGGCACTGGAAGCTGGTCCATGACACTGCATGTAGGTGTGTACTATGGAATTTCAGGATGCACATGCATTATTGGTCAGTTCAGTGTGAAGTTTTTCAGTGGGAAGGACATTGGCCAATTTAAGGAACCATGAAATGTGACATCTGTGGAGTACAGTGTGACACAGCCGGACAGAGAAGTGGGCAACAAGGTCAGAAGAGCACAATGGAGGTTGTGGATTCTGTATTTCATACCATTTGGTTCTAGCTAGGTAGGGTAAGGGCCCCATAGGCAGAGTAGGGATAGGGTGTGCATAGCTGGTGGCTGAGCAACTGAGTTTCATGGGAGGAGATGTTTTATGACCTGAAAAAGTGGGGGTTCAGAGTGCATGCAAAGTGTTGCAATCCAGGACAAAAGCACAGAAAGTTTAGACCAAGAAAAAGGGGAAAGACTCTGAGTTGATGCAGACTGAAGGAGTCAAGAAGGCAATGGATGGGGACCGGATGGAGACGACCCTAATGAGCATAAAGGGGGTGCAGGTAAATGGCTGTGGTCCAGGGGTTTATTAAACTCGATTTTTATTAGTTGGGAGGATTGAGGAGGGCTTTAGTAGAAAGGGATTTTGCTGCAGCATCGAAAGAGCTGTTTATGAAATTGGGTATTAGTTTAGGGGTGTGCAAACCTACCTCAAGTAATAACCATAACCCTACCACCAAAATCACTAAACTAATCTCAGCTCGATCCCCTGGAACCTATGGAACAGAGCAGACCGGTGTAATTTAGAAGCAACATGAAAAGGATTTATGCAGGACACAACAGTAATAAAGTCAAAACAAAACACAAGAAAAATCCCAAATCAATTTAGGAAAACAGAATAAATTTTAATAAATAACATTACACCAAAACAACAAAAAAATCTAATAAGGGGAACAAGAGTTTTGAATTTTTAAATCTTTAAATATAAAAATAGCGCCAAAGATCATTAAGTGCCAACCACATTCATCTGGGTGTGCTTGACCTGTACCTAGGTGCAATATAAGGTCTCCCGCAACAGAGGGTGGGATGGACACAGGAAGTAGGTTCAACCCATGGTGGACATTTTACTGTCACCGTTACTCTCTGAAAAGAAAGTCAAAAATCCTCAGGAAATCATTGACTTTTGGTGGGACAGCTCACAGTGAGAGACATTTACATTTAATGCCCATGGAGGGTCCCTCACCGGTCAGATACATTTGCCGCTTTCGCCTGCTGAAGATTTCTACATTTGGACATAGTCACTTTTTTGTAGCTTGGATTCCTCCAGCAGGGTAAGGCTGCAGGCTGTAGCCGAAGAAGGCTGCACGAGACCAGATACCTTCTCTGCGAGGTCTCACTGAATTAGATTTGCTGCTGCAGAAAAGCTCCAAGCAGGAGCAACCTGCATCTTTTGCACAGTGGCTTGGCAGGTTGGTTCCAGTCTTCCGGAGGTCTTTGGAGCCAAAAAGTTTCTAAGTCCCAGGTTTCATGAAAGTTTATAGTTAGGAGGAGTACACTTTGACACCAGCCAAAGTTCCAGTACCTAGGGGACAGCACTTACAGTCAAGACTCGTTCCAGCAGAGGCCAGCAATAGGGTCCAGGGCAGATCCAATTGGAAGTGGTCAGTAGGGCAGTGCCTAGTAGTTCAATTGTAGTATGTTGTGTTCCTGTAGCTTTTACAGGAGGTTAGCGTTATGACACTTAGGGTCCACTACTTTGTCCTGGGTAGAAGAGGGAGAGCAGGTCCAGACTTCGAGGATCTTGTCAGGCCACAGACAATAGGTCCACGTCTGTTCTTACACAGATCCAGAATGGAGGGTACTGGGGTGCCACATTTATGTCTGTCATCTGCCTTTGGTTGGGGGAAACTCCTTGCCACACCTGAGCCAATGGGGCAAAAGTTCCAAGTGGTAACGCAACCTGGTTTTGGAGCATTTTGTGTGTCCATCCCACTCTACACCAGTTCTAAGGACAGCTCCTCTCCTACTGGGATTGGTTCCTGGTTGACAGGGGGAACAAAGAAGGGCTCTGCCCATGGGTCAGCTTACATTTGCCTGGGCCAGGGTAGGCCTTATTGGAGTTAATCAAGTTCCTGGGAACAGCCCAGATGGTCATTCTGCCAAAAGAACAGAACACCTTCCCAAGCCCTATGCCCCAGCTCTGGGAGCAAGGTCACGCCTCATCAAGGGGGCTATTCAGCTGTCAAGTGTCAGTTGAGGATCGTGCAAATGGGCCACTAGAGACTTTAGGCAGGGAAAATATAACTTTCTAAAAGTACCTCTTCCAGAATATTTATTACAAATCTGACTTCACCAGTGAATTGGGCTTGTAATAGATGTTTCAAACAGTCCTAGATGAAAATGTGTTGGTGTTTCCTACCTAGAGATAACATTACCCGACCTGACCTCGTCAGAGCCGGTCGCTCCACCCGCCTCGTGGCTCCTCCAGAGTGCGCCGGTGCCCCCGCTGCTGACTCCTGACCGCCGCTGCCCCCAGGGCTCAGGTGCCCCTGATTGTGTTCTGTGCTCATCCCGTTTTTTGTACCTTTTCTGCCGCCTGTGTGCTGTGTTTTCACTGCTATTGTGCCCATTATTGTCGTGCCCCTGTATTTTCCGCTACTTTGTGCCTTCTGCCGCCTGTTTTCCCACTGTTTTTCCTGCTCCCCGCTCCCTGCCGCTGCTCCCCTGCGGCCTCGCCCCCCTTCTTCTTTCTGTACCATCGACCCTCCTCGACGCCACCCCGCTCCCGCCTCCCAGCTGCTCCTCCCTCCTCCCGCCCCCCCACTCTCCATTTATGGCAGAGTCCGCGCATGCGCGCAGCGTTCACGTGCAGCGGGCGCGCCGATTGTGCGCCAAAGGTGCGCCAAAGGCACACCAAAGGCAAGCCCGTCTGCGCCCATCCGCGCCAACCCGCCGGACTTACGACGCCGGCACCCTCAACGCACTCAACACCGGCCGGATCCCTGGTTGCTACCGAGCCACCCCAAGACGCACCCACGGACCCTTCACCTGCCAATCCTGGAAGTTCTCCTGCTCCCGGACCTGTACCGCACCCGCCAAGCCGAGCACCAGCAGCAACCACCTGAAGTGCATCCTGCTCAACACCCGCTCCGTCCACAGACACACCATGGAACTCTGGAACCTGCTCGACACCACATCTCCAGACGTCGCCTTCCTCACGGAAACATGGATGAACGCCTCCTCAGCGCCCGACATCACCACCGCCATCCCGGACGGATACAAGATCACCCAGAGGGACCGCGTCAACCAGACAGGAGGAGGCATCGCCATCGTCCACAAGAACACCATCCGCATCACGACCAACTCCGACGACACCCTCACAGCCGCCGAACATCTTCACTTTCAAATACACACCGACCCCAGGACCACACTCAGAGGCACCCTCATCTACAGACCCCCATGACCCCGCACACAATTCAGCGAAGACATCGCAGACTTCATCGGCCCGCACGCCCTCTCCTCCGCTGACTACATCCTCCTAGGAGACCTCAACTTCCACCTGGAGAACAACAACGACAACAACACCACCACCCTGCTGGACAACGTCGCCAACCTCGGACTCAAGCAACTGGTAAACACCCCCACCCACTACACCGGACACACGCTTGACCCAGTCTTCTCCTCCAGCAAGTACATCTCCTTCAGCCACTCCACCGGACTCCACTGGACAGACCACAGCTGCGTCCACTTCAGCTTCCGAAGGACCACGACTCACCACCACCCGCAACAAGTTCCCCGCAGGAGCTGGAACAAGATCACCACCAACCAGCTCACCACATCACTGAGTCAGAACCCTCCCGCCAGCTCAACGGACCCCAACCAAGCAGCCAACAACCTCACACAATGCATCACCAACTGCGCTGACGACCTTGCACCGCTGAAAAACCATCCCAGCAGGCCCGGCAGCAAGAAAGCCTCCTGGTTCAACGACGACCTCAAGAACTCCAAGAAGAACTGCCGTACCCTTGAGAAAGCCTGGCGAAAAAACCCGACTACAGACAACATGACCGCCCTCAAGCACGCCTCCCGCAAACACCACCAGCTGATATACACCACCAAGAAGACAGCATTCAAGGAATAACTTGACAACAACGCACACAACAGCAAGGAACTCTTCAGCATCGTCAAAGAGATCTCCAACCCCAGCGCCGGAAACAACGACATCACTCCCTCACAAGACCTCTGCGACTCTCTTGCCTCGTTCTTCCACAGCAAGATCGCCGACATACACAACAGCTTCGGCGCACAGACCATGCACCCTACCACCGAACCAACGCCCCCCACCACCACTCTCCGCGCCTGGACCCCAGTCAGCACCGAAGACACCATGCACACGATGAACACCATCCACTCCGGATCACCAACCGACCCATGCCCCCACCACGTCTTCAACAAGGCCGACTCCATCATCGCACCCCAACTCCGGGACATCATCAACTGCTCCTTCAACACCGCCACCTTCCCGGAGAGCTGGAAGCATGCCGAACTCAGCGCCCTCCTGAAGAAACCATCAGCAGACCCCACCGACCTCAAGAACTACCACCCCATCTCGCTCCTCCCTTTTCCTGCCAAAGTCATCGAGAAGACCGTCAACAGTCAGCTTGCCGCTTTCCTCAAGATGAACAGATCCCTTGACCACTCGCAGTCCGGCTTCTGAGCCAACCACAGCACCGAGACCAGCCCTGCTCGACAACGGGGAAACAGCGGCCATCATCCTCCTGGACCTCTCCGCAGCGTTCGACACTGTCTGCCACCGCACCCTAGTGCAGCGCCTCAGCAACATCGGAATCTTAAGAAGGCACTAGAGTGGATCATCTAGTTCCTCGCCGGAAGAAACCAGAGAGTCCGCCTCCCCCCGTTCAGATCCGAGGCCACCGAAGTCATCTGCGGCGTACCACAAGGATCATCACTCAGCCCCACCCTCTTCAACGTCTGCATGAGCCCCCTCGCAGCCATCGCACGCCAACACAACCTCAACATCATCTCCTTCGCCGAAGACACCCAGCTGATCCTCTCCCTCACCAACGACCCAGCCACCGCCAGAACCAACCTACACGAAGGGGTGAAAGACGTAGCCGAGTGAATGATGAACAGCCGCCTGAAACTGAACTCAGACAAGACGGAAGTCCTCATCCTTGGATCATCACCCTCTGCCTGGGACGACTCCTGGTGGCCCCCTGCCCTTGGCAGCGCACCCAAACCAATGGACCACGCATGCAACCTGGGCTTCATCCTGGAATCCTCCCTCTCGATGACCAGGCAAGTCAACGCCGTCTCATCATCATGCTTCAACATCCTACGCATGCTCCGAAAGATCTTCCGATGGATCCCCACCGAAACCAGGAAGACGGTCACCCAGGCACTCGTCACCAGCCGACTGGACTATGGAAACACCCTCTACACTGGAACCACAGCCAAACTACAGAAAAGACTCCAACGCATCCAGAACGCCTCCGCACGACTCATCCTGGACATCCCCCGACACAGCCACATCTCCGGACACCTGAGAGACCTGCACTGGCTCCCCGTCAGCAAGAGAATCACGTTCCGACTCCTCACCCATGCACACAAGGCCCTCCACGACCTGGGCCCCAGGTACCTCAACAACCGCCTGACATTCTACACTCCCACCCGCCAGCTACGATCAACCAGCCACGCCATCGGCGCCGTTCCACGCATTCGAAGAGCCACCATGGGAGGAAGATCCTTCTCCTACCTGGCAGCCAAGACTTGGAACTCCCTCCCCATCCACCTCCGTCTGACCCAAGACTATCTCTCCTTCAGGAAGCAACTCAAGACCTGGCTGTTCGAGCAGTAGCGGACCCCCCTCCCCCAAGCGTCTTGAGACCCTCCGGGTGAGTAGGGCGCTATATAAATATCTTGATTGATTGATTGATTATTAAATCTAATATTGTATCCCAATGTTTTTCTATGGAACAGCCAACCCTGCTACAGTAAAATAACTTTTGGATCTTTTTCACTGTTAGGGGATGTTCAACATTACATTTGCACGTCCTACTTGCAAATATTATGCACCCTGTCTTATGGGTAGTAAAGCCTACTTATGGGTGACTTCATAAAATGTAAAAGGAAAGTTTAGGCATATCTTAAGGGGTTAATTTGACAGGTCACATTTCCAGTTTAGAAACTGCACAGTCAGACAAGAGAGGATAGGCCTGCAGTCACATTTACAATGTTACTGTAGTGGTTGACACAAAGAGTACTGCAGTCCACTTCGAACAGTTATAGGCCCTGGTACACTTTGTACCATACACTAGGGTCTTATTAAGCATGTCAATTAGAGGTATGCCAGTTTTTCATCATGTTGACAGGGGGAACAGAGGTATTTAACCACAGGTTAGCAGGGGTAAATCACACAGAGTTCTACAGTCAGCAAAAACAGTCAAGGCAAAAATCTGGGGATATACCACGCAAAAAACACCCATTTCCAGAAGGCTGCTGAGATAAGAAGGGTTCCAAGGTACTGGAGCAGGAATTGGCCAGGTCAACCTGGCTACCATTGATGTGGGAAACTTAGGTGTGAGTGATAAGTGTAGGAAGTGTGCGCTGCAAGAGCTGACCTGGAAGGACATTACACTTTTGAACTATATCGTCTTTATTCAGAAGGGTACCACAACAGTCTACCAGCATTTCAACAGCCTATTTCATTGGTGTCACAGCAAAGGACGGTTGAGACAATGGCCAGGTGGAGAAGGAAGGGTTACTAGAGTGAAGAACAAGAATTATATAGGCAGTGAAGGTTTACAAGTGAGTTGGGAACTTGAATCAGAAGGTTTGGGTTGAGGTGCAAGGTAAAGATGCTTCAAAGAAGGAGGAACTCAAATTGGCCAGGTGGCCATGTATGTTTTCATATGATATTTCTATAGTGCAAACCTAGCCAAAAGGCAGAGGAGCGCTGTACATGGTCAAACATAACCATAGGCACCTTTGGGGTTTAGCGGAGTGCTGTACAAGGTCAAAGACAACCACAATCATCTTTTGGGTGGTCCTGATGGATACAGGAATGTTGCTCCAGATCCTCGGTTCATAGATGGAAAAAGCCTGCTTCCATGTTTTTTTATGTGTTTACACTTCTTTGTCTGGCATGGCGTGGAGGAAATTGAAAGAGGGGTGCCAAAATGTTAAGTGATGCAGCAGTATGGTGTGAGCGCTACCCACAGCACAGGCAGCTGGCGGAAAGGTGTTGAGGACAGCGTTGTGGTATGAGGTGAGAAGGGTCAAAAATTATAATCAATTTGTTTGACCAGGGCTCGCACTCAAGAGGTTAATAAGCTGTGAAGGGTGTTTGAAGAAGGTCTTGGTGGGCAACAGCTAGACTTTTGGGGTGCTTAGTCTGTGGTAAATAAATAATTAATTACCGGTACTATTTTTGAATACAGTGAATAAAACAGATAGCTCAATAAATAAGAGACAGGATTCGAGGTATCTGTGTCTAACAGGCTTTAATCAGGCATAAGGGAAGGGACAGGAACGGGATAGCCTGCACGGAAATAGAATGGATGGCAGCTGCAATGCCTCATCGACAGTGCAGCATATATATAGTATCATACATTACATTACATTGCATACAATAGGCGTAGCAGTAGGCGTAACTCGTAACAGTCGCGAAAGATAAGAACAAATGGGTGTAACAAGAAGGCGTGTACAGGGCGTATACATAGACATGTGGTGTAGACGTCACAGAAGTGTCATAACTGGGGTGGAAACATGGAGGGGGCTACCTGAGCAGCTGGGACCTTTAACCTAGTGGTGCGCGCAAACGGACAATGACGTGTTACCAGGGAGAACTGGGGGCTATGACTTCTGCGCTAGAAGAGGAGACTAAAGTCTGCGGTGTCAGGACGACATGTACCTATAGCATATCTGGTATCTTGTGTTTGGAGTACATGTTGATAGAATCCAAAAGTTATCAGGGCAAAAGGCTACTTGACACTAAGACTGGTGCATGCATATATTCTACATGTATTGCGTGTGCTAGGAATATTCTATGAATATTAATACAGTAATTCTCTTACATGGAGACAGAAAGACTAGACTATAGCTGAACTGTTTATGCGGTTCAGTAGCTTAGGAATGCAGAGAAGGAGGGCTGGACTGATAACTAGAAGCATAACATACTCTTGGCAGACAGGCAGGCAGAGCCAGGCCGGGCCGGGCACCGCGAGGCAGGAAATAAGTGAAGGGTCAGGGATGCAGGTGGGGGCTGTATCGCTCCTCGGAGCGGGTTCAGAAGACTGGAGCTTGAATCTGGTGTCCGGGCCCTTTTGAGGCCTAGAAACGGGGACAATGCGATGAATTAACGTGCACACTGTAAACGTGGCAACATAGACCTAATACTCGTTGCTTTCACGAGAACTGGAAATTGGCATACTAGAGTTGGACACAACTGTGATTGCGTCTTTAATCGATCATAGGGGGATACATGCATATCTAATCATGCACATATAACATAGGATGGGGAACACGTAGGCACATATAACATGGCAAAATTTACTTTTCCACATTCCCTCCTTGTGCCCTACGTTTCCATCAGGAAACATCAATATTCATGATACCATCTATCTGTTCATATAGCATCATTTGCTCGTCTCGAATTGTTTTGGAACGGGATTTAGGACTAGGAATACAGGATGTAGCACACAAGCCGCAAATCGCAGGGCCACATTGTAAACAGAGGCAGCAACTGAATATGATCATTACTGCTATACCTAGGAATGACAATACTTTCCATCCCCAGGCAGATATGATACTCCAGAGCCAACCGGACCATGTCCAGGTGCCTGGATTCTGGTGTAACTGATGGGCAATTTTATGAAGTCTGGTTATAGCTGAATAAACAGACGGCGCGTTATTAGGAATGAAAATGCAGCAACTAGATCCAATGACTCTACAAGCTCCTCCTCTATCGGCTAGTATGACGTCAAGAACGAGACGATTTTGGAGCACAACAAAACGCATAGCAGATTGCTCTTCGGTTAAGTTACCTAGAGCGGAAGTAGTCTCATTCACTACTGCTTCAAGGGTTCTGGTTAACCTACGTATTAACTTACTATTCTGGACAGGGCCTATAAAGAAAAAGAAACCTTTATTGAAGTCTTGATATTGTTCTAGAGTAGTTTCAGTTTGATCGACAATTGGGGACTCAGTCTCCCTTCTATGTCTAACGTGTACTAGATGTGTGTTTCTGTGATAATCAGATGGGGCTAGGAAAACTGGTGGCAGTAGGAAGGCAATGTAACATGTTCCATCCCAATCGAGGGGCAGACGAACATATGCGGTCTGACCACAAACAAAATAAGAATGACGTGAGGCTTTGAAAATATATTTCCCACTGTCACTATACTCGACCATAGTAGTACAATCACTATATCCTACATGTGCGGAACCATTCTTTCTGACACATAATTCGCCTTTTACTGGTAGTACTGAAATAGCAGGCAATTCTGGGGTAGTATCGGACTGGACATTCAAGACCATGAAATTCGAGGAATAATTACCTAAATCATACACTTCGTTTTCTAGATCTAACCCTGTTCTATTGGAAAGACCTTGCTTGACTGGGAAACATGTTCGATTCAAAAGGGACATATCAGTGGAGGATGACGTTAACGTGGACCATGCTCCACACGAACCATTATGTGAAAACGGATAGGGAAAGAGTGGCAGAACTCCCTTCGGTGTCTGGAAAGGGGGGAGTCGACCACACACCCAACAATTAGTGGCATTGCTGGTCTGGTGTGAATAGTGTAACATTCTGATAAATGTGTTATTACGCATAGCAAGACGATAGGATAACTCGTGAGGAGGCAGGTCACTAAATGTGTGCTCTACTGTAACATTAGGAAACATATGTACATGTGAAATAGGAAAACATAAATGAAAAGCATAACTTATACATGTAACCATAAGACTCAAGAATAATAAAAAGAATAGAACGATAATACATCTTTTAGAGTTTTGACTAACTCTCTCACTGTGTGGGTCTGTCTCATACATGTCAGGAACCTGTCTAACCGTTTCACCCGAGAGGGACTTAGACAATTAAACTGGCTGACTTATTTTACTAGACCGGAGTTTTACTTTATACTCCTGCTGCGGAGTTTTCTCTAACAGGGGAAGTTTGAATTCAGAGTCTGTCTTTGGGCAGTCCTTAAGAATAGGGCAGTCTTTGATAAATGTCTTTTGTCGCAATCCATGGAATTTCTTGATATGGCTGGTATGCACCCAGCCTTTGCGTCCCTCGAGCTTGACGGCGGTCCTTGTTGTCAATAACACCAGCTGGGGCTCCTTCCAACGGGGCTCCAACGGACTTGAACGATCAAAATTGCGCACCAGGACAAAATCCCCCGGAACGACTTCATGCGGTTTCACCTCAGTGTTGTCTGGAAAAGCAGCGGCAACCTGTGAACGACAAGAGTGTAGGGCAGACATCAAGGAAGCTAGGTAATCTGTCAGCATATTACTGGAAACGTCTGTAATCTTTTGGGGCATAGGTGTACCCCACATATTTGGAGGACGGCCGAATACGACCTCGTACGGGGACAGACCTGATCTAGAGTGTGCAACCATTCTCATATAAAAAAGAGCAACTGGCAGTGCTACCAACCAATCTACACCGTTCTCTGCGCATACTTTTGCAATGCGGATTTTCAATGTCTGATTATGTCTCTCAACTAGACCAACTGCTTTGGGGTGCCGTACACAGTGGAACTTCCACTGGTACCCTAACAGAAGGGAAACTTGTTTCATGAGTTCAGAGGAGAATGGCTGGCCGTTATCTGAATACACGACCCTAGGTAATCCAAAGCGGGGAAAATACTCACGAACCAACTGCCTGGCAGTGGTCGCGGCAGTGTAATCTGGAACTGGATATGCTTCTGTCCACCTGGACAAAGCGCATACAACTACGAGGACATACTTGAAACCTCGACATCGCTCCATCTGAATATAATCCATTTGGAGGACTTCAAAAGGGTGGTCAGGAGGTTGGAATCCACCTTGTTCCACCGGGACACTTTTACCTGGATTGAACTGACAACATATCATACAGGTACGTACTTTCTGCTTGGCTGCTGCTCGTAAATGCTTGTTGAACCAAAGGTTCTGGATACTGTCTAACATAGCCTTTTCTCCTAAATGTGCTGGACTATGTGCGGTGTTAATAATGACTTGAACCATAGAGTCGGGGAGAAACCATGTGGCTTTTCCCTTCGTCAACCATCCTTGATCTGTCTGGACCCCTCCTTGTTCAGACCATTTCTTGATTTCATCTGGAGTGGCATGTGACTGTATATCTATGACATCTTGTGTAGGGTCCTTAACTGTCATACAAGTAGTCTGTTCTGCAATGTGTGTCTGTGTCGTGTTAACTGGAATGTCTGGAGTCTGGGCTGTAAGTTTGGCTGTTCGATCTGCTAGATCGTTACCTTGGGAAATGATATCAGTGATTTTCGTATGTGCTTTGCACTTCATGATAGCAATAGCTGTCGGCAAATGTATTGCATCTAACAGGGCTTGAATGAGGAGACCATGCTGAATCTTGGTTCCATGAGAAGTCATGAAACCTCTCTCCTGCCAGAGCACTCCAAAGTCGTGTACGACTCCGAATGCATAACGTGAATCTGTGTATATATTTACTTTCAGGTTCTTAGCACGTATGCAGGCTTGGGTCAGAGCGACAAGCTCTGCTGCTTGGGCGGACAGGGTGTCTATACGATGTGTTTCTATAACTTCGGTTTCAGTAGTCACTGCATACGCGGCTACTAGTTCTCCTGTACTTGTTCTCATACATGAACCATCCACATAAAGTGTCAGGTCGGGATCAGGTAATGCAATGTCTGTCAAGTCTTGTCTCGGCTTTGTCATGGTGTTAACAACTTCCACACAGTCATGTGTGGCAGGACTTGAAGTAACTGAGGGTAACAGTGTAGCGGGATTTAAAACGTTGCAGCGTCTGATTTCTATGTGTGGCTGAAACAGTGTCAGTTCATAACCTGTTAAACGTGCAATTGTCAAGTGCTGGGTCTGTGTTCGGTTCAAAAGAACTTCCACGGAGTGTGGAATTTGTACTGTCAGGGAATGTCCTAACACTATGGAATCACTTTGTCTGATAGCTAGAGCTGTGGCTGCAACTGACTTGAGGCACGCAGGCAGAGCCTGGGCTACTGGATCTAATGTGCTTGAAAAATAAGCACAGGGCTTGTATTGTCCTGCTTGATCTTGTGTGAGAACGGATAATGCAGTACCATCACGTTCTGTGACAAAAAGTGTAAAAGGCTTACTGTAGTTCGGTGTTGCTAGAACAGGTGCTTGGCATAAAGCTTTCTTTAACTCATTAAAAACAAGTGTATGTTCCTGGGTCCAAGGGAGGACAGTCGATACGGCTGCCTCCTTTGTCGTTAACTGTATCAGTGGCTTGGCTAGATATGCGTACTGAGGAATCCATTGTCTACAGTAAGAAGTGAGGCCGATAAAAGCTCGTACCTCCTTCTGTGTCTTGGGCTGTGGAAGATGCGCTATTAACTGGATACGGTCAGGTGTCAACTGCCTACCCCTCTTGGACAGTAAGTGTCCAAGGTAGACCACTTGCTGGACACAGAACTGAAGCTTTGAAGGGGACACTTTGTGCCCCATCTCGGCCAGGAAATACAAGACTGTCAGTGACGCACGTTCGCAGTCGCATTCAGAACGGGCTGTGATCAATAGATCATCGACATACTGGAGCAGGGCAGTGTCAGTTGGCATGTGAATATTGTCTAGTTGTCTTTTAAGTGCTTGACTGTAAATGCTAGGACTTTCTGTGAAACCTTGAGGTGCTCGTGTGAATTTATAGCTTCTTCCATTTAAACAGAAACCGAAAAGGTACTGGCTGTCTGGATGAATAGGGACACTAAAGAATGCGTTCTTGAGATCGATAACTGTAAAGAACGTAGCTTCAGAATCAATGGCTGTCAAGAGTGATGAAATATCAGGGACTACTGGGTACTGGGGTATGATACACTTATTAAGTTCTCGAAGGTCGATCACTAATCGATAAACTGGAGGTGCATTTGGATCGGTACGTTTCAGGACTGGAATGATAGGAGAGTTACATAGATTGGAGTCAGTTTCTACAACCACTCCTTGAGCAATAAGTTCGTTAATAATTTTGGATAAGGCTGCTACAGCCTCAGGTGGCAATTTGTACTGTCTGATTCGTGGTAAAACAACACCTTGCTTTAGAGTCACACGATGGGGTGTGATATGCATACAACCTACATCAGTTGGACCTTGCGCCCATAAATGCTGTGGTACATTCAATAATCTTGGATCAAAATCACGTAATACATAATGACCTTTAAAATCACGCAAGAACAGGCAGACCCCTTCTGGGGAGCAGCATATGACTGCTCGTAATTCTTTCAATGTCTTAATGCCTAACAAATTTTCTGGACAAGACTTCGTAAGTAACAAATCTGTAGTTCGGGACAATGGACCAACTTCTAGAGTAACCGGTGTCGATATTTCATTAACAATAGGCTTTCCTGAAAATCCAAGGGAAACATTTCTAGAGCCTGAGAGTGGAGCCCCTGGAACCGCGTCATGACTGATGGTAGTCCTACTTGCCCCTGTATCAATCAGAAACTTTCTGTCTTTCCCTAATACTTGACTGTGTACATAGGGACCCTCTTGATCTACAGGAATCTCGATGAGAGGCAAGCCAACCTCCCTCTCTAGGCTGTTTCATGAATACGGCTGATAATCTGGATACTCTGACTGTGCATACTGGTACATTTGCAGTGTAACATGCTGTGTTGCAGCGATAGGCTGCGGTGCTGTAACTGTCTGCTGTGCATTCTGCGGTGGCTGGGAAGTCTGTAAAACTTGTTCTTGTCTAGGCGGACGTGGTCTCTCTTTAGTCTTACCAGTAGCTATGTTGTGTTTCAGAACTGCACATTCGTTTATAAAATGACCTGGCTGTTTACAGTAATTGCAGGTCCCTTTAACGGGAACTGTAGAATGACTGGCTTGATTCGGACCCCTCTTCTGACTGTCTTGTGGAACAGACTGTGCAACTAATACTTTCATTTTCGTGTCTTTCATACGTCTTCTTTCATGTTCCTGCTCTTCCCTGATTCTGTTCTGGTGATACTGGAGCATCTGGAGCATCTGTGACGGAGTATTAGCTTGCCAGGTACTTTCGACTTTCAGGACTCGATTTTTAACTTGTGGACTTGAATTCTCGACTAGTTTGGTAACAAAAAGATGAGGGTACGATTCACTACTTGTTTTCAGACCACTATTAATAATGAAACATTTCTCGAATCTAGAATAAAAGTCACTAGTATCTTCGTCTTGTTTCTGTTTACAGGCTGAGATGGCATCCCAATCTTCCTTTTTCGTGGCTAGTAATCTTGGCAAGACTTGTATTAATAACTCGGGCAATTCTTTAGCTTTATCCCCAAGACCGGTACCTGGTACTCGTGTATTATCTTCAGCTTCTAGAGCTGTCCAATCTATCTTTTTCTCTCCCACCTCCCATTCTTTTTCTTTTAGTTTTTCATATATGCCCGCAGGCAACAGGACCTTTAACATTTTAATGATATCAGGATACGTGTATTCTCCCATACGGAGCATGTCCTTTAATTCACGGTGGAACCCTGCTGGATCTTTATCATGACAGGGAATTAACTTTTTCATTAGAGTTCCATTTTTGTGATAGGGGTGTAAACAAATACTCGTTCTAGACCACCACCCTCTTTCTTGACTGGATGCACTTCTCGTAACGGATTCTGTCTGTCTATGTAGAATGATTTACTTTCTGGGGGTGAGACGTGAACAAAATGTGGATTCAGAAACGTTCGGTATTTGTGGCGCTGTTCTAGAATGCCCCTAATTAAATCGGTACCTAGACCTTTCCATCTGTACTGGAGTAACTCGTTTAGTACATCATGTAGAGGACCTGGATCAGAATGTTGTTCCTCATACAGCGTAATGAGGTGTTGGATCATATACATACCCACCAGACGCTGCTCGGCTGGGGGCAGTTTCAGGAACATTTGTGCCACGATTTCATCTGGAAACGTGGTAGAATCACTAGTCCATCGGACTGCTGATCGGGCTAGTTCTTGTTCATGCATGGTATTAAGTTCACTATAACCTATTCGTGATTTCAGAATTTTATCGGTAGCTTGGAATACTTGCTCAAGAGAACATTGTTCTGGCACTGGAGGAGGAAAAACTTTCTTGTGATCTAGGCGTGAATGTCGGTCGGAAAGTCTAGTTCTACCTACATACGCTATTCTGGAGGGATTCTCGTCGTCTACCTCTTCAGTAGAAGAGTCGTCTTCTTTCTCGGTTGCTTGTTTTGCTTCTCGTTTCTCGTGTAACTTTATTATTTCCCTACGAATTTTCTTGTACATACTCTCTATACAGTTTTGTGTCTTGTGTTTTCCCTCGGCTATATTGTCACTCCACCTGGTCAGGACTTTCATTTCTTCTTGATCTTTTTCCGGACAATCTTGCTCTCTAATTAAACAGTTAATTAGAAACTTTAAAATCATGAGCTGAGTCTCGACTTTTCTTTGAACCATGGCTTCGTGAACACTTTCTGGATTTGCTCCTGTACGGATAAAACGATATATTCTGTCTAGATGTTCTCTCATATCGGGCAGGGTGTCCAAATAGTCGGTCACCCGTCTTAAACGTAATGAATATATGACCATATGACCTTCGCCTGGAACTGGATCATAACGACATTCGGTAAGTGCTCGCTTGATATCTACGTATGTATTCACTTTTGGCGTACGCTGTAACGCTAGTTCATGTAGCGTCATACGTCTGTGTTGAGGCGGGGTACCAGGAGAATCTCCCCCCGCGGCTCCTAAACTAGAATCGTCGGTGTATACTGTACGTGCTGGTAGAGTGACTGACGAAACGGGTACATGTACTGTGGGCTGGGCCGGGGGTGCTGTAACGGGTGCTGTAACATGAACTGAACCCACGGAACCAGCAACTGGAGGAACAGGAATTACATTATTAACGGGAGCAGGCGGAATGGGATTTGTATATTCTGGAACTGTATCGTCCAAATAGGACGAGAGAAAAATATCAGCTGCGGTTGGTTTATGACGTAACTTAATCGGGACCAATGGTGGCGGAAAATTACTGGATGCTTCCGGGGTTGCCTTCGGCAAGCCCTCGGCAAGAAGAGGATACATGCCCCTTATAAGAGCATTTCTCTGTCTGTCTGACTGTTCTGCTCTAACTCGTTCACCTTCTTCTAGAAGTTCCCTTTCTTGGGCTCTCTCTGAGGATTCCCTACTTAACTCTGTTTTTCTGATTTCTTTTTCGGTTCTTCTATGAGATTCTTTGCGCCATAACTCGATGGCATCTTTCTGGGACTGTCTGGCTTTCTTTTTCCATAATGCTTCTTCTACTCGCATGATGCACTCGGCATCCCATGTACCTGATATGGGCCATCTATATTTCTCTTCCAACTCCTTGGTATAGTCCACCCATAAGTCTAGATATAATATGGCACCTAAGCCATGCTTATGATACATAAAATGTCCTGGACTGTCCCTAGGCGGGACAGGAACTGATTCTTCGAGTAACCCTTTCCGGGTTCTTATCTGACGTAACTTGGAAAACAGAGGCATTCTAGACTTGAATCTAAACACAATACAATACACGATAAACACAGTAATGAATAGCAAAACAAATCACTCATACCACGACATTGAAAACACATTAAATAACATTAATAACAGTTCGAACAGAATATTACCTGGTACATTTAAAACATAATACTTGAACTTCTCGAGAACATACTTACTAGAGTTACTGGATGCACTGCTAAAACAGTACAGAACATACCGGTCCCATAAAGAGACACGTCGGACCCGTATCCACCTAGGTGAATACTTCGGACTGGATCTGTGTACCCAAACCCATCGGACCAGAGACAAATTAATTGACCCTGTCTAGATACTACCCCAGCAATGGTACTCACCGGGCAGCACGAACGGAAGGCCTCGGACTGGACTGGACTGCTACGACGTCGAACTACGAACTTCGGACTTCAGTTACAGGTGGGCCTCTGGATACCTCGGACCTTGTACTCTCGGCTTGGGCTCTGGTCGGGACTCGCCGCGTTCCTCACCGCCTCGTCTGGATGCTGGACCGCAACCTCCGTCTCCTCCGTGGGCCTGAGGGATACTTGAAGCAGAAATATCTGCACGTGCACAGTATGGTTCCGTCACGGCTGCAGAGGATCAGGGGGCCTGCGTGGCTTCGCCGGCGCGTGGGGAAAGGGCAAGTCCCTATTCGGGCGCCATTATGTGGTAAATAAATAATTAATTACCGGTACTATTTTTGAATACAGTGAATAAAACAGATAGCTCAATAAATAAGAGACAGGATTCGAGGTATCTGTGTCTAACAGGCTTTAATCAGGCATAAGGGAAGGGACAGGAACGGGATAGCCTGCACGGAAATAGAATGGATGGCAGCTGCAATGCCTCATCGACAGTGCAGCATATATATAGTATCATACATTACATTACATTGCATACAATAGGCGTAGCAGTAGGCGTAACTCGTAACAGTCGCGAAAGATAAGAACAAATGGGTGTAACAAGAAGGCGTGTACAGGGCGTATACATAGACATGTGGTGTAGACGTCACAGAAGTGTCATAACTGGGGTGGAAACATGGAGGGGGCTACCTGAGCAGCTGGGACCTTTAACCTAGTGGTGCGCGCAAACGGACAATGACGTGTTACCAGGGAGAACTGGGGGTTATGACTTCTGCGCTAGAAGAGGAGACTAAAGTCTGCGGTGTCAGGACGACATGTACCTATAGCATATCTGGTATCTTGTGTTTGGAGTACATGTTGATAGAATCCAAAAGTTATCAGGGCAAAAGGCTACTTGACACTAAGACTGGTGCATGCATATATTCTACATGTATTGCGTGTGCTAGGAATAGTCTATGAATATTAATACAGTAATTCTCTTACATGGAGACAGAAAGACTAGACTATAGCTGAACTGTTTATGCGGTTCAGTAGCTTAGGAATGCAGAGAAGGAGGGCTGGACTGATAACTAGAAGCATAACATACTCTTGGCAGACAGGCAGGCAGAACCAGGCCGGGCCGGGCACCGCGAGGCAGGAAATAAGTGAAGGGTCAGGGATGCAGGTGGGGGCTGTATCGCTCCTCGGAGCGGGTTCAGAAGACTGGAGCTTGAATCTGGTGTCCGGGCCCCTTTGAGGCCTAGAAACGGGGACAATGCGATGAATTAACGTGCACACTGTAAACGTGGCAACATAGACCTAATACTCGTTGCTTTCACGAGAACTGGAAATTGGCATACTAGAGTTGGACACAACTGTGATTGCGTCTTTAATCGATCATAGGGGGATACATGCATATCTAATCATGCACATATAACATAGGATGGGGAACACGTAGGCACATATAACATGGCAAAATTTACTTTTCCACAAGTCTATGGTGTTGTTGGAGGGTTTAGGTGCTTCTTTAGGAGGCATTCAACGGGGGCGGGGTCAGAATGGGTGCTACTTCACTTGCTTGATTTCTTACTGTCAGGCACAAAGGGAGTAGTGGAGATTGTAGCCAAGCCCTTTATCATGTGATCTAACTCTGGATGTAGGGCGTTTCGTGGGTGTTTGAGGTGCTGAAGGGGTTAGGTCGGTGGGGGGTGTAATACGCCTGGATGAGGAAGGCCAGGTTGCTTTGTATTTGAATTTTGCTTGACAAGTTAGGCAGAAAAATGAAGGCATGGACATTCACATCTGACCATGGCTGGTTAAGGATGGCACAACAGGAGACATTGTAAAAGGGTAAGCGTTGTGAGCGTAGTAGAGGCCATCGCAGGGGTATTTTAATGTTGTATCCCGGTGGTACTTACTTACGAAGATGGAAGGGGGTATGTAGACTTCCTAGGAGTGGCATGTGTGGGGCTTCAGTTTTTATTGGCATGGACGGTGGTGAGCAGAGGGGAAACAACCATTACAATGCATACATTACAACGCATGCTTTTACCCCGCATGCCATTACAAAATGGCTTGTTGTAGGGGGTATAAGGTGTTGGATTTAACTCCAACACCTTCCCTACTGTTGCACAGACTGGTGTTGGAATAATAAATTATACTATTCCAAACTCCAGTGCACCCCCGACAGCAAGTCGGGGTAAAAAATTGTATTGTAACGGCATGCAGGGTAAAAGCATACAACCGAGCAGAGGAGGGGCCAGAAACTTGGGTTGGATAAAGTGCAGCTTTGTGTTTCATGACTCCCCCAAGTGGGGGCGCCCATGGGAAGTGGACAAGCTCTTGTCCAAAAGGGATCTAGTGTTAGCCCTCTCTTACAGCAGTCTGCGAAAGACGCAGAGAAATCACGTAGCGGAGGGTCCTCAGGTACGAATATGTAACGCACAATAGCAAGTTTGTGGGACGAGCCATATTTTAAAACCCTTCGCCGTGGGGGTAATTCCCCCGCTGTGCTGGGGGAGGGGGGCGCATGCAGCACCCCGGTGCTCATGACGAGCTTGGCTTGTCATGCAGCATGGTGGCTCTGTGCTCATGACGTGCTGAGCTCGTCATGACCACACCCATTTTCGTGGACCGTTCAGCACAGCAGGGGAATTATCCCCGCATGTGAGCGCCATGGTGGTCATGACGAGCTCAGCTCGTCATGAGCACAGCGCAACCGTGTCTCATGACGAGCTGAGCTCGTCATGAGCATGGGAGGGGTTAAGCGTGAATAATGACTCTGCAGACATTTATCTCATTCAGAGCAGCAAGAGA